>NW_008794881.1:1159241-1186742 GCF_000699145.1 Aptenodytes forsteri | reverse complement strand
AAAAAAAAAAAAAAAAAAAAAAAAAAAAAAAATTAATTACTGAACTGCAAACAGGCCTGTTGTATAAGCCCACTGGAATCAGGAGGTGCCATTTGCACCCTGTGCTGCAAATATATGCTGCTTTTAACATAGTTAGTGTGAGTTGCCCTGCTGAAGATATGGACGGACTTCAACCCGAAGTAGTGGTCTGAGTAAGTATCCATTTTTCTGTCATCGGTCTTCACTGAGCTGTGTGGCATTGCTCTTAGTCCCCAGGTTAGACTAAGTGGCAATGCCCATCTTTGTAATAGCACCTTTGCTAGCTGTGAAGGGACAATCTATACAATAAGAGAGTATCGCTTTTTTTTCTGTTACACAATGGAATGGCCTTGTTGGTTAACTATGCAACTACAAAAGATGCTTTTATTTCACATGAAGCAGGGATGCAAACTTGTAAGTGAAGGATAAACACTGATGTTTCTGATAACCAAGGTGAGCTGCCTGGTTTCATAGGTGTCTTTCAGACTTCTGAAATAGTTGATTGGTTGCTCTTAAACTTTTTTAGACTTTTAGAGCCACTGCTTAAGGATTTTACTCCATAGATTTGCTCTTGATATGTTGAAGTGCTTTATGTGTTAGAGGCCTCTCTTCTCTTCCGAAGTAAATACTGCATTATGGAGAGAAGATGCCTGTAAGTGGGATTTAATTTTAGTGTTTAGCTGATGAACTAGCTCAAGATCCCTAATGCTAGTCTCAAAGTACTCACTCTCTTCTTTCCTGTGAATGAATCTCATGATAAACCAGTGACTAGTTGTTTGGGGTGTGGCTGATAAGTGCTATAATGCTAAGCATGGTATTTTAATATATTTTGTGGTTTTAATGGTGTATTCTGCATGTTGCTTTGAAGTTCTCTAGGTAGCTCTAGTTTCATGATGTTCCTGACCCAAGGAATGTTGGAAGAGGTCACTTACCCATTGAGAACACAGTTATGCTATGTCTGTATTCAGTAGCATATTAACAAATAACATCCTTAATTTATAATCGATGGAAAGCTTTCTTAGGTAAGCTTTGGTGTGCACCTGCTGACCTTTCTGATGTGTTCACAAAATTGACCTTTAAGCAAATGTAGATGGAAAACTTTAATAGCAATAACTTCCTTCTGCAGGTGATGGTGTGGAAGACTAACTTTGATGCAGCAGATTATGGCGATGTACTGAAAACACAGAAGTCTGGCACTAGTGTGGATGGGACCCATCACACTCTGGTAGGTCAGCATACAGAAATCGCATAGAGTTGCTTTTCAGTACACTTTCTGCAACTTGAAAGCATGTGGCTCTTTCAGGCAGTTGAACTATAAAGCCATCTTTTCTTAGTATTTATTTGAGCTGCAGGATGTCTGTTTTTAACCAATCTTGTACTGTTTGTTTTGTTTAACTATTTACTTTATAGGAAAGTGATATATAATGATTTTAAAAGGAAATAAATTTACTGCATGTATATATGCATTTTTAATAAAAACAGCCTGTGTTTAAGAATGTGTGGTAGGCTTGGATAGTGCACAAAAAAAGCACAGACGTGAGTAACAGCTGAAGTCAGTTTTGCTAGCTGATATGAATCCTTAAGGCTGGTGTCAATCCTGAAAATAGATATTGTTCATGATATCTTTTTGCTGACAATCAGCAAAGACAAGAGAAATCTCTGTGCATGGACTTCACACGTAAGAAATAGGTGATGTATTATTCTGGAGCTTCGTTCCTAAATACTTGGAGACATCAGTTCATACCTGTTGCCTGAACCATGTGTTAAGAGACATCTGAGTTCTGACTGTATCTAGTGGATAAATCCACCAACTGAGTAATTCAGTATGATGTGCTGATCTAAGTGTAGTACTGATGTTGGATGTCATGGCTATTACAAGAGTAACCCTTTAAAATTACTGCCAATATGAGTTATAAGTTTTGCACATGGTGATGCTTCACTTAAACTTCTGTATTTTGTCTTGTCAATCTTTGGATATTTTTGATACATTTTAGTATACCAACAGGATTCTGAAATATGTTATTACCGTGGCTGGTTTTGGTACATCTTGTTCAACATGAGCTGTAAGCTAAAAAGCAGTTTGTGAACCGGGGGGTTTATGCATATGTGGCATTGCCACAGAGCAACAGATGTTGGCTAGAAGCTTACCTTTCAACTGAGGCAATGTCTTTAATCTTATCAACTTAGATCTTCTTTAGTGGGCTACTAAGCTTCTGTTCTCTCTTAAACATAGTAGCGTTTTTATTTAATAGACTTCAGTCCATTGCTGGAGGTGATGGAATAGCCGTAGTATTTTGTGATGGACAAGATCAGAGTCTAACTTGCTGCAGCTCTAAACCTGATGCTTTACTATGTGGAGTACTCTGTAAAGAAAGCAAACACAACCCCAGAGGATGTTAGTGCTAGGTGAGTGGGAGAGGATGGTAGGAAGCAATCCCAGAAGGAAGGAGGAGGTAAAAGTGTTTATTGATCCTCGGATGGTTTTGGCTAAAACTGACTTCTTCCTTTTCCTCCTCTCTTGTGTGCTAACTCTAAAGTTATGCAGGCTATGAAAGTAGCAGTCCAATGACCTCTTTGTTTATTAGCCTATTGAACTGGACTAACTTTGAACTCTATCTGCTTTAATTTAAGATACTGTGTAGTATAATTCTAGGCTGAAATACAGCAGAGACAAAGAAAGCCTTTATGGGAAGAAATACTGTTTTCAGTTTGTAACATTCCAAGGAATGGCTTAAATAATGTAGGCAAGGTGTCTGCTAATGGGAGATTATGGTAAGCTTACCCCATCTGTACTGCTGCTATTATCAGAGCATATTATCCAGTAGCAATTAAGGAAAGGAAGGAAATGCCTGAGCTCTTCTAAAACATAGTTCTTCGTTATAGCACCTCTTAAGATGTGCATTGAAAGTAGCTGCTGAACAAAACCCTTGAACAATGACTAACCACCCTGAACATCTGTCCCTCCAACAAAACTATTCCCCTGTGGAAGAGGGTTTACCTGGCAAAACCTCTAATAGATGCTGCTGGGACCAACTGTTTGTGTACTACTGACAGGCAAATCCATGTCGTGGTGTTGGTTGACAAGGGGTTGCTCTACTCATGCTCTGAGCCTGTGGGAAAGAGGGCACTGCAAATTATTTGAGGTGTAATATATTAGTTCGGACCAGGTGCTGTGTTTTTACAGAGGGCAAAGTGAATCCATGCTGCGTCATGTGGAAGAGACATACTTTGGTTTGGGGACGTAAATTACTTCAAAGGAGTGAGTATTTTGAACTGCCACCCAAATGCAACCTTTGGCTTGGGCATGCAGCGCAGGAGTACTGCTGATCCCAGCAGTACTATCTGAATATAAAAAGTGTTGGAAAGTTACTGTTACGTACAACTTACAGAAGATCAAATTGAGTGATAGTCAGTAGGATTATTCCTTCCTATTTACTCCTTGGGGAAATGTGGTGTTACCTTTTGGTCTGAATAGCACAAATGATGCTTCCACTAGATCTGCCAGATTAGCTATGAGTACGAACAGAGACTTGTAAATTAAACCTTTGAATGCCTTCAACAGTAAAATTATCCCTGGTTAAAAAACAGGGGTGAAGGTGGTTGCAATGGAGAGCTTGGGTGCTAGCTGGCACAACTAAGACCAATGTCTTAGTCAACTAAGTCTGAAGTTGTGATCTCTTTTATGCAGTGAAGAACACTGTTTTGCCTTGAAAGTGTGATGCAGCTCTGTCCTGCTATAAAGGAGAGGAGTTTCAATTTTTGTCTTGCATCACATTGTCTTGCATCACATAGTCTGATTGGTGCTGCCAAAGCCAATATAGTCTAAACTTTTTGGGGGAGTATCAGCTGTATTGTGGCTGCCTGTTACAAGAACAATCATCTAGCATGCTAGAGCCTATACCTGGTCTCTACTAAGAGCTCAGTACACTTCATGAGAATGGAAATGCAAAAATATGACTAGTACTTAATATCCTTGTGTATTAGGTTATTAGGAATGCAACACTTCAATATTAAGGCAGTTATAATTGCTAAAGTTAGAAGGGGAAGAATAAACAATGTAGTCTGAGAGCCTGTTTTGAATACCATAGGTTAAGTTTAAATTTAGAATTGATATGAAATGTTCTTTGCTGTTAAAAAGCTGATATGTCTGAAAATGGCTTGATTTGTTATTCTAAGGAATAAGTATACCCTGAGCATGGAAATCTTGGCTCCATAATAACTTGTCTGTTCATGGCAGTCTACTCTTTTCTTTCAAGTGAATTTCATGACACTTATCGCTTAGAAATGTATTATGCTGGGCTCTTTAAGAGTACTGTCTCTGCTGTAAGTCTTGCTGTTACTGCAAGACTTAAATTTCACTATATATTCAGTTCCTTCTTGTTTTGAGTGAAATGTTTGATTTTTTTTTTTAATAGTGAAGTACTTATTTTGGTGGATTTTGTGTAGTTGAGATCAGTTACTCTTCCCATCAAAATCAGACTTGAAGCTGCCACCTGTGGCTACTGATTTCATGCTGAGCTCACCTTTACATTCAATGAAAAGTGAAGCTGCTTCATCTTTCCCTACTGCTGTGTTAGTGTGATGGGATTCTGCTTCTTGAATAATACTGAGATTTTGCAGACATTTTTGAATGTAACTACATTTAAAACAGGTGCATAGGTTATTTAGTTTTGGTACCCCTAAAACACATGAATGCTATTCTTGACACATCTTGAATCTGTTTCCACCCTTTACTTAAGTCAGAGAGAATATTTTTCCAAGGAGAGCTTATGCTCTCATGTATAGCTGTAATTTTTTTAAGAGTTGTGAAAGCACAAATACTAATCAAAACAGTGGTAGTGTAAAAACACTCAGTTTAGTATCCAGTTTCTCATGGGGAGAGTCAGACTAACATGCAAGTGCTAAGAAAGAATACCTGAACACAGACACCAAAACTAGTTTGTCATCAAGATGAATAGGAAGAAAAAAGAATCCTAAATAACCCGTGGGACAAAAGAGGTATGAAACCCTGTCAAGGTTGGTGAGCCTGAAAACAAACTTGCTCTAAAACAATTTTCACTTCCATAGGCAGAGGGAGACTGGAGCCTTTAGAAGATGCTGGTTTCTCAGGCCGTTGGTTAAAGTTCGTTATGAATCAGGGTATTGGGCTTGTTTGCAACAATAGTCATGAACTTCAAAGTTGCTCTGCCCACCTGCTTGTGTTTTCTGTAAACATATGAGGCTTGGGAGATGCAGCTTGCTTTGAAAGTAAAACTGCTCTGTGCAAGGACTAATGCAAATGAAAAGCTCATGATGAGCAGGAATTGCAGTCATGACTATGGTGTAAAAGCAGACGTGAAAGTGTGATAAAGAAAACACTAAAGCTGTCAGAAGTGAATTATAAATATCTGTTAGCGTAGATATGAGACTCTGTTAGATCAGAATTACAGTAGCTCTGAAATAAATGCTTACTCTTAAATTGTAAGCTAATGATTGTTGCTAGTAAGTGTTGCATAATTGCCTTGAAAACCAAAGTTAAGGACAAGCACTCGTGATGCGTGCTGTATGAAGCTGATGGGAAGAAATGAAGTCTTATAGTCCTGTGTCTTGATCCTATAAGCATTTGTGTTTGCTTTGATCTAGAATGTAAGGGGTTAAGAGTAAATTTATGCTTTAAGCTGCAATATTGAGTGGTGAGGACCTAAAGGAAAGTCAGAATAAGAGGTACAGATTTTGCATGTGATTTCATAAATATGGGCTGTTATGCTTGTCCTGGGGTCAGTAACTGTAAGCATAAGGGTCTGTATGAAGATTTGTGTAGGATCAGATAAATGACATGCTCCTGGATCTAATATGTTGTAAAAGCATTCATCGTACAACTTGTTCTTTCCAGAGAAGGCAGATAATGTGTTTTATTTTGGGGGTTTGGTGGTGGTTTTTTTGCAAATACAAGGAAAGCTTCGTACATGTGGTTGCAGCTGATGTGAGTATACAAGAACACTTGTTTCATTATGTGACAGATTTGCTTCTATTGTTGACTAATTCCGAGAAGACTATGTATGGTCAAGTTTTATGAGCAAATGCTGAACAGTTGATGTCACATGGACGGTTAGAAAGTGCTTGGGTGTTTAGATAAGCTTCTACACTGAAAATTAGGAATAAAAACATGGTAGTATAAGCTAAGTTGGTAAACAGTTTTTCATGCAATGTTATGGAAAATAGGAAATATTCATTGATACAGAGATTCTTAAACTCAAGTTAAACATAAACCTTCTTTAGGCATGTTGTAACTCTTTGCAAAATATTACTTTGCAAAGGAGGAGGCTGATAAGGAAACTTTAGTCTAAGCCTCTACATGTAGCTTTCTAAAGAAAAATACTTAAACTTGTTTGTGTTGCAGTATCTCAGAGGCAAAGCTATCTTGAACAGGGGGAGTTGGGAGTTTCAGATGTCCAAAAGGCAGTGAAATGCACAGTCTGCAAAGGTTGTGTGTAGTCTGTTTATCTCAAACTAAGGGTGTCCTGGTGAGAGAGGTAACAGTTACAGCAGAACATAAGCTTACAGGTAATGGGGAATTGTTTCTCTTGCCACTCAATTGTGAATTCTGCAACCATATAACCAATATATGCAGCTCAGTTTTCAGCTCCTGGTAGGTCTCTGAGAGACCTGCTCATGTGAGTGGATGTGCAGACAGACTCAAAAGCAGGTAATCCCTTGGTAGGGCAATCTGGGAGACATGGGCAGAGGTGCAGAGTTGTCCTCTGTCACTCTCTTGCCAAGAAGTATTTCTGCTCTTTTGAAATTCAAGAGCACAAATGTTTAAAATATCTTTAGCTCCTTTGAAGTTAAATGGTACTCAGCGGTGGAGCTACCAAATTTGAAAGGTAATGGCAGAGCAGACTTCACAAAGTGAAGCTTGGGGAAGAGCAGTGCTTCAGCGGAAAGGACTTTTAAACAAGTCAGTAGCCTGTGATTCTTCAAATGCATCTTTTGGTTAAGACAGACATTTAGGCCTCTTTCTACACTGCTGGGTTTAAAATTTTCTTCAGGCATTGGACTGTGCTTATTTCTTCAATGGCAATTTTTCCAAAATAGTTCTGTTGAATAGGATTGGAGACTAATTCCAAAAAATGTGATCACTCAAAGTTGTCTGAGGCCTATAACTGAATGTCCAAAACTGACTGCACCTCTCTCCTTTGCTGATTCTGTTTTGTGTTTGGTGACCTTGGGTGCCTCCTGCGCTCAGCCCGTGATCTCCGTGCTGACTGCAGCAGTTCATTCTGTCAGCCACTCATTCCTTGCGTAAATAAATTCCTCCTGAGTTACTCATAGGCCAGATGTGCCTTTTCTTTTTTTGACCTTTTGGCTTCCAAATTGGTAACTATCTCTAATTTTAGCATCCGTTAATACTTATGAATACTCTTGTACATTTTTTCTTTTTCTTGCTGTGAAATCCCCCCTTGGGAAGCAGTTTCATTGCACAGAGCTACAGCTCTTCGCAATTGGATGTGAATGTGTGTCGTCTGCACCTCCTCCACCCCCTTCTATTTATTTATTTTTTAAGAGTTGTAAAGGAGAAATCCTGTATTCAACAGCAGGGGATCCAATCTTCAGCCTTGAGGATAAATGTGGTCTGCAAAATGACTATTTTTCCTGATCTGCTTGTCACCTTTTTTTTTTCTGAGGATGTGTTCCCACTCCAGGAGGCTTTAGTCTGGTACATGATTGTCTTCCTCTTGGAATAGGTAGGTAGATTATTTACCTAAAAGAATACCAGTGTGATGAGCGCTCAAGATGTTTCCACTGTTTTCTACCCTGCTTGGCTGTCGGAGCAGAAGCTTCATAGGGATGGGCAGGAGTCTTACTATGACGGATCACAGTCAGGAGCTCTTCCCCACATCCTTCACAAGCAGTGCAGTTGCAGATGGCTACTCATAGCTGCCTAACCTTCACTCTTTCATTGAAGGAAGCCCGCTCATGTAAGCCTATTGCAACATATGACCTTGTATTTTTTTTTTCAAGAAGAGAGAAGTTCAACAGGAACAGAGGAAAAGGCTTCTTTCCTCTCCCTCCTTTGTGGTGTGGGCAAAGCTGGGTCTCTGCCTTGGCCTGCACCTGAAGAGGCTGTGCTTGTAAACTTTGTGAGAGCCAGAAGGATGTAATTTTCTTTCATCACTCTCGTCTTTGTTTTAGCAAAGTAGTTCTTTCTGTGCAAGAAGTGTGCTCCCATGGTGTCTTCCACTCATCTTGCTGGAAACCAGAGATTTAAAATGGGATGAACTCTAACCCCCAAGAGGTTCCAGACACTTAGCTGACTACGGGAGCTGTTATGGTGAGCAAGCCTGGCCAGTTGAGAACGTTTGCTTGATCTATTCCTGCCTGGTTCTGCATCCTCAGACTCTGGGACAATAATCATTCTTCCCATTGTGGTATATGGTTAGTAGGAACTATGGCTAACATGGGCCAGAAAGAGCACACTTACCCATTCATTTATAAACATATGTTCTTGTTAACAAGAGATAGAAACTTGGTCTTATGTTGTGTGTTTACAGGCCTGTCTGAACTCCTTCACCCTGGTACAGATAACCTGATTCCAGCCCAGAACATCAGGCAGGAAGGCATCAGTGTTGCATCATCTGTTTTGCGGGTAGCCCTGAAGGTGGTAACCCTTTGGGTTCATTATTGAAAAGACTGGATCCAACTGAGCTCTAGAGTCTGGCTCTAATTCACTGTAGAACAAAGTCTAGCAACGGTACCAGGTTTCTTCATATCAGGAAGCCTGAGTTTATCTAAGCAGAACTGAATAGCTGTATCAGTTGACTGTGCTCTTTGTGGAGCCTCACTGCAGATCTTGCCGATTTTATCCATCTGAATTTGACTGTGAGGCCGCATCAGAGCGAAATACGTGGTTTTCTCTCACTTCACTAAATGAGTGTCTACCTCACAAGCAGCTAACAGCGGACCTTCTTTCTGGAAGATATTCCAGGAAGCCTCTGTTAATGGCTAGTCCTCTAATACTCTCTCAGCTTTTTTTTGTTGTTGCTGTGTGAAACTGAATTTTTCACAAGCTAATGAGTTTTGCCCCTATGTTGTTGCTCTTTCCTCTGAAACTTTTGGGTTTGCTTTTTCTCTTGATATGGTCAATGTAAGGAGAGAAGGGTGTGCACGACAAACAAATGAAAGCTTATGTCTTCTCTGATCTTGTGTGTTAACATTTTTTACACACTGTTGCAGGCTGTTTATCAGAGGTTTCATATCTTGTCTTGATGTGGGACTTGAGAGAGAGGAAAAGGCAGGGTATAGGCACCTTCAGCTTGGCTTTCCAAGAGGCTCTGAATGACTGCAACAACCTGCAACAGCTTTGCCTATTAATGGATGGGAGCAGCCATGCTGCTACAGCTGTTTTCCCTTGTGTTCTGGTTTGACAAGATTTTTTGCAGAAATAAGAGGATCAGCTTTTAATTTCTGTCATCTTACAGTGAATAGATTTGTTCTGTAAGGCTCTGGAACAATAAGGCAAGTCCTGACAAGTCATTATTGGTCAGAATAAAAATTGCCTTTTAAGTTCAGCATCTCAGGCTAATTAATGTAAATTCACCCATTTAGGTTGCTGCTGTATGTGGCTTGTTTTAATGCTTGAGTCATAATTCAAAGAGAAGAGACGGAGGCAAGATTTATATTTTTTTTTTCCAAGCTGCTATTCTGTGTCAGCTTTGAGATGGATGAAGGTAGCTCAAGCTTTAAAAGTTTCTAAGATCTCAAACTTTTCTGCTAAAATCCAAACTTCAAGCAAGAGTAATAACAAATGGGCATGTTATAATATGTGTCTGCGTATGTTTACATATGTGTATATACATAACATGTTAGTTATGTATAAGTAACATACATAGGCATGCACATTATGTATGTTACACAGCATATACATACCTATTTCATTAGAGGCAAATGATTCTGATGAAGAAAATGAGCTGGAAGCTGTCGTTCACACTTCAGGAGATCACTGTGGGTGTTTTGCTTCTTGCCTTGGAGACTGTTGCTTTTGGTGTAAAAGAACCTGTGGCTGGATAACCCAAGGCTGAGGATAAACACTTTGTTTCAGTGTTTGGCTGCTTTTTCTTGGGAGCTTTTCCCAAGAGCTATCTTAAACAGGGCCAGGGAACAGTTGTTCAATTCTTGGTGAAATTTCTTAACCAGTGGTTTTCATATTTATCTTTTTGTTCCTCTAGTGGCTTGTTTCCACACAAAACTGTTCCTTTGAGATTTTTGGTGCTGTTATTCTCCAGGAGTAGTGTTAGGATAGCCAGTTGAGCATCACCTGTATCACAAAGCTTAATTATTCCATACTAAATTCTGGAAGACCTCTTCATATCTCCTAAGAAAACACTAGGATTGATGGGAGGGGACAATTGGTTAAGGGGGGTAGAATGCCTAGGCAAGGTAGGAAAAGACAAATCTAAAATGTTGAAGGCTACCCTTAGCTCTTCTAAATAAATACAGACTTGCTTTATTTTTTAAATAGCTGGTAGTCATTAAGTTTCACCTGTCCATGCACTTTCACTGGGCTTTCAATGCCTGGCATCACTGCTTCCCATTTTCACTGATCACAGAAATGCCATTTGTGCTTTTGGGAAAGTTTTGCACATACTGCATTCCCATTCTTTGGTGTTTGTAGAGGCCTTTTTAGCTATTTAAAATGTAACTCAAATTGGAGAGGAGCTGACTACTGAAGATTAGTTCCTATTATTTTAGCATCTTTCCTTAGTAAGACTGTGAATTAATGTAGCATTGCATCACTTAGTAGTCATTTGGAAACCCTAGCTTTGTTAGAGGTATATTCCTTACTGGTTTTGGGTTGTGGCAATCCCCTTTGCCAGAGCTTATCAGGAACTGTGACTCTTATTCTTTCTAGTGCCAAATACGCTCTGCCTTGGAAATCAGTGTGGGGATCTACTTTCTTTCAACTTTTTGTGTAAAACAATGATCACATAGCACAAAAAAACTATAAGTCTGATCTCAGCTGGCACACGACCAGTTGATGCCATGGTATATATAGTGGTGCTCAGTACAAACCAACTGTAAAGCATGGACAGCGTGTAGCTTGGATGCTTTTAGCAGTCTGCATAGATGCTCGTTACCTGAAGTTACCTTGAAAACCATGATACTAATGTCTGTCTTGGTTTAAAAGTGACACTTACAGAGTATTGAGGTAAGTTAAGCGGACCAACAGACCGTGAACCAGAAGAGCAAGGTGACTGAAACATGGGAGGAGAACAGCTTTTGCCTTCTGGCAGGCAGGAGCAGGGTGAGGACCTGCTCTTGGCTGGAGACTGCCAAACAGCATCACTTGCAGAGATAGGATCCTAGTATTTCTGTAAGCAAATACAAATTTCAGTCCAAGTGCAGTCTTCTATGTATGGACAGGCTGGTTTCATGCATGTTTGAGTACTGTAGCTGGCCATTAGTTGTTACCCCTGTTTCTTTCCTTCCTGGCAGTTTGGTCAGCAGAGCTGGATGGTATGATGCTGCTTCACTTAAAATACACAAACCTTACTCCATCTGCCTGCCTCTGCCAGTGGTTCACTTAGGCTTTGGCACGAGAGTGCCTTGGGATTTAAAAGGGTTTGAGTTGTACCTATTAACTCTGTTTCTTCTTGGGGTTATCACAGACTTAATATTTATTGGTCTATGGCAAAATATGGCCATTACTGTAGAGGTGCCAAGTTTTAATGTTTTAATGTGGTATTTTTAGTAGCACCAATAGGGAGAAGGGTTCTGTCTAAATCATTTCTGGCCTCTTGCATATTTACCCCAACTTATCTCTTGGTGTGAAGCAAAAATGCAAGCAAAAATAAAAGGGAACTACATTCTTCCCACCTCCCTTCTTTTTCTCCCCCTCCCTCCCAAATCCCCTTCTGTTACCACAACTTGAATCCTGAAGTAAGAGGTGGGCAGGGATGAATGGTCTTATAAATTGTTTCACAAAGCTAATTTAACTTGTATCCTAATTCTAGTTACCCTATGCTGCTCTGGACAGTAGATGTGGAGTAATGCAAGTCTTGAAGAATGCAATTGCTCCAGAAATTTCAGTGCTGCCTTGAAGAGGGGATGCTTTTCTAGTCTAGAGAAATGTGCTTGTGCTCAGAGAGCTGTGTTCAGTCAATGCTATTTTGTATGTAGCAGGGAGAAATGAGGTTACCTCTGTTTTTAATGATTCCTCCCATCTAGCATGGTGTACTCCATCTGACCTTCCTGTGGAGCTTACCTTGGAGCTAATATGCTTCCACTGGATGTCACTATTGCTCTCTGGGAACACATTTAAAATATCACTTTACCTGTGGTGAAAATGACTTCTTGAAATAGAAGACTTCTAATGGTATTTCTCTCACTTGGATTAGTAGAATTGGGGTTTGAATAAACAGTGTACACCACCTTTGGGAGTTTTCTGCTCCTCTGTTTCTAGGGGAATTTTTTCCAACTAAGATAGTGAATTTAATTGCACTTAGTGAATTTTAATACATTGGATGTCTGTATTGAATTGAATATATTGGATCTGTGTGTTGCTTAAAGGGAATGCTATCATTCTAGCTACTTGAAAATTAGTTCTTGATAACATCATATTCTCTTTAAAAAAAAAAAACCAAACACCCAAACAAACCCAACATGGTAGATACGCTGTGGAAATGGATTTTAAGGGACTTAAAGGTAGAGCTGAACCTATCCTCTTCGCACCACTCAGTTCCTGCCTTTCAGTGGAGAGGGCTGAAGAGAAGGGAAAATAAATATTTCCTCTGGATCAAATTATAAGAATCCTACTTTTTATTAGTAGGTGTAAAATTCAGGTAGGTAGTTATCCTGTCAATATATTTTCTAAAGATCAACATTTAGAAAGCAAAATGGCATTTTTTAATTGTCCCTTGCAGTTTTACTGCGGATGTACATGTGTAGTTAATACTTGCCCCCCCCCCAATCAGCAATATAATAGCTGGCCAGAATGCTGTTTAGCCAGAAGAATTTTCATAAGAGGCTCAGTAAGAGACCTCTGGAATGAAGGCTGATTAATTTTCCCCTTCCCCCAAGTAGTTGCACTGTGCTGTCTTTAAGTGGTTGCTATAAATAAATCACTTCTGTTTTCCCTTTGTCACCGAGAGCTGTATTGTATTCTGAAACTTCTCATCTATTCTTCCTTTAATGTTCAGCTGCTTCTTGCTATACTCCCAGTGCTTAATAAGCAGATGTTGTAATAAGATATTTAATGGCAAATACATTTGTTCAGTTGTGCCAAATAAATGGCACGCTTGAACTCTGACTAAAATAGATTAAACCTCTGCAGTGCTGTCATTGTTCCTGCTGCCTGTCCCCAGGATTCAGCTGGCACTTTACCTTGCAGGTGAGTCAGATGGGAGCACAGGTGTCTCTCTTGGTAATAGTGATGCTCATCAGTACTGAGACTGTCACTAAGCCAATGCATATTTCAGGGCTTTTTTCTATATTTTTTTCAATGTTTTTTAAAATCTGTTAGAATTTAAATCACTAGTGGCTGGCTCACCACATGATATAAATTGCTATTAGGAGAAGGGTGGCTGGAGTTTGGTCTGTGAGGGCTTTCTTCTTCATTCTTATGGACAGTAGCAGGGATGATTTAATCTTCTTTTACAAAATTTGAAAAAGTTTCAATCTGGGTGCAATTCAGTTCTCTCTCATGCAGGTGCACGTTTCCTTTCAAATGTACTGGCCATTAAGGTAGTGGTAAGTACAAGTTGTAGTCTAGCTGTTAAAGGAAAATTTCCAAACATTTCCCTCTTTTGTTAAAATGTAAAGGGCAAAGCTTCCCCTGAAGGACCCCACAATGATGCTTACCACTGTCAAATTTGGAAGCTGTACTAATGATTCAGTAGAGGCGGTCTTATTGCCTTTAACACAGCTTCAACTGGTGTCACTGCTGTATTTGAACCATGGCAGAAGTCCACTTAGGTGCTTGTGGCAGACAACCTGTCCCTCTGAACATTGCAGTCTCTTTCCAATTTTTTAATGAAGAAGCGTGTGTTTGAGCTCACAAAAATGTTTGGCAGCTTTCTAAAATTAATGTCAAACAAAATTCTGGGTGTCCATTTGGATTTAGGATACGTGTAAAACACCCCAGCATCAGCCCTGTGAAGTCCTAGTTGTGTTTTCTTAGCAGGCAAAGCTTTCCTTGTCGGTAAATCAAAAAATGGAGACTTTGGCATGAAAAATTCAAAAGGATTAAAAAAAAAAAAACCCTGTTTTTCTCCTGAAGGCTGTGGTATCACTGTTCCCTTCTGTTCACAAGGCTTCTGGTAGCAGAGGGACATGCTTTGGGTGGTGTCAATACAAATATACCTAATTGGGTGCCTCAGCCTCTTCAAAAAAAGTGAATTGAAATTAGTCTAGTCAATCTGATCCATATGGATGCAAATGCTCTGCTGTGAAAAGGAAAGGCAAGTCCTGTGCCTTTGTGAGATGCACCAGTGTGCATGTCCACCTTGGCTGGGTTGACTGTCAGCTGATCCTTTTGCTGTTGTCCTTCTGATGTTCTGTACATCATGGGCTGCATTTACAGCTTGCAGTGTTTCTATGTGAGGCTAGCTGGGAGCTTGCAGACATTTTCAGTGAGCTCCACCTTGCACTGGACGTGCCTGCATTGGGCAAATCCAGTCTTAGCCCTTGTTGAATGCTGTATATAGGACCCGTCTTTGAGAAGCCTACTTGGACAGGTCCCAGACTTCAGATTGCAGCTTGATGCCATCAGAGCGGGTGGGATGAGTAAGAAGCTAGAAAAAACTGACTTCAGCTTCTCTGCCTGACTGTTTGTGGGCAGTGATTCAAAGTGCTGTCTGTAGGTGTGGGTGTTGGATACTTGTCTTTTGCACCTGCTGTGGCAGGGTAGGCTAGGTAGGATGTACTTGTTCCTAGAACTGAATATTCGAAGATCTTGGTCAGTTGAGAGCCTCCCTTTTGGAAGTCACTCTCCATGATACATTGACGTAGTTTTTTATTTGCTGGCTGAATGTGTCCCTAGTTTAGATAGATGAATTAACTCGTAGCTCATGCCTTCAGCAATGAAGTTCTAGGTTATCTTCTTGATGATGATGGCCTGTAAGCAACCTTTCAAGTAGCTGTGGTTGAAATGGGGCAGTATGCCATATTGTCATGCTTCTATTTTTCAGTGTAGATATACTTCTGTTCCTGGGAGTATTGCCACCATTTAGAGTGCCTTCAGGAGCCTGCACAGGCTTCGTGGAGGAGGCTTGCTTGGCTTTTCACGGGGGTGGTACATAGCCTGTGAGCTGATCAGCAGAGTGTAGCATCAGTGACAAACAGCTGCTGCTGCCTCTGGCTTCAACTTGACATGATGAGGGACCACCTGACCCCTAAAGCACCAGGTGTAGGAACATCTATGCAATATTGCCCTTGCAAATATGCCAGACTCCTAAACTTTGTGGACTGTAGCAAAAAGAATATCAACTGAGTTCAACCCAGCAGCTTTTTATGAAAAGCTGTCTGACATATGCTATAAAGATAGAGGGAGAAAATATGTTGGTACAGTCATTTTTCTGCTTCTGTGAGTCAGCTTGTTCTAATGGGTTTTGAAGTGGATAGCTCATCATCATTTGGGGTTTTTAAGTGCAGGTTGTATGCAGTGTTAGCTCACTCAAATTTCTGCTGTGCCATGATTGACTGGCCTAAAGTTACATCATCTAAATATGATAGTCAGCCTTAAAATAACAAGAAAACATGCTTTTTAATGCTAATTACCCATTGAAAAGAAGTGTTTTGTTTTTTTTGTTTTTACTTTTAAATTTAAACAGCAAATAGTAGCTTTGTAAGGCTGGCTTTATCTCATCTCTGTTGATTAAATCAATGCATCGGTGAGCAACATGTGGCTCTTGGGCTACTTGCAGCACAGGAGTAGTTGGAGTGTGGCTCCCATGCCGGGGCTGTGCAATGTGACCCGGAGTGTGGGCTGTGTTGGCCTAGGGCCTGTAGATAATCCAAATTATCCAAGCAGGTGGGAGGAAGCAAATTAGCAGAGGCTGGTGTGGCTGGTACCACCTGATACCCGGATGCATCCCAAGCCTGTGGTGTAGCAATGTGATCCCTGTGGAGCAGTTGTTCTATGTATCCTATAAACCTTTCCCTTCCTTTCCTGCTCCTTATGCAAAACTGGTCGTGTGATGCTTGGCTGTATGAGGATAGTTTTGGTTGGCAGGGTCTGGAAGAATGGTCAGCCCTTACTAGCAATTAGTGGACAGCAGCAAGCCATTCTCCTGTCAAAGCCTATTATTGCTGTGGCCTCTCTTCTTTTCTATCCCCCTCCTGCTCCCAGTCTTCAGCTTCCTGATGTAGTCACGTTTCTGTTCTTTGCACTGCTTATGAGACCCCACCTGGAGCACTGCGTCCAGCTCTGGAGCCCTCAGCATAAGGAAGACATGAACCTGTTGGAGCGGGTGCAGAGGAGGGTCATGAAAATGATCAGGGGGATGGAACACCTCTCCTCTGAAGAAAGGCTGAGAGAGTTGGGGTTGTTCAGCCTAGAGAAGAGAAGCCTTCGGGGAGACCTTATTGCAGCCTATCAGTACTTAAAGGGGGCTTATGAAAAAGATGGTGGCAAACTTTTCAGCAGGGCCTGTTTTTTTTACGCTGGGGGTGGTGAAACACTGGCACAGGTTGCCTGGGGAGGTGGTGGATGCCCCATCCCTGGAAACATTCCAGGTCAGGTTGGACGGGGCTCTGAGCAACCTGACCTAGTCGAAGATGTCCCTGCCCACAGCAGAGGGGTTGGACTAGATGACCTTTAGAGGTCCCTTCCAACCCAAACCATTCTATGATTCTGTGATTATTGCTTATTTTGCCTAACTGTTAGACTGGACCTCAGCCTTGGGAGCCTTTCTGTGGCCTAAATCAGTGACTCACAGCAGCGCAAGGTTTTTTATATATATATTTAAAAAATATCTTTTGTGTATGTGTGTATACACATGTATGTGTGTACATACATATCTTCATAATGCACTGGACAGTTTTCGGTTTAAAGTTATGTGAGTTGGTCTAAGGTCTTGTTGCAGCTTAGTTGCACATCTGCATACACCTGGCATCAAATACAGAGATAAGCAGGTAAATCAATACAGCGCTGGTGAGAAATGCATTCATGGTAGTGTGTATGAGAGAAGAGATGGAAGCAACTTAGAAAAAGTACATGCGGGATGAACGTAGAGACCATTTTTCAGTCTGTCAGAATTCCTTGCTGCTTTGTTGAGTTGCAAACTTCAGTCATTTATGTGAGTAACAAGTGCATGGGATGGAGCTGCACCAGGCATCGGGCCATGGAGAAGTACATTTTGAGTGCTTTGATCTTGGCTTTAGATTCAAATCTTGTCTGTTAGTGTAAATTGAGAAACTTAAGTCTGCAATTGCTTAATCAGTTGGCTACCTTGTTTAGTTAGATAAACTTCTCTGAACTACTTGTACTGGTGGTAATGCAGATAAATAATGCAAATAGTGTTTGTTCTAGAAGAAAGATACCATTTTGAAAGAGCAGGAAAGAAGAATAAGTTCGCTAGTAAAGATCTATTTGTGCTTTTAAAACTTAATTTATTCTGAATGAAATATTCAAGCTTGCATAACTAAAAGAGTTGAAATTGAAACTTCAAAGTAAACTTGTTCTTAGCCTCATCGAGGAGGGAAAACCAGTTCGAGATATAAACAAAATTTAAATGACTAAATCAAAACTGTCTGTTTTAATGCATATTGGAACATCCTGCTTTTGCTGAACTTAACGACAGTACTGCATCCTTGCCTTCTTACAACTACCCAACATGGAGAGAAGCTTTTACTGCGCTGTTGGAATGAAATAGTTGGACTCCTCTCGGGGTAGCTTACTTAATTCTTGTAACTTGGATGTAGTACTTCCATGTGGCTTCAGTAAGTCTTTGTTTACCTGTACGGTCTATGCCTGTGTACCACATGAGCATGCCAAAGCTCTTTGCACATACAAAACTTGAACCTTGCAGGATTGCTTCAAAATTGTTATCTAAGGTTTGCCTTTCCTGATGAAGGTTTAAAAACAAACAAAAAAACCACAACACCCCACTCCCTTGAAAACAACAAAAAAAACCCCTCCACCTGGTAAAGACAGACAAGTCTGCAGCAGCTCTTCCTTTTCCAGCTGTTTTCCGAATTCCTGTTCTCTTTTGCCCATTTTTAATAGCATAGACTGTCCCAACGTAAACTGTTCTTTACTGTTTACCCTCCATGAAACAGCAATCGTTCTCCAGTTGTTTGCATCACAATAGCAGATTGTCTGTTTATTTTTCTAGCAATCAGAAATGGATTGTGGTGTTCATCTTAAGAAAACAAAACCTCAGGATTCTGGTAGAAACCATGCACAGCAAGATGAGGAGACCAGTCTCGCAAATACCTTGGAGCATATTATGGAACAGCTGGATGTTCTGACTCAGGTATGGTTTGCTCTTTAATTTTGTAATGAAAAAGGTACCTCTGACTGGAAGAATTGGGAATATTTTGCAATAGTTTCATAGAATAAAAGTGTGGCTAGTTCAAAATCTCTGCTTCTTCGTAGTTTTTTGATAAATCCATCTTCATTTGCTTGTCAGCTTATCTCTCTCGGTTCCCTCACATCGACTTCTGGCTCAGGCCCTGCTCTTCCCCTAATTCCTTTATGTTGCAGTGTAGCGGAGCACTACTTGAGCCAGCTCTGGTACCCTGTGCTATTAGCCAAGGTTTATCTAAGGTGATGCCTAAAGGAGTGGTTGGCAGTAGGACTGTTTTGGTGAATAATCTCTCTTCCCTCCTCCATTATACTGCAGTCTATAGGTAAACTCTGTTCAGATCCCGCTCCTTCCCCCCCCCAGCATTCACCTACACAGTCCAATTTCTGCAGCATTCTCTTCCTATCAAGTCTGGGCCCTTCTGTGCCTCATCTCTGAAACATGCTTTTCACCCACAGCTAGCAAACAACTAATCCTGTGCTAAAGCATTAACGTACAGTTCTTTCTCAGAGTCCCTAAGCAATGCTTGAACAGTACCAACCATTAATGGTGATCATTACAGTATGTGTTTACTTAATAAGAATTTGGGGATAGAGCTGTTTTTTGTTTAACTGAATAGTTGCTCACTGCTCCTGTGAAGAAATACCATTTCTGATCATTGTCTGGGGCTGAATTTCATTGTGTATTTTTAAGGTATGTGAGAAGCAGGGAGAAAGCATGGGATAGTAAACACTGGTGATCTCCTGTAGATGAGACCATGGTCGTAGGATGGAAAAATCTGTGTGGGAGGGTTTTTCTGTGAGTTTGAGTGTTCTTTCTGAGGAAGAACAAGCAGGTCTTGAACACTTGGTATTGAACATACTGATTACTAGTCCCAGTTAGCACTCTGCTCTTGAGAAGAAGTACTTGTCAAAAAGTGTAAGATGATGGGTTGCAGGGCCCATCAGGGGATTGAAGTAGGGCTGATTTAGGGATTAAAAAACATTCCAGGACTACAGTCAGTCTAAAATAGTGTAGGGTGAAAACCAAAAGGTATTTAAGTTCATTTGGCAGAAATGCAAGAAAGCACTTTTCCTGTGGTCTCTAAAATGCTGAACACTGGAGGGGGGGCGATGTGGGAATCTGGTATGACATTGGGCCCTCATGCTTGTGAGTAAAATGCAACCCAGTATATACACAAAATATTTTATTACTGTTTTTATGTCTCCCTAGTAAGTTTGGAATGTGATCATTATCTTTCATTACATAAATCAGATCCACACTTCTGATGATGGATGTGTAATGGCTCCTTTTCAACTTCATAGGTGTTTAGAGGAGGCAAATATTGCAGTAAACAGTATGTGTGGGATTTAAACTAGACATAAGCAATGCAAACATCTCTCTCAAAGATATTGTGTAACCATAGAAAATTCCAAATGTTGTTTTAAACCTAGCAGAAAGAGAAATTGAGATCAGTGGGGGAGGAATAAATTAGTAGGTTATAGGATAAAATTGGAAATAGGCCTGAAATTATAGTAAAAAAACCAAAAAGCTGCCTTGAGTAACTCTGCATTCAGCAACCTCTTACCTTTGTAGCTTTTTTGCCATCCTTGAAGTACTCAATTTCCCACTGGTTCTAATGTTCGTATGTTGTATTTTGTATTAACACCATTTTAATGCATTTGTACAAGTAGATGTTCCTGACACAGTGTTGAAATGGTTTCATAATTCTTCATTTTCATGCCAAGGTTTTGATATTTAGCAGTGAAACAAACCAACACCAAACAAACTTAAGCAAATCAGCCTGGAAGTCCTCATTCCTAGAGTAAGGGAGGAGGTTCCTCAAAGAAGAGGAGGGATGCAGGCAGGTAGCAAGGCACAGCCCTGGAAGGTAACTCTGGAGGGCATCTGCTTACATAGCTAAATTTTTGGTTTTTCCAATGCTGATGGCCTGTAACAGAAAAGAATGCAGCTCCAGTAGGGCCACTGTTACCCCTCTTTCATGCAATTAGATGTTGACCAAGAGGAGCCATGGTGTGCTGATTGCTAGCAGAGATCCAAGTGAGATGGAAACAGTGGCTGGTGATGTTGGGTTGCTTGTCTTTCCTAGCCATTTCTGCCAAAGCACAACTGGGTGCTGTTCCCTGCACGTAGCAGATTCAAACCAACGTTGTGTGTTTTACATGGCAGCTTTGGGCCTGCTGACTTCTTTTCGTGAAAGGAAGACATCGCTACTTCTTCAAAAATGGAACAAAAAGCTTTCATAAATAACACATAACAGGTGTCGGTATTTTTTACCTTCTTGAAGAAGGGCTGAGGATGCTCCTGGTACTCTGTTATAAATCATTGGCTCATAATTCCTGAGTGTTGCTTGTTTAAAGAGAACACTAATGGCATAAGCAGGGCCATACAGTTGAAGGGAAAGGACAGAGTCCCCATGATATTTCCAGAAACCCTCTATTGATATAGCCATTCATGGTTTTTTCAGGAATTTATAATTTGTTAGCTCCATGGGGGCTTGGGTATATTTCTGATGTGGTACCTTGAGCTCCTGCACTCTGTTCTTGTCGTAGTTTCCAACACTGTGTTAACGTGATGTAATGTACCAGTGGGGGAAACTTAAAAGTGATAAACTACTTTGGGAAATTATGCAAATATAAACCTAATTTATTTTCCTAATGTTTTCTCCATAGCTATCATTTCAAGGTTTATCATGCTAAACCTGGTATCATGTAAAAGTGGGAAGGAGAGAAAATACTTTAAATTTCTGCTGAAAGAGGTAATGGTAAGACATCAGCTGAAGGCTGTCATCTCTTGTCAGTGCACAGCTTTGTTGTGAGCTGCACACTTGAAGCTGCAATGTCTGCCGCTCACCAATTACCAGTACCTTCCCTCTGTTGACAATAGATTTCCAGATGAAGTGGGGTGTCATGTACTTGGAGACAGCGGGATTGTTTTTATTCCATTAAGAGGTCTCTTCCTGCCAGACACCAATTGCAAGTAGAAGCGCTGAGGCTGTAGAGGCGTCGTGCCCCGTGCAGCAGGATACACTTGAGCAGACTTGCTCTTTCAGTTAGGCACTTCAGTTCTTATTAGAGAAAGATGGATCAGGAAAAACTAGTGGCTGTTATGTACCACATCTGGCAGTCACTGCTATAGCAAATAGATATGACCCCCTCGGATTTACAAAGCTTCATTTTATGTTGTTGACTTTGTGCTATGATTTTATTCTTTAAGGTTTTGGCAACTTTCTTTAAACTGGTCTTTGATTCAATGAAACCTTCCTTTCTTCCTCATCACCAGAACTCTGTCAGGACATGTTCTGTTTTACTTGTAAGAAAGTGGTATAATGCAACCTGACAGGGTCTTCATATTTTTTTTCCTAAATGTGTTTTGTGTTTGACCATACTTCACATGCAAATGAAGAAGTTAATGTTTAACTGCCTTTTTCAGAAGGGTAGCACGTGTTTCATATTTCTGCTGCCTTGAAGGATGGAGTGAAGTTGAGACCCAGACACAAGCCGGTTGTTTCCAGTAGTTTTGGATTACTTAAAGATACCCTGGTGCCCCTTTGTAGGGAAGCAGGCAATTCAAGTCTGGCAAGGGAATGAGGAAGATGAGACTAATAAATGTATGATATAGATACTTTGCTCCTCCCTTTCCTGCAGCTTAGTATCTTGTCAGTATCTCAATGTTTAAAAATCCTATTCTTTACTGGCATTTCAGAGATGTGAAAAGGAGGAAAATGCAAAATGTTTATTAATTATTGTTTTATCAAAGGCTGGATCTCATATCTCAGTGCCTATATGAAGAGGTGGGCAGAATATTAAAGTTTAAGGGGAAAACAAGGTGCTTTTATCTCTTGGCTAACTTCCTGGAACAGAAAGGTATGTTTTGGCTGAAACAAAAATGGGGCAGATATTAAGAGTTTACTTGCTTCAAATGCATTTTCTGCACTTGCAGCTGAACTGCACTTCTGAAAGAAGATCATCTGTGAGTAACCATCTTGGCTGCAGTGGAAAACTTGCATTTGCAATGATCATCTTCAGAGTTCGTATACTCTTGCCCTCACTCCAAACACCTGCAGCTGCCATGTTCACTCTTAATCTGTAACACTGGGGGGCAGTGGGCACTGAGGCAAAAGCTGCTGGTTTTATGCGGGAAGGAAGATGTCTGCTCCAAAAGAAGAGTTGAGAATCAGGTTAGCATAAAAATTCATAAATAGCTGTGATAATCCACCCACAGGAAACAGCTTTATATACTTCCCCAAACTAATCTTGCATTGAAGCTGGGAGAAAACAACAGAGTGAAATGGAGAAGACTTGATAAATCTGTAAAATAATCCAAGCCTGAACTGAAGGACAATCTAGCTCATGTCAGATTAAAGGATTATTTCACTCCAGAAAAGATTGCAGAGGGAGGGAGGAGAAGAATTTTTAAAATGAAACTCTTTAGCATAAAAAAGACTTGCACACAAGTGAGTTGCTTTTTAATTAAAACTGAAAATGTTTGTGTGTGCAATGCTTATAATGAAAACAAGTAAAATCAAATTTGTTACTCCTTTTTTTTTTGCGGTGTGGTCTCCAAAGCCTGTTGGTGAGGAGAGGAATGAATGTGGCCCCTCTCTTCTCAGAGGTATTGAATGTAGATTAAGCAACTAGTTTAGTAAAATAAATGCTTTTATGACTTCAAGTAGTTACAAGTCAAGGAGAAAGATTATTTTTTGCGGGGGTCATAAGTGCTGCTACCTCTGCCTTGCGCAAATGTCTTGGTTTCTATGTTGCTCTCAAGACCTGAACACCCACTGGCTACAGGTGGACCCAACACATAGCAGAAAAACTGCAAGTAGTTTTTATTCCAAGTGAAATGGTTTGAAATCCAAAACACTAATAAAAATTCCCATCTGAAAAATCTGTGAAATGCCAGATGAGCTTGGTTTTTAAATCTTAATTTAAAGGACATAGAGGCTATTTCTCATGAGTCAAAACCATCTCTTGGAGATGCAGTAGCTTTGATCTCTCACTCAAAACAAATGAAGTACCCTGGTTGTTGCCAGTCCTCTGTATAACATCATGAGAGCTACATCTTTCTGAAATTCACTTCCAAAATATGCTTGTTACAAAAATCTCTAAATCTCAATGCAAATACATTTTTCTTCTTTCTAAGACTGCCTAAATTAAATGCACTCCTAGGGATATTGCTATATTAGCAAGACACTGTCTGAAGGCTGGCTTCTCAAAAGTGCTGATCATCTCCCTGGAGGTCCACAGGACCTTCGCCTTCCGTTATCCTTCAATAGGGAGGAATACTAAACAGCTCCCACAACTTGTTTTCACAAGCAGACTTTGAAGATTAATATAAATTGTTATTCAGCTATTGGGTACCAGCAGCTGGGTTAATTTAGCTGAGTGATTTGCATCCTTTCAGAGGCAGATTTTGTGGCAGGGGAAGGATATGGGAAGTCCCTCTGACTGGGGGAGACCTCTAGTTCATTTGGACCTCTAACCTCTATATGGTGCAGTTGCTCTCATGGTACGTGCTTGGATATTTTGTTGTAGCTCATCATAACTTGCTGTGTTTTCATGCTGTGTGGTGAAACTTGAAGTCTCCTGACTCCTTTGCTGTGCTGGTCTAGCCCCAGAGGTCTAAGAGCTCTGCACCAAGGAAGCTGCCTGTACCTGTGCAGAATTTTCTAGCCATTCCCTTCCAGAAACTTGCAGGATCTGATGCAAGTGCCATCAGTTTAGCTTTGGCTGATCAACTGTCAAGACTGAAGCAACAGCAATGTGTGATGAAACATTTTTAGTAAGAGGGCTGTAAATGGAAAGGCTCAGTTACAGATGGCTTGTGTGCCTTCTGTCCCTACACTGTGTGGAAGAAACTGGCAGAGCCTGTGGCTCATCTTCTTTGTGGCTAGGATTGATTTAATACAAAGGACATCCTTTTCTGTCCTCCGGGGTCCCTTTGGTCACTGTGATACTACTGGTACTGACCATGCTGCTTGGTCTGGCAGAGTGGACGATACTAGAGTTTTTGGGTACTTTTGTATGGTTTTCCTACTGTAAAAAGCACAACAAGTACTGCGAGTGATAACTTGTTGCTGTACTGAGTCCACTGCATGAGTAGACTCATGCAGTAGACCAAAGTTGCTCCTATAATTTAGTTAAAGGGTTTGTTAACTGTGATTCAAGCATCTGCATAAAGTGGAGTGTACTGGGAAGTGGAAGGAGAGATGGCAGCTGATAATCGTAGAATCATAGAATGGTTTGGGTTGGAAGGGACCTTAAGGATTATCTAGTTCCAACCCTGCTGCCATAGGCAGGGACACCTTCCACTAGATCAGGTTGCTTAAAGCCTCATCCAACCTGGCCTTGAACACTTCCAGGGAGGGGGCATCTACAATTTCTCCGGGCAACCTGTTCCAATGTCTCACCACCCTCACAGTAATAGTAAGAAGGAGGGCTTAGCTGAGCAATATTGGTTTCAAATTTTACAACTACCCACTTCCTTCTTGTAGCGCTTTGGACTGCTAAATATAAAAAATTCTTTACTTTTCAAGTATTGTGAGTAGCACGTGTCTGACTGTTGGCTGAAGAGAGTTGGTGGGGCTACGAGCTCTTGTGCCCTGCACTAGAGAACAGATTTTGAGGTTGTTTAGCCACACAACTTCTTGAGCAGATGTGGAGCTCTACGTAGGGATCCTGATGAGTCCAGGTTAGTGCTAGCATTTGCACTTTTGCAGGCATCGTCACTTACTCCTAATCCACATGACCCACCAGTGACATTGGATGAATGTGCAAAAACTGTGTTGAGAGGGCTTGTGGGACTTCCTAACCCACAGCTGTACAGCAGCACTGACTGGTATGTTCCTGTCTAGCCACACCGGAGCAAAGTGTTTTGTAGTAGCCAATATAAAACTTTGTGGAATTTGAAGCATGTTACAAAGTAAGTCCAGGAAAATTCATGAAGTTGCATTAAAGAAAGATTGAGGGGAAGACTGAAGCACTACATGACCTATCTTCTTCATTCTGAAATAATCAATACACTATCCCTAAATCAGTCTGGTGTGAAATATTCTATGCAAATAGGCTCTGAGAATTCACCTTAGAGTTTGCATTCAAAACAATTGAGATGGTGAGGAGCAACAGAACTTATTTAAAATGTCTCTGGGGTAGCCGATCTTGTTTTAGTCTGAACAGAGGAGGAGCTATCACTTCTTTAGAAATCATACAACCAAAAACCAACAAAAAACCCCCCACCTTAATTGTGTGTTTGATCTCTGAGATTAAGGCTTTGACCACTAGAGTAAGGCTAGTCCCAGCATGCAGAGAGCCTTGCATGCATTTGTTTGCTACGTAAAGTGTTAATAACTGTGAAGGCTTCATACCTTGTTATACTCTCAGATCTGAGGCTTACTTCCTCGGTTAGTCTAAACTGCCAGCTTTTGCTGAAAATGCTTCAGAGCATACTGAATGTCGGTAGCTATTTCGGGTCCCATCTCAAAACTGTGTTAAGATACAACTTGTACATGAGGAGGGCAGCCTAGCTTTCTTTAAGCATGCTTACTAATAGCAGGGGTCTGCTTTGAGTTTCACTAGATGCAGTTGCTGAGATCGAAGGGAGGCTGACAGCAAGTCAGGGCAAAACTTCGTATGATAGGAGGAAAGGCTGCTTCTTGCCAGACAGGTTCATGCTTGAATGTCAGAGTGACTTTTGCTGCACAGGTTCTCCCATGAGCCTTTTAATCTTGCAGTTGAAGTTTGGTATTTTAAACTATTGTTAGTGGAAGGAGTTACATTTTTCTGTAAAAGGTAGGTAGGGCTACCCTGGTGCAAACCCTTCCTGCGGTAGTTTATTTCACTCATGCATTACTTCAGAGAAGGGGTCCCATGCTTAATTTACGTGGATATTTGCTAATTCCTGTGTGCATAGGACTGCGTATATGCTCAGGACTGTATTTAGCAGGTGTTGGAGGTACCATTTTAGTGATCCTTATACAATAACTGGGGTCTCTTCTTGTCAATATTACTCACTTTATCTGGTGCATTTGAAGGTTGGCAACTGTACTCCTTTCTTGCAAGACTGTTTTTACTTTCCAGTATAGTGCCAACAGGTCTCCTCAGTGCTGTGCAGCAGTCTGTGCAGGTGTGACGAATTTGTGCTCTAGAGGTATATAGGTACCTCTGAACCCACACATTAGCACTTGCCAAGGAGGGAGCCTTGGATGCTAAGGCAGCAATTTTATGACGCAGTTTACTTGCTGTACTTCTTGGCCATGTTTGAGACTGAAATCAGCTCCAAAACGACCATTTTTAGGGAAACCATAATAAGTTATAGCAGGGCATCTAGCTCTCTGAAAACAAACCAGCATTGGCCTTGCTCTTTACAGAGGGCAGAGCTCTTAAGCCTGCAACTCCACGTCAAACTTGACAAGTCTCATTCTGCAAATCCATGGGGCCATCTATAGTCTTCATTGTACCTTCTGGAAGGCATCACTAAGCCTCTCCTTGTACCACACAGTGGAGCGGGGAAGCTGAGTGCATGGAAACTTATAAACTTCTGCCTTTGTTGCGTGTTCTTTTGAAGGTGCATTTTTTGATAAATTGAAAAGAAAATGCTGTCTTCATAAATTAACATGTCAGACAGGAAAGAAAACTCTGAAGAGGTAGAAGTAATGTTTTTTCTTGGGCTATTTTATATGTTAGTGCCCTGCAAAATCTTTTTTAGCATATGCTTAGAAAAACTGGTGGAGCAAACTTTTAAGAATCTTTTTATTTAAGTAAAGCTAGGAAACTACTTCTGCCTCCTTTAAGATCAATGGAGAGAGGGATTTTATGTTAGGAAATGATGACAGGAATAGAATCACAGTATTGTTTAGGTTGGAAAAGACCTTTAAGATCATCAAGTCCAACCTAGCGCTGCCAAGTCACCACTAAACCATGTCCCTGTGTCTACATGTCTTCTAAATACCTCCAGGGATGGTGACTCAACCACTTCCCTG
>NW_008794881.1:1106279-1158826 GCF_000699145.1 Aptenodytes forsteri | reverse complement strand
ACCAGCACCCCCAGGTCCTTTTCTGCCAGGCAGCTTTCCAGCCCCTCTTCCCCAATAGAATAGAAGCGCAAGTGTGATACTTGTGCTCTTGGCTATGTGCAGGAAATCTACTTTGCAGTCGGTGTGCAGGATCGTATCCCTTGTAGGCTCAGCCAAGCTGTTGTTACCTGATCTGAGTAACTGTTGTATCAATACATGTTTTTTTGGGGGTCCCACAATTACCAGTGATCAACTGGAGCAGTGTTATGTCCCCTATGCTATTGTGTGTGCTAACTCGAGCAAAGCAGGTGTGAGTAGCGTACTAAACCCATGTGATGCTTACAGGGCAGGAGCTGCACCTTTTTGCTTGCAGGGTAGCCATCCCATAGCAGGGTGAGCCTAACATTATTCCATCATTCCTGTGCTCTTCCCTGCTTTGCCCCCAGCTCCAGGTGAGGTACTGCTTTAGTTAATGAGCAGCCATCTGTCTAGGGGGATCTCTCCTGGCTACTGCAGGGACTCCCACTATTGCTCTAGAAGGGTTGCTGAGGGCCTTTGGTTGCTCTGGACTCTGCTGTTCAGGTTTCCTTTGGCAGTTGTGGAACTGGTTTCTGTTGGCATTCAGTTAGCACCTGGTTCCCCTTATCTGTAGTCCTCAAAAGAGTGCAGGACTGATTGCCCCTCCAGGGCCCCTGCAAAAGCCTCAACCCTGAGGCTAGCGGTTCTTAAACTGTCTCTGCTACTTAATCAGACAGGGAAATGTTTAACATGGACTAAGGAAAAGATGCCTATGAAAGCTGGAACTTTGTTGTAGGGCTGGCGCTTGGAACAGCATCACAAATCACTATTATTATTTGGGTTGAGGGAGTAAAAGTAACATGGAGGAATATCATAGGGGGCTTGTCATCATGTAAGCAAGTGTGATGACTGAGTGCTTCAGTTTAGGTGTCCTGGGGGAGAATGGAGCTGAATATTCCCCAGAACTTAAAAAGTAAATAGGATGCAACTTTTTTTCTACATAGTTTCTCATTAATGTTTTCAAAGAGAAGAGCAGGTTTTTTTCTAGGCTAAGTCTATGAAGATGAATGAAGACAAATGTTGCAGGAAGTGTTGGTAGAAGTGATTTAAGTAAGTTTTCTTTTGTGTGAAAAATTCTATATTCTGCTCTGGTGTCCATAATAATGGTCAGTATGTTACTGTAATGTCAGAAATACTCCTTAAAAAAATAAATAGGTTGATCTTTCTTCTTGTTTAAGCTTAAGCTGTTATTCTTCTGCCAATTTGAGCCAAGACTTTAATAAATTATCCAGCATTTAACTCCCTGGTGCATAATGGAGACGTGTACCGTGCTCCTGACACAACAGGAAGCCCGGATCCTGCCACAGAGAAAGGGCTCGAGTGCGAACCTGGCTCCAGTGAACCCTCACTGAATCTGGCCAACGGTATTTTCCTCCTTGGCTTAATCGTTGGTTCATTATCTTCTGAAAAGCAATAGCAAAAACTTGCAGCAGTTGAATGGGTGCAGTTTAATTTGCCTACACAAGGACTTGCTTTATAAAAAGCAACATGGAAATATTGTAAAACTCTGTCAGCTGCTCATAAAGGAACTTTTGTGTGTAAGTTGCCATATAGCAGTAATAGCAGCTGGGCGGTATTTGCGCTTTCCCTTACCTTCCTAGGATGTCAGGTGCCCTGTGTATTTCGGGCATCATATATTCAAGTCTAAACAGACTGTAGTCATCAGTTCCGACTTCGGACTTCCTGGATTTCATTTCTGACTGCTACTTTTCCACTTTTAGTTTCCAAAAAATACTCGCTACAAGCTTTCTGCTTATACTTACATGCAATTTCCATTCCAATAAACATTTTCCTTACAGCTTTTTCACAAATTCAACACTTTCTGAAATCTGCTTTATTTGCCCTTAGTCTCACAGCGCTGCATGTAACAGCACTTAACTCATATCAGCAGGGTCATGGTGGCAGTAAATCATGGGATGCAGGAATCACAATTAATCTGGGGCTTTGCTTCTAGCGGGGTAGTGTGACCAGGACATGAATTTAGTTGATTATCTTTCTAAAGGAAACTTGATGCAATGTTTCACCCCCCCCCTTTTATAACTGAGTCTTGAGTTACTAGTTCTTCTCTTTTAAATGGAAAAGCCAGGATCCCTACTGCTTTTCATTCTCTGTCTGGTTGCTTGCAGGGTAAGATCTTTGCTGTAACCCCCTGGTAGACATTCAGCCTGCTGTGTTCTGCCCTGAGTAGCTTTACTCCTGACCTCTGTAAAACAGCCACTAGGCAATAGCGTGGCTGGATACGAAAAAGATGTAATCCTCTCTCCTTTGAATAGATGGGAGGGACTCTGCTGGCTCCTGGGATATTACCTGCTGGCTCCGCAACTTTTCTTCTGGTTCTCTGTGTACTGCAGTTCTTGTGCCTCAAAGGGGTGGCAACAGAGGAGGAAAAAACTTAAATGAAGCTAGTGCTGTAGCCCAGGGCAATATTTAAGCAATGCAGTTTTTTTCTTTCAGGTGAAGCTTTCTACAGTTGCAGCAATGCTGCATTAGGCAGCAGGAGTTAGCTCTTCTGCCTTGTCACCCGTCAGCGGTGCATGTGTAGTAGAAATAAACTTTTGAACTATGTTTGGGGAAGAGAAGAAAGGGTGCATTGTGGCAAATGTCATGATGCACAGCCCTTTCTGACTTTGTTGATATGCGATCTTGCGAGATGGCTTTGCCATAATGCTTGGTGTTTTTACTACGCCTGTTTTCTCTTCCCTCCTCTCCCCCCCCCGCCCCCATCCATCTCATTCCCCAAATCATTTTACGGGAGACTTTTCCTAGTCACTCAAGTGGCCTTAGCCAAGCTATTTCCTCTCTTTGTGCTTTAGTTTCCCCAGCTGTAAAATGGGGGATAATGAGACCTGCTTTCTTCTGTCAGGCACTTATGATGTGCTTATGAAATGTGCTATTAAAAGGCTTTTTGTGTATAACTTCTATGCAAATAGCAGTTGTCCAAGTTTATTTGAATTACTTTATTAAAGTCCAAGGTTTCGAACATCCTTTGTTTTTAACAGAGGATGTTATTTATGCAGGAAAAATGCTCAAAATATGAAGCTATTGATTGTTGCTGATAAGTTTATGGATATTAAAGCATTAAATCATCACCGCCTATTATCAGCTGTTCCGGTGTCTTTGGAAGCTGAAAGTGGTTCTGCATAGCTAGGTCCCTTGATTACCTCGGAGTGATCAATAAAGGGTTTTCAGCAGAGGCTTTTATTGCCACGTGGTTAAAATGTTCTTCCTGTGCACCCTGTACGTGATGACTTCAGCTTGAGGAGAAAGATATAACAATCCTTTGTGGGCTAACTGGATTACACAAAAGTATTTAGGCATTATGTTGAGGTAGATGTTGCCACTTTGGATTTCAATTCCCCTCCATCGCCTGTTGCATTGCCTTATGCTGGGAGGGTTTTCTTGCTTGTCATCGTGCTTGTCCAGCAAGTTTTGTGTGTTTTAATTGCAGCAAACTGAACGGCATTTGGAGAAAGGAGGAAAGAGTCGGAAGCAGAGAGGCACAATCAAAGCTAAAACTGGGCAAAACTGTACAAAACCTCTGTCTCTCGTTAGCAGAAGAGTGGTGGCTCTCCAGTGTCTGGTGGCTCATGAACGTGGAAGGACAGAACCTGTCCGTGAAAGGAAATGCAGAGCCCAATTTGAAAGCACTGAGTGCCAAAATGGGTGCTCAACGTTGTCTGCAGGAGAGCTTCGTGCCTGCCAGCCTTCATTGCTCCTCTCTGAAGTCGTGTGGGGCTCAGCCCTGCTAAAATGCTGATACTGGAGTTACAGCCCTGAAATAACCTCAAAATACTCCTGTGGACTTAGCATTTTATTACCCACTGAGAGCACGGTAACATAGCTTGTCTTTGTGAGCGGCTCAACAGCAGCTTTCGTTTTGTTTTGCAGACGGTTTCCATCCTGGAGCAGAGGCTGACGCTCACTGAAGACAAGCTGAAGGAATGTCTTGAGAATCAGCAGAAAATCATTCAGAACAAACCAAGCTGATTTCCTGAGAGAAGATGGGAGCTGAAGGCATTGGGAGGTTTGAGGTTGTTTGTGTTCCTAACAGACTGTGTGTGACTTGCTTTAATGATTTCGAGCACAATCTATTTTTCAATTGGAATGTACAGTTACTGCATCTGTAAAAAAGCTTTGTTACTTTACTAAAATAAAAGGAATATTTTATTCATAAGCGTGGATAATGATTGTGATCTCCTGTGTTTTCCAGAGATATAGCAGCCAGCATGTGATCTGAGTACTAACTAGGAAGGTTGCATCTCTCCCGCCTTTGATGCTGCTGAGTTAGTTTTAAAACGTTTAAGGATCTTGGAGTTGCCAAATGTCTGGCGTGGGCTGTATTAGGCTTGTTGCTGAGGTATGTGCTGGCTATAGGTGACAAGCAAAGAGCTCCCAGGATATTTTGGGCAGTGGGAGTTCATCTCTGTTCTCGGACCGTAGTGAGCAGGTGAGGTCCCAGCGCAACTGGCACCTGGACAAGGGTCTGTCTCATCCGAGTCCCAGGTGGTGCCTAGCAAATCTGACAAAGAGCAGTTCAGACCCTGGATAGTATTTGTGCAGAGGTGATTAAATCTAATGGTGGGATTTAACCTGCTCCCTTGTGCAATGTGTGAAAAACAATTGCTTGAAGAGGGGCCCTGGCTGGTCAGATGCAGGGTGGATTCCAGGCAGATTTTACTTTGTCTGTCTGCTTCTTAAATTAAAGGCAGGGTAGAGGGAGAGGAAAGGCAATCAAATAGCAGAACGTTTGCTCCATTGTGGAAATTCCCTCTTCTCGCACTGGACTGCCTTTAATTTTCGGTCATTTTGCAGATGTTTTCACAGTTGAATAGCTCATCACTCGCACCTACGCTCTTACCCTGCTCCCTCATCACTCCTCCTGACTTTTCAGGGCTTTAGCAGGTGTTCAATATGTAGCTGCACAAGAATTTGGACTTCTGGGAGATCCTGTTCTCCAACACCTCTTCTGCAAATACACAGTGGAGGTCTCCTTTCTTGCAATAAACTATTACTCACATTCCTGGAGAAATGAGCTGCGGGAACTTGAGCACCTCAGGGTTAATGAAACCCTCCTCACCACTGTCTGTCTGGCCTCTTCAAACAGGGAGGCTACCTCAATCTCTACCCTTGGTGGTCCCTCCTGCTGCCACCGCCTGCCAGCCTCACACAGCTTCCAAGGCCCCCGTCTCCAGATGTGCTGTGGGCATTCTGGGCGGCGCTTTCCTGAGGCCTCGCTGGCATCCTTATTTCACATGGGGTTTAGCAGACCTTAAGGCCAACCCGTGTGGTTTTGGCTTTGTTTTGGTTTTTTTTTTTGCACCTGTTTCTGTTGCAGGCTGTGGCTGCTGGTACAGTGTCTTGATAGTGTTAATCCCCCTCATACCATCTGGGTGAAGCTGTTCGCATTCCCCTGCCATCACTAGGAAGCTTCTGGTCTCCTTCCCTCCTGGTACTTTCTATACCTCTAAGAACCCCTTGTTGGCATTATCACGATATTTTGCTTTTTCATTTGCGGGAGGCTGAGCACTTTCTCATTTCCATGCTTATTGGGTTGATTATATATCTGGGTTTCTCTCTGCTCTGCCACAGACTGTTTGTTTTCTGTTTCCCAGCTCTGAGTCTGATAAATCGTTATTTTCTCTTAGATTACGCTAATGGAATCAGTTCAGTGATATCCTTCCATGCTCTTGCTATAAGCTTTCAGTGGCTTTCTGCTGAGAGACTGACATTGTTTTCATTGAAATGAGCTTATGTTGTGATATGGGTGGGTGGGGAGGAGGGGACTCAAAGGTACGTGTGGCCAGTTTGCTGCTAGGAGAAGGCTGTTCCTGCCCTGATCTGCCGTCCCTGAAGCGATGACAAAAATGAGTTGCAAGAGCCTAATTTATCAACTTGGTCCTCAGTGTTGTGGACTGGCCTTTGGGATGGGGGTGTGGAGGGGAGAAGAAAATTTAAGCTATTCCAACATTCATCAGTTTTTAAGCTTTGCTTTAAAAATAGCCTTTGCTTCCTTTTAATATGTAGCTTCTAATGTAGAGACCACAGAAGCAATTTGTATATAGTATTTTAGGGAGAATGGCAACACAAATGACTTGGGCACATTCGATATAGACACTTTTTCTTTTCAGATGTTCTGAGTGAATCCATTTGAAAGATTTATTTGTGCTTCTAAAACAGATGAGACGTTCAGGTGATGAAGGGCAAGCCAGTAGGATGTAGGGAAAGTTGCTTTTCTGGACTCAACTTCTTAAAAGCACTCATTTGATCAATACAACGTATTGTTGTAGAGGTAACCCAGGGTGGGTGGGTGTGGGGAGTTAGGGGAGAGGGAATCTAACAACCTCTGTATGATTTAGGTGGCAAGAAAGGTAATCTGAAGGGAATTTCTTCTGACAGTGCTTTCCATCTCAATCATTTCCTTGTCCCAAATCTCAGCAATTTCCTCTCTCTTCATTTCCCCTCCTCACAACCCCATACCTGGAGTTAGGATATCAGGACTTAAAATGTACCAGCACTTCTAAAGGGCGATTATTGCTTGAGAGGCAGGCAAGGTGTGGAAAATGCAAGATTTAAATTATAATCCTTGTGCTTAAACATTGAGCAATAACCTCAAAAAACATCTGAGGAGCCCAAATCCTATTGTCTGTCTTGTCCCGAGGCTCCATGCTTAACTCTATCCCCTAAGCACCATGGTTTTTGAGCACTGAGGAGTGCGTTGCGTCCAGGGTGAGTTAAATCCACTTTTCCTTTTACGCTCACTATCTTTTGTTGACTTGGGAACATCTGCAGTGACTGATTTGTAAAGCTGTTAACTTGGGGAGCAGTGGACCAGCCAAGCGAGGAGTGCGTTGTTTGTACTTGGGCTGACACCGCTTCTGCGCCGTGTGAGGATATACCCTACCTTGAAAACTGCGTGCAGTGAACTCTGTGCACAGGGAGGCTACAAAGAGTTAAGGGTTTTGTTTTGGATCTCCAAGGCATGCTTGAAGCCAAGTTCTTAAAAAAGTAGTTTAATTTGTTGCCATTACATTTGCCAGACGTATGACCTCACTAAACTTTTAGCAACAGTTCTTTGTGCCGAGATTGGCCCCTGGGGAGCCCGGCGCTGCTGCAAATGGCTTTTTGGCTGCTATGAGTATGGAGCATGTTAAACATAACCGTGATCTGTGAAAAAGTAAGAATCTTCAAGCACTGCCCACTTTCCTTCCTGTCTGGGAGCTGGAATTGGACAGATGCTACAGCTGAGCTCATAACTAAAGAGACAAAAACACCAGAGTGCTGTGGTATTGACTCTTCTGGCCGGGAAGCAAGATGGCCAGGAGCATCCTCTGCCTGCAGGGTCGTCACTGGACATGAGTCTGCCAGCTAACTAGAGAATAAAATCCAACTATGATCTAAGTAGCTGGGCTAAAACTAGCCAGCCTCATGGTACAAATCACTTATTATATAACATCTTTAAAGAGCTGCTTTTGAACGAAATGTTTTTTGAGACACGAGTGAGTAGGAGGGGAGGGAAGCGAATCGTTTTGCAAAGGTTTGTCACTTGTGACGTGAGAGCAGGGCTGCATTTCTTCTCTTGCTTTTAGAAATGGTTGGTCTCAAGTGCTTCTCAAATGGCGTGACCTGATCAGATGTAGTTTTGGGAAGGAAATGCGATGGGAAAGAAGATTCTCTTACTGATGCTTATCTGCACATTTAACCTGGATTTACCGTGCCATAGGAAGCTTATGTGTGTCTCCAGGAAAGCTGGGATCTATTTCCAGCTCTGCGACAGAACTGCCATCGCAGGCAAACATCACTCTTCAATCCTCTGCTCTCCTTGTCAGGGGAGATGCATATAAATTACTTTCTCTTTCGAGGTATGGGTTCTGTGGATGAAGAGCTCGTTAGAGATTTGAATGTAGTGTGGCAGGGAAGAGAGAGGTGGGCTCGCTTCCAGAGCACAGGTCTCTAGCATCCTTGACTTTCTCCCTGTCTCTTGTAGCACAGCAGCCGGCGCTGCTGGGGGATGTGTGCTGAGCGCCTTTCTGCTATTCAGCGCCAGTGATGGCTGTCGCCTAGGGCTTCAGGTGGAGTTTGAAGTTAACTGGTATCATTTCTGAGCAAAGATCGGGGATGCATGCCTACATCAGCGTGTTGGGAGAGGGTGCTGTGGGGTGGTTTCTGGTGGGGGATGAGCATCGTGAACCACTGGGGATGTTCTGGCAGAGGGTAACTCATGGTCTGCTTAGCTGCAGCTGAGACGGGCCAGGTGACCACTGCTTGAGGCCATGAATTTGCCATCTGCAAGGAAGTCTCTCCCCAGTGACCACCCTTAGATTTCTTTATACTCACTGTAGCCCTCCAGTCCTTCCTCCCCGATAACGCAATACAGCTGGAAACACACCATTTTGTTGTCACAAAACAGGCTGAATCAGCGCCGTGACCCAGTGCCAAAAAACTGTCACCTCAGTTCTCCTTTGCTGTTTCTGCTCCCTGCAGGCATCTTCCATGCAGCTAATAACTCACTGCCGCCTTCCGACACCGGTCAAGCCGAGGATACGGTGAAGCTCTGTGTGGCACAACGATTTCTCTGCAAATGTCTAGTGAAAAGTGCTACAAAGGCTGATCCTGCTTACTCCAAGAGCTTGTGGCTGCATGGAGCGTGTGCTGTTGGTGATAGCTGTTCTTTCAACTGGTGACTGAAAGGGTTAAGCTAAGTAGCTGCCTGGATGGAGCTCCTGCATGGCCTCACTTCCCTCTTGGGCGGCTGCTCTTGGCAATGTTTCGCGCGGCTGCTCTTGGCAATGTTTCCATCGTCATGTTTGCACAGCCCTGCTGAAGGCCAGAGCCGACCTTTGGTGTGCAGATCTCCCAACTGGAGGAAGAACTTCACTGCTCAGCTGAAATGGGCAGATCTTATGGGCCCTCCCAGCTGGGGAGTATGCTGGGCACCATGAGATCCTCCCAGGAGGAGAACCTCCTCGCAGCATGATATGGGCTGGGGGGTGTCTGTGTCATTGCTTTTCTCCTTTTGTGAATCTACTGTCATGTGTAGATGCCGTAACAGCAAGAAAGGCTCTGCCTGTCTGCTGCTACGCTTAGTTCATATGGTGTGGCAGGCACCTTCTGCTAACCAGAGTTAACTGAGATGGCTTTCAACCTGCGAAAGCCTAGGAATATCTCTTTTTTTTTTTCTTTCTTTCTTACTTCCCTCCTACCTTGCTCAGCTTCTCCGAAAAGCTGTGGTTGCTTCAGAGGACATTGTTTCTTTCGTCCTGGGGGGCAGTACATGTTGCTTTCTACGTCAGTGTCTTCTGATGCAGGCCTGGGGCCGGAGAAGCTTCTCGTTGCGTGTTGGGCTTGCTAGACAAGAGCTTTCTCCAGGAGTTAGGGATGAAGATTTTGGCTTTTGGTGCTTGTCCCTTGTGAGCATCGGTCAGTACAACCAAGACAGAGGTAGTTGTGCTATTGCAGAAGCTGCCGAGTTCTCCGTTTTCCTGCACTAAACGTGGTTGGAGCAGAAGCGTGTGACATGTCGCTTCTCAGAGCTGGTGGCCCACAAACCAGTATGGTTGAAAGTTTCATCAGGCTTAATCACAGATCCTTGGAGAGACTCCAGGAGTGGGAGGGCAGGCTTGGGTTTTGCAGCTTTGCCTCTGCGGCATTTCATCCCATCTTGTGTCCACCTGTGGTGGTGGTAAAGTTTAAGAAACCCTTCTCCAAAGCAGCTTCAAACTTGGTCAACGCAGCGAGGTCAAGATGGCGTTCGGGTTCTGCTTTTGAGGTCATAGGGGAAGATGGCACTTAACACGGAGAAGCTTTGCAAAGCAAGGCTGTAACAAGCTCCTCCGCTTGCTGTTTCTTCATTTCTGCCACTCTGCGTGTTGGGCTGCAGGTGAAGTCCCTGTTAGGGTGGTGCTTTCTTCCGTGGAGGTGGAGCAAGGCAAAGGGCTGGAGTGGAAATGGCAGCATTCAGCTGGGAAGTGACTTACCCCAGGCCTCATGTCTGAGAGCGCAGGTGGGAAACGGCGGGGCCTGACTCTGTTCTCAGTGCTGATGCTACCCAGGAAAGGTGCTTTCAAACCCTCCTGCTCACCGGGCATCTCCCCTGTCATGCTCCACAGCAGTGGTGGCACAGCTGGACAGCAGCTGGCTAAAAGAAAACTGTAGGTTGGGGGGGTACTGGAACAAAAGCTCTCAAGATGATGCCCCAGCAGCAGCGACTAAAATCCTGCACGCGTGATACAGAGAGGAGTGGTTTGGGAGAGATACAGCTGCCTTGCCTCGGAGCTGTTCTCTTCTTCAAGGGCTTGGTCTTCAGTACGACGATGTGACGAAATACTATGGGTGCTTCCACAGCTTCAGGAGTGAGAAAGGCAGGCTTCAGGCTGCAGGTTTGTGGAGCAAGACCCCTCAAGGTGACCCATTTGAATATGGCCACACCTATGTGCTGTTAAGTTGATTAACAAATAGCTTTAATGCCACTTGATCTTTTGCTTAAAGATCAGTGCATGCCTGCTGGGTTATTTTTTTTTTGTAGCTTCTTTTTGTTTCCTAAGGGAGAGATTATCTGACCTGTGTATTTGCGTGATGTGTTTGTTTCCTTTATTATTTATGAAATCAATAGATCTTAAAAAGGAACATTTGCTGCAAAGTGTGTGGAGCAAGGTGTGCTGGAGGAGAATGCGAAAAACTGCCTGCTAGCACGGCCTTTCCCATCAGCCAAGCATCTTTGCCAGAGAGGGAGAGAGGAGCTCACCTGAGCACAAAGGGGTGGTTTGTCCATGAAAATGCCTTGACAGCGGCCCAGGTGATGTGGGACAAAAGCAGAAATTCTTGCTTGAGTACCTGCAGGTCAGGCAGCGAAGCAGGGGCAGGAATAAGGGTGGGCCATGGGATTGGTCTTCTAAATTTGGCAGCCCAGGTGAGAGAGGTGGGGCGTGATCTGGGCTACCTGCTGCGGAGGATGCTGAAAATTCTTTAGATACCTTTAACCGTGGCTGTGGTGGTGGCATTGAGCAGGCTTGGTTTACTCTGGAGGCTTTGCAGCAGTCCACAGGGCTGCTTCATCTCATTTTAGAGGGCAGATCTGTTGCTCCTGTGCAGCACCCTGCACAAGATGGTACAAAGCTATCTCTGGTCTGTGCCAAGACTGTCCAGACTGTCACTTACTAATACACCTGCATCAGCCCAGGTTTTTGCCTGGCAAGGTTTACGTGTTCCTTTGCCTCTAGGGTCCCATGCCCCAAACTGGCCTGCTGCTTTCCGAGCTGTGGCTTTGCCAGCCTTCCCATGCAGACAGGAAAAAGTCAAATTCTGTGTGTAAGGAGGCAGCAGCGAGCAGTCTCAGCTGACAGGGATATACCTCGTAGCCATGTTTTGCAATGGTGAAGGGGCTCCTGGATAGCCAGAAATGTCCGAGGTGCAGCCCAGGGGCATCCTGGCTTTGCCTTCTCCCTCTGCACTCATGCAAACTGGAGAAGGGCCCTCAACTTTCAACCTGTCTCAGGTATGGTCACAAGCTGCTGTGAGCAAAGAGCCCATGCTCTGCTGGCTCCAGGCATCAGTAGCCCAGCACTGACATGGCTTTTCTAGAGGAACCAAAGCCACCAGAAGAAACAGCTTCTGAGCCAGCTGCTGTAGCGCCTGCCTTTGATATCAGCTGGGGCTGCGGGCAGAGGCATCTTCTGCAAACTGGAGCTGAGTAAGAGAAAGTGCTTATTCCCCCCTCGCTGCTTCTGTGTTTTTCCTGTTGCGAGTGAGTGTCTGCTTCCCTCAAGTCAAAGCTAGTCTGAGTCCCAGCAGGTGAAAACGCAGATGCCTGCAGGATAAGTCCTTGGAGGATGCCCCAGAGCCGGAACAGGGACTGCGGGGCTGCAGGGGTGGCCCTGGGAGGGGAGAGGAGTCATGGAGAAATCAGGCAACATTAGGTAACCTGGGCACCAGGCAATAAACCACTCTATCTTCATGCATGAGGCAGCATGGGAAGGGAGCAAGGGTGGGATGGGGAGCACAGCCCTGCAGGGCACGGTGGCAGGGTGCACATGTAGGTCCCACTCCCAGGGGACAGGAAGCTCTTCTGTGCTGCCGTACCCGCTTGTGGGGTCAGGTGCAAGCACCTGGGTGAATCCTTGGCCCCTTGCTGCTCCCCTCTGTGGGATTTCTCCGTGACAGCATCTCCGGAGGGAGCACGAGAGCTGTGCCAGCAGCCCCTCTGGCACCTGTGCTCCCCAGCAGTGATTCCTGCTTGGAGTTACCTCCGTCACCTCCCCGGTGCTGCAAAAGGCAGCAGCTAGCGGGGAAGTTTGATGTTGTCTAACTCAGCGATGGGTTTGCTGTTCCCAGGCTGTGGGTGAGGGCACGGCCACAGCAACCAGCTCTGGTGTGGCCCCAGCTTGCAGCATGCCTGGGGTGATTTTGCCACCTCTGGCAATTTGCTGCCTCAAGCAACTGCCTGCTTTGCCTGTGTCGAGGGCCAACCTTGCTGCCTGCTTACAAAGTGACATTTTAACATAGCGAAACTTGCTTGAGCAAGGTCTAGAGCTTGGGATTGGTGCCGAGTCATTCCCTGCACCGGGAATCAATCGCTTGCTTTGCTTCAAGAAACAAAGTTGAACAAGTCTCTGGCCCTGCTCCCTTTCCCACCCCTCCGGTAGCAATGGGCCTGTTTGTTTCCCGCAGTCGGCGGGTTTCCCTGCGCTCCCTGCCCTGCGGCTCAGCGGTGCGTTTTGGAGGTTACATTCTTTGCTGCAATTACCCTGCTTTCCTGCCTCTCCTTACTGCGTGCTGCCTTTGTTGCCAGCTCTCGGAGGAGAAGCAAAGATGAAAGAGAGCAGAGATGATTATATTTAATAGCAATGAAAATTGGCATGGTGATTGGGGGCCATTTTCCTTCCTCTCTCTCACCTATTGAAGTTGGGAGGCAGCTTTGAAACCGCACGTGGTCACCTCACCAGGACGGTGCCGGGCTCCACCACGGCACTGGAGGGGAGGGGAAAGCCAGCAGCGTGCTTTACATGCATCTGTGTTATCCGGGCTTTCCAGCCTAGCCCCGGTAGTCGGGAAAGTAGCTTTTTTTTTTTTTTTTTTTTTACCCCTGTCTTTTAAATGAAAACCCATTTGCCCCCTTCTGCAAGTGCATGCTGCCCTGGCCTGGCGTGGACTGGCTTGCCTGCCTTTTAGATGCAAATACCTTGCTAATTTACAATGATGGGAAAGGAGCAGCAGAAAGCTAAATGAAGGTCAGCTAAAGCCATCTTTCCCTAATTCATCTCGGCATTGCACAGGCTTGCTTGGAGACCTGCGGGATCAGCTGCCTCTCATCCTGCAACAAGCTGCTCTGGCCCCGTCTTGGGGTCCAAGGCTTTGGGAGAGGTGTTGCATCCCAGTGTTGCTGCTGCTGCTCGGGTTATGCTGGGAGAAGGTTGCTGGAGGTGGAGAGGTGCCAAAATGCCAATCGATAGATCCCCAGCAGACACTGCAAAAGCTTCTCCCCATCTGGAAGATTGATGTGAAATGGACCCCGTGGCACATAAGGTGTTCAGAGAGCTCGACGGCTGAGCGAGCGACAAAGGGACTGTGACTGTGGTACCGCCACTCAGTGGAGTGAGTGGCAAGGCCACTGGTGCAGTGTGACCACAAAGCCCAGGGGTAAGTGCATGCTGCGGCCTTGGCAGGAACCTCTTTAAAAGCATGAATGTGGTTCTTATCCCAGTATTTATTTAATTTCCCCTTCCTTCCTCAAGCTAAGCCATGATTTACCCATGGGGGCGACTATTAGGCTCAGCCCCCTCCTTTTGCTTCATCCAAGGACATTGCTGGCCTCCCTTTCCTCTTGCCAGGCCAGTGCCTCTGCCAGCAAAGAGAGGATGGAGCTCAGGTGCGAGCTGAGAGCTCCATCGCTGCTGAAGGATCCCTGAACAGGCAGGAAAGAGTGAGACAGCCCATGGCAAGGGGCTTGTCGACCAGTAGACTTCCATCATCAAGGTTTCCTAGGCGGCTGCTAACAGAAAGCTTCAGGCCAGAGAGATGGGAGGCTTTTCCTTCCCTAGGGGGTTCATGCATTAGGCAGCACAGAAACGTGGCACGTTCCCTGGGCGGTCTGTGATGGGATGGAAGGAGACAAGAAACCAGGGCATGGGTAGGAGAGCCTGCTTGTCCCTGCCGTGAGCCAGCTGTGGTAACAGGTTATACTTGCTATGAGGTTCATCCTCATCTTTGCGCTAGGGGCTGTACTAATCTGAAATGGAAGTTGGCAGGTACCCTAGAGAGGTCGCCATCTGCCTTGAGACAGGAGACTAATAGATTTGCCCAGGAAGGCAGTGGGTGACCCTGTCACAAGGGCTGGCCCTTGGGGAGCAGCAGGTTCATTGTCCCCACGGTGAAGTGGAGGCTCGGTTACGGTGTGCTGGAGGCTGCGTCAAACTTTCCACCGCCCTGGACCAAACGCTGCTCACTGCAAGCGGCTTCCCGCAGACTTTGGCAGCGAACCAGCGGTATTCCTGGCATGTGGCGTATTTACCTCTCTGGTGTGGCAGCCCAGAACCTGCCTCCATCCTCCTGAAACCCTCCTGTCTGCACAGGCCAGTGCAAGACTTTCCTTTCCTGCCAGAGGGGGGGATGCTGGATCCAGGCTCCACCTCCTCCCCAGGTATCTCTGCTTTCCCCAAGGCATGAAGCGCCCCAGGGCTTTTGGGTGGTGGAGAGCTGTAGCCTGCATTGGCCACTCCTCTTCTTAGGATCCCTTTGCCTTTTTCCCACCTTTTTCCCACTAAACACTCCTTGTTTTTATCCAGTGAGAAATTTTATGTGGTTTAACTGAGCCACGACACTGATTTTCCTTTTTCCTGAGCCTTTTCTTTCCTTGAGTCTGCATCCTGTCTGGACATAAAGCTGCTTTGTGGCCTTGCAGGATGAGTTGCACGTTGTCGCTGCAGCTGGTGGTGTTCAAATGGGTCCCATCGCATCTAAGCAACAGATGGGCTGGTGGCAGACCTGTACGAAGTGTGGGAGATGGTGTTTCCAGGAGGCTTTGTGTGGGGTCATGTTTAATTTGTGGTCTTTGTTCTCATGCTGTGCAGGGATGAAGTCCATCAGCTGGTATAGCGCATCGATGGGCCACCGTGTCTGAGTGATGGCACGCGCTTGGAAACCTCTCATCACCCCCTAGTGCGACAACCAGGTAAAGCCCAAAAAACAATGTCAGGAATGCTAGGGAAAGCAATAGATGTGAAACCTTAAGAGAAGAAACGTGGTCACAGCCCACTGAGCAGCTGGCAGCTCAGCAGGGTCTGATGGGCCAACTCTGGTTTTTGTTTGCTCCTACTTACCTGTGGCCTCTGTTAAGAAGCCTGGCCTGGCTAAACCACGTTACCAGAACTGTGTGCGCTGTTTCTCATCACACCCAGGCATTCATGGGCTTCTGCAGGCCCCGTGGCTGAGGTCCTTGCCTGGAGGCTGAAGCCTCATTGATGGGTTCAGGGCAGTAAGTGTGTAGAGGAAGGGGACCTGTTCCGAAGACATGTGGGAGTCCTGTCTTTCCAGATCCTCTCACTAGCATCAGGGCTATCCTTGTCTCATCTGCAGACGTGAAGGGTAAATCTCTCTTCCTTTACTTTCCTGTGCTAACAGATCAGGACTTCTTACCCTTTCTAGGTGGGCTTTGTCTGCTAGAGGTCCCCCATGGAGGAAGGGGCTGTTCGTGGGCTGGGAATGGAGAGGCTTTTGCAAAGCCCCTTTGCAAAAGGCTTTCAGGGCCAGCCCTGTGAGCTGGCCCTGACAAAGCAGGGCTGGAGGGAAAAACACGTGCCACTTTTGTGTACTGGTATGTGGGTCTCGCCAGTGAGTCAACCCACCCGCGAAAGTCTTGGATAGTGCTGGAAACAGTCCTTTTCTCCAGCAGGGAATCCTTCACAGAGCCCCACCACATCCCTGCTGGTAGGTTTCTCAGCGCTCCTGTCTGATGAAAACCATCACGTAGATGGCGTGTCATGTAATCGCAGCGTTGTGCAAACATCCTTGAGAACTTTGCGGGAGCCCTGTGATATAGGAGAGGTCATACTCAAACCACAGCTCGTGGACAGGGTTCCTGACTCACTGGAAGGTGGGGTGACTTGCTTAAGACTGTGTAACTTGTCTGCATGTGGTCACGCTGCGATGTCTAGCTTGGACACGGAGATGCAGGCTTGGTTTAAGCTGGCTGGCCAGGGTGCTGCTGGCAGTGGAAGTGCAGCATGGCTGGACTGTCCGTCTGTTTTGCCACTGGCTCAGCTGACTTTTGCAGCCTGCGTGGAGCTCAGCTTCTGCAGCTACAATATCTGAGCCAGCGAGAGGTTGAGCCAAGATCAGCACCTGTGTTCTTATTTCTTTTGGCCAGGCCATCCCGTAGGACACTTGTGGCTTTGCCTTCTGGAAGGCGCCCCAGCGTTTGGGCGCTGGATGGAGACGCGGGGGTGCAGGGAGAGTTTGGTTTGGCTCTGGACTCCCTGTCCTGAGCTGGAGCTGGCAAGCTGAGTCCTAAAGACCTAGGCCTTTTCCTCCCACAGATAGGGATAATATTTCTATTAATGGGGTGGTGTGAAAGTCAAAGCCAAGTGAGCAGAGGTAATGCTGAAAGACCTGCAGGTGTTGGAAAGCTACAAGAAGTCCACGCTCTGGTGATGTTCTCCTCTCCACTAATATAGTCCAGGAGGCAGAAATGTCAGTCAAAACAGGGGTTGCTGAGGATGAGCCAGTCTCTTTGGAGACTGCAGAAAAGCATCCTAAAAACAGGTCTCCACAATTGCCTGCACCCCTCACCAGTGTCAGTGCTTGGCTGAGAAAAGCTCGTGGCCGTGTTGAAACGCATTTGGTTGGGTCACAGCCCAGGTGCGGAGCTGCGGGTGCTGTTTGATTTCCTGTGCATCTTACGGCGCATCTCTTGAGCACTTTCTCAAGAAGCTTTCTTGTCTCCCACACCAAACCTCCTCCCTTGTTGACTCTCCACAAGCTGGTTTCTACACTCTGATTTTGTGACTTACGCCCTTCCTCTTTGTCTCCTAAGGGTTTGATGCTGCCTGGTGGGTTCACTGGAGACCTCTGAGAAGGAATGGATCCATCTCACTCCTTTTTCTTCCCTGAAGACTGCTTCCCTTGATACAAGACCTTTCTCCCCATTGTGTTGTGCTGAGTGACCAGGCATATGTCCCTTCTTCAAGTCCATTTTCTTCGCTCCCTGAAGATGCTCAGAATTTGCTAATAGGGTTTGTAGTTCCTGACAACCACCCCTTTCCTTGAGCATCAGGTGTGGAACAGGCTGCTGCTACCGCTTTGAGACCTGTTTCCTCAGTGGCAGGCATCAGGCACAAATCCCAAACTTAAATTTCCTTTCCCAGCCTCTTGCCACTCTCCCATCACTGTGTTTGGCCGAGCCCGGTGGGACTCTGCCATCCCAAGCAGGATGCTGGGAGCGGGGCAGGCAGCAAGGTCCTCTGCGGTCAGTGCCATGTGGCTCCATGACTTGGCTTGTCCGGTGGAAGAGAAACAGCGTCTCCCATTGCCCAACAAGAGCTGCCGCATGGTATGTTTCTAATATCATGCAGTGGGAAATCGCCTCTCAAACCTGACCCACAGCGCTTGTGCTGATGAGATAAGCATGTGCTGGATGGGATCTGCCCTGGTTGGTCATGTCATGCCCATGTTGCACAAAATGGATTGCTTAGGCGGTGGTGTTACTTCCTTCTCTAATACGTTTGGGGTAACACCCGCACTTTCACCGTTTCTCAGGGTGGCTCCGGGCACGAGGAGAGGCCAGTGCAACAGGCAGGAGAAGGAGCCAGGAGGCAGGGCTCCTGCTGCTCAGGCTGGCTGCTGTGGAGCAGAAGGATTTCAGAGTCGCTTTGAATGGGGAGTCTACAAGAACTGGACATGCTCAACGCTTTCCTTGAGCCTGTGAGCTTGACCTGCCAACAGGCAAACTGGCAGCTCAGTTCCCCCCGAGCCCTATCGCTGTGTGGGGCTGCACAGCTGGAGGGAAGCCCGGGAGGCTGGTGCATCCACTCCCCAGCCGTGGGGAAGAATTAGTTCGCTAAACTGTCCCCAGGACAATAAGCTGCAAATCAAAGGCAGATGATGTTGGTCAAGCAGCGTGCACGTCTGTCTGCCCTTTGCCGTGTGGCACTCCTTTGGTTCCTGCCTTGAGCACGGCACCTGGGGGTCCGTGAGGCATCCAGTGCAGAGTGGGAACAGTGCTTTGGTGGTCTCTGTGGTCAGGCCAGTGTGCGGATTGTGGGGGCAGATTAGGCTGCATGGGAGGCATAATCGGGAGATGATCATACCTTCTCTTATCTAAATGTCCCCAGTTGTGTCTTCTGCAACAAAGCTTCCAGGGTTGAGTAGAAATGAGTTTACCAGGTTGCTGTGGTGTGGATGGGTGAGCAGCAGATGTCTGGCTGTGAAGAGAAGCTTGCACTAACTTGTCTTTGATGCATGATGCTTGTGGAAAGCCTCTGGGCTGGCTGATTTCAACCATTTGCTTCCCCTGAACCCCGCACTTCGAGTCTCTGTACCACCTGGGAGCATGCAGTTTCATGCCGGGGAGCAGAAAATGGCAGTGAGAATATGGTGAATGAAGGGAAAGGAGCGTGGCCCTCCAGCTTCACCCTGGTTTTCTGGAAGACATCCTCTGCAGCGTTAGGAAACACTTACTCAGCCAGTCTAAGCTCTCGGTGAAGGAGCCTGGTTTCACTGCAGCAAGCACGTCCTCTCCAGCTGCCTTGGTCCGGGGCAGATGTCTGCTTTGCTCAAAGTCTATGCAATGTTTCTATATACACTCATTTTGGGAGGGATGTTTCAGAGCTCTAACAGTTTCTGTTGTTGAATATTATGACCCAGCTCAATGAGATTGTTTCTCAGCTCCCAAGCTGAAGGAGCTGGGACTGTCTCACATTGCAGGTGTTAAGTGTTCAAAGTTCAGGTTTTACATGAAACTTTCCCTCTGCCCTGTGAACCCAGGTGGGTTGTGAGCAGTTCCAGGGTGCACAGCCCGCAGGGCAAGGAAGAGTAAGTGTCTTGGTGGATATAGTGACACTATTGCATTCCCTGACTAGTTGTCTTTCCTAATTTCCTCCAAATTTTGATGTGTGGACAGAAAAGCACTGCAAATCTTTTGCCATGTGCCTTTGTTTTCCAGCTGACTCTAGATCCAATTGAAATATTTTGGGGTGAGGGGTAATCAGTCACCCTTAATGCAAACTAATTTTGAAATGCAAGTATAAGGTGTAATGCGCACAATTGGATATTAGAAACTTTGAGCCTTATTGCTTTTTTAGAGGTAATTCTGATCTCCCTCCTTTATGTTACATAGATGTTATATATGTTTTCATATACTCAGAGTCGTGTTGTGGAGGAGGCGCCAAGCAGCAATTTTCTGTTTTTCACTCCCTGTTTAGAGACCTCTGGGGGTCTTTGGGAGAAAAAACCATGAATATTTTTTTTATGACAGAGAGAAAATTTATTGGGTTTTTTTGAAATTGCTTGCTTTCTTATCTTGCTTTCTAGTGTTCTTAGCCTTCCAAAAGGCCAAATGTTGTTTTTGTTGTTGAAATCTAATAGAAGACTTTCCCGTTGGATGGCATTAGGGAAAACTTTGATTTCCGAAGGTGGAAATTTTGGGAGTCTGTTAAGTGCTTCAGTGGGAGTTGTCCTGCAACGTCATCAAGGTGGCATCTGCTGCCAGCCAGCATTTATTGACTTGCTCTGAGTAGAGTGAAGTTGGGTGAAAGACTTAAGTGAACAGCATATTTGCAGAAAAATGTCACTTCCTTTACCCTGAAACCATTACAGATTCAGCCTGACTTTGGTCAGGGCAGTGCTGGGGTTGTTGCTGCTCCCCCTGCGCTCAGAGCACTCCCTTGGGGTCACATCCAGGTGCAACTCCCTCTTGCTTCTGACAAGATCTGAATCCATTTTGCTCAGTTCCTAAATCCTACTCGTCTTTTTTTTTTTTTCCCCAGCATTTTTTCAGTCAAGTGGGAAGCTGCTCAGTTTGTACTGTGGTGAAGCCCATGGAGATGGGGGAAGATAAACCCTGAATGATCAAGGTGTTAGACATCAAAGCTAATTTCTAAAATATCAGGAAGGAAAAGGATCTTTAAGCCACACACCCTGGCTTGGCAAAGCCGTTGCTGTGATGTTACCTACTTGGGTAACTACATCTGTGCGCTTCCCCTCTGGGCTTGGATGACGAAACAACTCGTTGATGTTAGTGGTGTCCCCTTCCAAGTGATGTGGCCCTTCACCACAAGCGTTGGAAGGCTGCTGTGACCCTCGGGTTGGCGAGGAAATCAAAGGGAATTGGGGCAGGGGCTTTCCTGTCCCTGGAAAATTCTTGCAAATTCTTGCCTTGGCCTGAACCGCAAGGGAAAAGTGACCAAATAAATCAGAGAGCTCCAGAGCAGAGATGTCTCAGGCACAGCAGCTGTTCAGAGCAACAGGCCACTTGAACTAGACTCCCTTCCCGCCACGCACAGACCTTCTGTTAGACTCTCCAAGGAACAGTGGAAAACATCACTGAGTGTTTTTCTACATGAGTTTTGGTTTGGTCTGTCTGAAGTTTGGGACCTTCAGCTCCCTCAGTCAGTGGCCTGATTAATAGCAGATCCTTCAGGGTCACATAAAGCTGTTAAGTTTAATACTACTGCTGGGAGCTTTGGTAGCCCCTGCCAAGGAAAGTGCCTTTCTTTTGAAGGGATGGGGTGGTAGGGCGATGCTTCCTCTGGGTGCATCTCCAGGAAGATGCAAAGGGCTCTGACCCGGCGTCTAACTCCAGAGATCTGGCTGGAGGACCTGGCACTGCGGACAAGTGCAGCGAGGATGTTGTCTCACCTGGGTGTTGAGATGTGACAATGCGCCCTTGTGTAGGTGTGAAATGTCAACAGTGAACATTTACCAACGGTGCCTGACGTGACGTGCAAGGACCTGCCTGTCATTTTGGACCATCTGTTTCTTGCTGTGGAAGCGTCTCTTGCCTTTCCTAGTGTTTTCCTCAGCCTGGTTCTTCTCTTTCCACTCATGGTCCCTGCTGCAGGTGCTGCTCTCTCCCTCTCCCCAGTTTTCCACCCTGAGCCTGCTCTGTAGCCCTCCTCCTGCCAACATACTGGTATCTTGGGTTTGGGTTTGATTTTTCATGGTGGATTTGATCCCTGAAGCAGTACCCCTCTTCTGAACTCATTTTAACCCGTTCAAGTGGTTCTTGCTGTCTCTCCCCTCGCTTCACGTGGAAGAGACACATTCAAGCTATGCCTCTCTGACTTCCACTTGCTCAAGCCCCAGGGACCGGAGCGCTTGTCCTGACATGATCCCGTAACACACGGAGCATACCCCTAACACAGGGGTGAAAGCATTCATTGCCAGAGTAACCAGAGAAATGGAAAATGCCTGCCTGACTGCATTCGAGCTCTTATGGTGGCTCTCCCGAAGGACTCTGCTCAGGGAAGAAACTCCCCTGGTCTTTTTTCCCCTCCCTATTCAATGCTCGGCAGCGCTGTAGGCATGTGCTCTTGTGCATCCGTGGGTAATTCTTACCCTGACCCCATAGCATCGGGTCCCTGGTGCAGGGAGAAGGGACCACGTGCCCGTCGTGGCCTCATACAGACGGGAAGGGCAGCCTGACACGTGGTGTGGGGAGATGTCAAGCAGGAAGTAATTGTAGTCAGTTTTGCTTTGCTTTTGGTGCTGGGGGGGGATCATCCATTGCTCTCCCACCTCTGAGACAGATGATGTATTCTGCTTTGGGGCCATATTTCTCTGAGGGAAAGGGTGAAGACCCGAGAGAAGCAATCACAGCAAGAGCTGATCCTGTCATTCTGCTCCCGGCCCTGCTTGGTGTTGGGTGCTGTCTGCCTCCGCAGGGATAGCCCCAGCCACCACCGCGGGGTTTGGGTGGGTGCAGGGTGTCCTGTGCCTCGGTACTTCTCTGGCGATGGCTGGTTCTTGCTTTGTGCTTTCTCCTTCCCGGGCAGATGATAAACGAAGGAGAGCATTTCCCGGGAAATCTCTTCTGGGTAAGCCTCTGCGGTGCAGTATTTATTTTGCAGGATTGATGCGTTGTGCACTTTTCTCTCTGGCTAATTCAAGCAAACGCACACAAATAACGTTGCTTTTATCTGCCCAGGTCCAGACCGTGCTCAAAGCCTCCTCTTGATGTGACTCACTCCTGGGCAAGCCCTGGAGAAAATAGATGTGGCAATTCAGTTGCAGATCCCGTCCTTTTCTCACGGCCCTGTGGTCAACTGGCTTCGTCTGATGTGCTCTGGGCAGCTGATGGAGGAGCGAGGACCTCCGAGCAGGAGCCTTGCATCAGCCAAGCACACGCTCCGGCACCTCCCGCCCCGCTCCAGCCCTCCCAGAGGGATCCTCCTGGTTTGCAGGGGAACTCGTTCCCACAGCCAATTTGGGACACTCTTTTCTATCAGCCGTATCAGTTTGGTCCTGGTGGAGGTGTTGGTGTAAACTGGGTTCTCGATCCGTTGAGGAGTTTGTAAGAAGTAGTTCATAAACAATGTTCATCGTGCCTTTTGTTGATGTCCTCTCCTCTGCAGGCTTCTGTGAGGGTAAATTTTGTTAGCTGAAAATTCTGTTGTTTTTACAAAATGACGGGTTTTTGTTATCTTTCTTTCCCCTTTCTCCTGTTTTCCCTTCCCGTGTCCTCCTTTTTAATCCTTAAGTAAAACCTCAACATGGAGAAAAATCCGTATTTTAGGAAAAAAAAATTTTTGCCCCCCAAAAATTGAAGGGGGAAGGTGGAATCCCATTTGATGAATAATAAATAATCTCAGGCTCAGAAAAGCCTCAGCTATTTTTCTCAAAGCAGCCAGTGCACCACTAGCTTGATTTGCTGCTATAAATATTGGCCAGGTTCTTTCAACTCTTCTGAAGGTAAATGAGAAGCAGTTGCCAGGTGTGCTTGGTATTGCCCGTCTGGGATGATGAAAGGGCCAAAAACTGGAAGATCTGTAATTGCGAGTGGGGTGCTCAGCCATGCGGTCTGGGAGCCCAAGCGCCGAGGTGCAGCAGGGAGGTATGTGCTTGATGTGGGATCTGCCTTCACCACGGTTTCTACCTGTCAAACACCAGCCTGGAAGATAACTCGCGCCGGCTCCAGGATGGGAGGATGCTAAAAGCGTTCCTGCCCAGATGAAGAGACGAACCTCAGTGACGTGGCGCCGGGTGCACCTCCGGGCATTTGCATCGCTGCTCAAGGGCGAGGGGTTTGGAGTGCTGACACTCCCTGCGCACCCCGCGGTGATGGAGCAGTTGGACATCAGTGGGCAGGTTAGTGCTGCGATGCCTTTCCTTCCTTCCTTGTGCCTTAGAGGAGCATTTCTGCTTCCTCAAGTCCCACACATGATAGCTGAAACTTTGTCCTCTCTCTGTTTTCAGTGAAACCAATTTTTATTCTGCTTTCCTTCGCAGTCTGCTTCGGATGCAATAGAGCCCCTTCTGCTTGACACCCTGGTAACTCTTAAACTCACAGGACTTGTCCGCCTCTGCATCTCTCCGTGCTTACAAAGCCCTTGCTGCTGTTCAGCTCCAGGGCAGCCATCCTCCATCCTGCCCCCTGGGGCAGGTAGGTGCAGGATTGTAGGTGGTCCCTTTCGGCATGGCCCGAGCCTTGGATTTGGGCTTCTCCCCAGCCCTGCCCAGCACGGGGCTTGAGCACAGGCCTGAAGGAGGAGGTAAGTACAGCCTTCATGGGTCTGACTGGAAGCATCACCTGTTTCCAACAGCAACTGTGAGGGATGCCATGGGGTTAAAAGAAGAACTAGGGGCATGTGTAGACCCACCCTTCCCTGGCGGGCAGCCCTTGGCAAGCCGTGGTTTAAGCTCTGCTTCCCCAGCGTAGATGGTTTCCAATCCATCACGCTTAAGAGAGGATGGCTTCTTCTCCAGGAATCTATAACCTACTTTTTTATCACAATTTAAGCTTCTCCTCTAGGCTCTGTGGGTATGTCCCCATCACCAAGGCTGCTGTTACTTTCCTGAGGGGTTGCTCTACACCCTGTGGATCAGGATCCAGGCAGTGCCCACTCCACCAGGACGAGGATGGCAGTGAGACCTTTCCATCTCTTCCTGCTCTTTCACCTTGCAGCTTCAAGACTGAGGAGGAGGATGTGTCAGGCTGGGAGATGTCCTGCTCTTTACTGGCAAGGACTTTTCTCTCTTTCCTTGTGAAAACTGATATCACACCCTCACGGGGCTGACTTGACTGGCCAAACCATTGAAGACGCCAAGTCCTTGAGAATAGTTATCTGAAGAACAAGAAACATTTGGGGATGTTTTGTCCCTTAGCTTACCTAAGGGTTATTAATGACTTTTCAGTGGTGCCAATTAAGCAGGTGCATTGATAATGACATAGGAAGAGCCGCATCGCTACCAAGAAAAACGTCAAGTGGTCTCCAATGGTCTCCCAGCGTATGTGCCATTGGTGCTACCCCAAGGGCTCAAGCAGCCGTGAAACCCTCTCGACCCCAGTCTGAGAGGGTTTTACTGTTGCTGGGTGGGTTTGGTGGTTTTTTTTTTAGCGACTTGGCCAAGGGGGTTCTCCAGCAGCACTGCCTTGGGGAGCCTGGCTGCGCTCCCTGCCCGTGCCCGGCTGTGCCGCAGTCAGCCCCAGTAGCATCACTGCCATTTCCATGGCAACGGCACGTGCATGGCTGTAACAAAGTCAGATTACAGCTGCTTCCCTGTGTGTGCAGGCAGGAAAGGAGTTTTCTGAGGTAAGAGCTTAAATGACTTGCAGAGGAGCGTTTTGGCTGGGGAAAGGCAGACTTTCCAGCGGCTAGGCAGGCTGTTTGTATAGTGCTAGAAATGCTGACGAAGATTGAGCGAGTTTTCTGGGATTTTTTTTTTTCTCTGCCAAGTAGATTTCATGCACATTTGTAGTAGGAGCTAAATTTAAAGGGTGATTGTCCAGAAAGGGCTACAGAGCAGGTCTCTGAAGTCTCTACCTGTCCCACAGGGCAATAACATGGGCTGTGTATTTTCTTAGAAGTGGCTTTAAAGGTTGCCGTGGGATCCAGTCTCAGCTTGGAGTCTGCTGCTGGGATGGCTGTTTGTCATGGGCCAAATGCCAACAGCCAGGCTGCGGGGAGAGCTCGCACACAGCCCTTGAATTTGATCTCCTAAGAGCAAGAGCCAGGCAGGACTGTGTTTTGGCTTGGCCAGTGATGAAGACGAGACCATGCTTGCTCTCTTGCCATGGCCAGCCTGGAGGACAGAGCTGTTCTGTTAGCTCTCAGCAGGGTTACCAGCATCCTTCAAGCTGACCTGGGAGGAAAATGGAAAGGCTCATTTGTTCTGCAAACCCTGGTCCATCCTGCTCTCCTTCCATCATCCTTCTATTGCCTCTCTGCTGGGGTAATCAGCTGCTGCCACCCTCTCTCATGGTAGGTGACCTAAGGATCCTTGGGCCAAAGGACTTACATGGTCCCTGTTCCGTCTGCAGCACACCTGCTAACCTCCTATGGGGTTAGGCATGAGCGGCAAAGCCCGTGGCATGTGTTACACTGGTAGGGCAGGGGCTGCAGCTGATGCCGGGGGCTACACGGCTTGGTAGATGATGCCTTTGCAACATCCTGACATTGTCCCCTCCTCTGGAGCATGCGTTGTAGTCCAAGGGTGTCCGTTTGGTATCTCTGGAAGCCTCTTCCAAATGAGGCCACGCTGGGACTGCTGGTGGTTGTTGTTGATGGGACTGTTGGTTGGTCGCTCTCCAGCACTGTCAGCGTGGCAGCTGTGTTTGCAGGCATCCAAAACAACGAGTCCTTCGACCCCAGCGTGGCAGTTCCAGCACTTTGGTTAAAAGCAGGAACCCTTTTAATGTGGTCAGACCTGGCTTTCCCTGTCCAGTTCAATTACAGCTAGTAAAGTGAGATTCCTGGAGGGGTTTAGGAGCGCAATTTCTACTTAAATATCTAAACTGTACACAAGATCAACAGGATTTAGGTGCTACATGGGTTTTGGAGGACTGGGCATCTGAGCTGTGCTGAAGTGGGAGCGGGGATGCTGGGGTGGGGAGGACACAGAGGGAACTTGCTGCTTTCCGAGAACACCAGGTGCATCTCGGTGAGGTTTCTTTGGTCTCTCCCCACTCAGTCTCATGCGGTAATAGCAAAGGAGGCTGCCAGTGGAAACAAATAGAGACCGAGGTAACACCTCGTCACGGGAGAGCCTTGGGAGCCCTGGCTGAGGGAAACCTGCCTGCCTAGCTCCAATCGGGCTGGCAAAGCTGGCTTTTCCCAGCGCAAAGTGTGCGGCTGTGCTAACCCTTCCCTGAGCTGTGTAATTACTGTGCGTGGATGGGACTGTTGGCAACTGCCCGGGGCAGCTGCTTACGGCAGAAATTAGGGCAAGCAGCAGCGGGGTATCGCAGCCCAAGGAAGCTCCCAGAAGGTTTTAGGGAAGGATTTGGGTGTGGGTTAAAAAAGGTCAGGCCCCAGGTACTGTCAAATGTTACGGAGGTTCAGGACCACAAACGCCCTGTGGTTTACTACGTTTCCCCTCCCCGTCCCTGCCACCACCTCTCCTGTGTCCCCCGTGATGTGGCTGTAAGCTGCGTGTGTGTTTTGGAGGTGTCACCTGGGTAGCATCCACCGACTCATCTGGCGGGTGTGAAAAGCAGGGACTGGCTTTAGCACCAGCCCTGCCGGAGGGATCTCAGCAGTTTCAAAGCATCCTCTCTGCTCAACTGAGCTTGGCTTGCTTTCAGCAGTCTTTCGCTTAAGCACCAAATTCCTGCTCGGGAAGTGTAATATTCATGAAGGAGACACGTTAATTAGCAAGCCGTCTGCTCCCTGCTTTGGCATGTGAGTAGGTGGTGTTACCTCTGGAATTAGGTTGAAATCCATTTGGTATTTAGGTGCATTTGACTTGCAAGAGCTTGGAGGCCCCTTAAAAAGCACCTCTAAAGCATGTTGAGCTACACGCAACCTTCATGTTATGTATTTTCTCTCTGTACAGCTGGGGCATGCAAGGAGACCTCGTTCCCAAGCTGGTATACTCCAGCCCTCCGAATAAACTGTGGACAGCCGACCGCCAGCAGTCGGAACAGATCCCGTCGTTCATGAGCGCATCCTCCCTTGCTGGCAGAGCATCCGCAAACAGATCCATGATTATCTTGGACTTTGTCATGGAAGTAGCTCGGGGAAGCTTATTCTCAAATTGCACTTTATCTTTGGTTGGAAGTCAAACGAGCAAATCCCAGTTATGCAGCTTCGCTGCGGCCGATCACATGGCTTTGCTGCTGTCCCCAGCCCGGAGGAATATTACTGCCTCCGTTAGAGAGTTAGAAGCCCAAGGGTTACGTTTCAGCCTGTTATTGAACCCTGACAGCATGAAAGTGAACACAAAAAGGTACGAACGCCATCAAACCCACTTAATTTCAAATAAATTCTTGGCTATTTCCACCACCAACATGGTTCTGGTGCTAGTGTATAGTCTTCAAGTATCAGTAAGTTTTGGCAACTTCTCTAGAGCACGAGAAGCCAGGATCTCTGGAATCCAGCTTTTTTTTTCTCCAAATCTTTTCAAGAAGTCTCCTCCTTCTGCTAAATTCTAGGAGTAAGAAGGTAGACAGTGAAGATGCTAAAAAAGACTATGAATCTTGCTTGTATTGTAGTTGATAAATGAAAGTTTCTTCCCTTTTGTAAATGATTTCCAATGGTTTCAACATTTTCTTCTCTTTTTCTTTTCATTTTGTCACAGAAAAAAAATGAAAGGAAAAAAGGGGGAGAAGTAATGAAAAAGCCAAATGTTTCATTTTCTGGTTAATCTCTTAAGAACTTTAAAGAAGTGGCTCATGCTAATTTCTGGAAAAAGGAAGGGAAATTCCACTTTCTGCATTCATCCTGCCTTAAATTAAAACATTTGATTTGGAAACTGGGGCAGAAGGTGAGTGTTTGTGGGTGTCACCCTCAGTAGATAAAAGCTTTTGGAAGGGCAGCATGCAGCCCCAGCACTGCAGGATGAGCTATACTGGGACTCTTTTTGGGTAAAACCATGGCGGGTGCTGCTGGGGTGGATGAGGAGGTGAAGACACCAGCCCAGAAAATCTTTAAATACTTCCAAGACAGGAGCTCAGCCCCCACTCCTGTTAATTTGGGAGCTACTCCCAGCTGCTCTCTGGATCCGGGGGATGCCCCACTCCCAGGGTCAGCAGCCTGAGCACCCAGCATCCCCCAGGACAGCTCCTTGCCCTCTCTGCCTGGGTATTTTGCTGGCCATCAAAGGGACTGGAGGAAAAACCCCAGCTGCAATGAGGGGTGTGTGCCCTCCTTTCCCACCGGAGCCCCTCTGGAAGACGTTTATCACTAATGCCACATTTCTCATTTAAATGAAGGTTTCTGCATCCACATGCATCCCTGCTCTGGACCACACAGGTCTCCGCTGCAGGACCTTGACCTCAGGGTAGACAGAGGCTTTGCTGAGCCCGTGAACTCCTGGTTATCCACAGCATGAGGGTGCTCCCAGGCCGGGTTCAACGAGAGGGACTGAGCTGTGTGAGTAGTTTCCTTCCTGCCATTTCTGAGCCTTTTCCCACCAGTGTCACCCAGCTCGCCAAACATCAGCCCTCTGGGGCCGCTTCTCCACGGCAGTTTACTCAGAGCAAAGGTGTCAGGTGCACCCAGCCGTGCTCCCTGGGGTGCCAGCCAACTCTTTGTGAGCAGCGAGGCATCGTTTGCTGGCATCTTTGGAGGCAAATCCTGCAGCAGCGGACCGCTGTTGTGCCTGCTTTCCCCAGCTGATGATGTCAGGGAGGAGGAGGCACGTTGGGAGAGAATGACTTCACAGAGCCGCTCCGGGAATCGGTCACCCACTCCTTGCAGCGACAGCTGCTGGAAGGGAGCCCAGGCGAAGCACTGCCAATGATGTCTTCATCCTTGTACCCCGTTACAGGCAGTGTTTGCAAACGCTGAGGCGATGCTGTTCAGTGAGGAGCCAGCCTGCTTGGCCGATAACGTAGCTTTAGGTGGCTCTGCTCAAAGCCCTGAGAGCCTCACGGTGTGTTTTGTCTCGTGGGTCACAGTGCTAGGTTTGGATGGCTCCGTGGAGTGGAAGAGGTGAAAGGAGAAAGCTGCCTATTTGGCTGCTTTGGTCAAAGTAAATGAGCTCTGCCTGAACGATGAACCGGGTACGGCTGTTTCTGGACCCCACAGCCCTGCAAGATGAGGATTTCCCCATTTACAGATGTAGTGATGTTCTCCAGCTGCACCTGAAGCACAAGGGGGGATCTCCTAATGCAGCTCAGCTCCGTTGGGCTGAATCGATCGCTGGCGAAACGAACACAGGCCTCAGCACACTGTGAGATATCCCTGCAACCCATGATCACAACAGAAGAGCACTGCAGAAACACTCCAGTCCTGGTGCAAGGGCTGCACGTGGCCAGAGCCCATCCGCTGTGTGTTGTGCAGGGAGGACCCCCATCCCGTCCCCCCTCCCACGCGGGCTGCTTTTGCAAGAGCAAGAAGGGCATTCATCGAAGGCACCTCCACTGGAGTGCCAAAAATGCTTTAAAATTATCTGGTTTGCATTGGGAAGGGGGAGAAGTGCAGAATGGATGGTTCTTGTAAGCTGTCTCACATGAAATGTCAAAGGGTGGAGGCAATTAATTAATTAATTTTGCTAGCCCCATTGGAAGGGTGCTGGCCACGGCCCTGGGAAGCGGCTGATGGGGCTGTGGAAAGTGGCTGCCTTCCTTGCTTTGATCCAAAAGTGTGAGCACCCATGCTGGCTGCCCAGAAACCCAGGGTCGCGCTGGCATCCTGTGGTGCCAGAGCCTGAGATAAGAGGTGGCTTCTCTTTGAAGTCAGGATCAATAATCCAACCCAAACTATTCTATGATTCTATGATCTGTGGGGGGGAGGAAAAAAACAAACAAACAAAAAAACCCAGGGACTCCTCCTCTCTGCTCCCTTGATGGGGAAGATGTGGGAAAGCCTTTCCTGTGTCCAGGTTAGTGCTCTAAGAAGAACAGGGAAGATTTCTAGCAGCCTATCTTCTAGGTAACGAACCCATTTCAATCCTGTGGTTAAACATATTAAATAATTATGGGATTTAGCTCATTTACCCTGTGCTTTTTCATGCCCTGGGTGACCACGTGATGTCAAGTACAAGATGAAGCAATTAGGGGAGGTGGACTCCATGCCCAGCTCCACCACTGCCACGGGACGTGGCCATGCCTCGGACCTGTGCCAGCTCCTCCACCTGATGATGGTGAGCTCAGAGGTGTCGAGGCTTACGTCGGCTGTGCGCTGAGCATCTTGAGCCTGCGATAATGCAGCGCTAGCATCCGGAGTGCTCTGGGAGCCCTGGAAAGCTCCGGTGCACGGCTGGGAGCTGTTGCATCTTGCTGTGTAATGAAACACTGCCACACCTGTGCAAATTTCCCCATAGCCTAGGGCTTGGGTGGAAATGTGTTGGATCATTAAAGCAAGCTACTTAAGAGCTACTTGAAGATGGAAGATGTGAAATCAGGATATGAAACGGTGATCGTGTCTAGACGATCCCCTGAGCATCTGCCTGCCTCCAACAGAGCTGCTGTTTGCAGGGACTCTGGTTCTTGGCTTGTGCCCCTGGAGGGACAGGCAGTGCTTGCTCATGCAGAAAGCCCAGCTAAGCTTCTGCTCTTTGCAGAGCAGTTGGGGCTTGCCTGAAAAGGCCAGGATGTCACCTCGCATTGAGGAGCCAGCCAGCGAGCTCAGGTTAGTGGTGCCTGTTAGGACAGGACTTAAGGGAGATCTAGGAAGAGGCGTGTGAATCTGGGACGCAGACCGCAGGTGCTGGTCTTGAGGCAGTCGGTCCTGCTTTGTGGAAATGTTCATGCCGCTTTTAGAAAGGCTGTGCTTAACTCCTCTGCATTTGTGCTTTCTCCTGGCCTCCTCCTTCCCCTGGACTGAGATCCCAAGGAATTGGGAAGGAAGCTGGGTGGGAGAAAAAGCCTTTTAGTTTGAAAGGAGCCACAGGGTGAGTTGACGCATGCCCTGGCCTCATGCATTTGGGAGCTTCCTTAGTGCGTTGCTGCACGCAGCCCAGAAGGCTGCTCCGAGCAGCTCGCTACCTCTGTGCATCCCCAGGGGTTTCTGTGTTGCTCCCTCGCCTTCCCTTCCCAGGGCGTGAGATAACTCCTGAGAGCCAGGACCGTGCACTGGGGTCCGATAATGCAGCATCTTTTCCTTTGGTAGTCAAGACTGCAGGGTAGCAAGCTACTTGCAGGGGAGATTTCACACCACATGTTCATCCTACGGCTCCTCAATGGAGAATGACATATATTACCTCAGGGCAAGGGGGTGGATCAGACCACGGGAGGCACAGTTTTCCCTTGGAGACTTGTGCAGAGCTGGAACAGCTCCAAGCACAGCTCCCAGGCTTGGTGCCTGCTCCGTGCCAGGCTGTATTGGTACAGGGGCTAATGGAGCATCCAGGTTTTGGCTGGCAGAAGAAGCCAGCCAGGCCGCTGGTGCTATGAAGGCTGCAGGATCCTGCTGTAAGACCAGCTCAGCTGCTTCTCTCGGAGGAGCTGTCTGCTCTGGTGCAGAGCAGGGACAGAGACTATTTACTGGTGAGGAAGAGCGGAATGGGTTCAAAAGCGGATGTTTTGGCAGTGATTTCGGCTTGGCGCGTCTGTTTGGGGTAGCTGTGGGGGACAAGCCATGGTACCTTGATCGGTAAAATATCCCCAGCCCATGAGCGTGTTTCATAAGGCTGTTTCCTTCGGCGCTGCCTGCTCCCTACACACAGCTTGTTACTAATGAATCTCTGCATCCTACCTAGGAGACAGACAGAGCCGATGCTGGCGTGACATCAGCCGGGCTTCAGCCGATACCCAGGGTGCCCGGTGGAAGGGCTGTCACGCGGCATCTGAAACCCAAACGCAATTATGTGGTGTCTGCTAAGCCGTGAGGAGCTCGCCTGGATCAGGTGGCAGACTGCTTCCCTGCCTGCAGAAGGTAGCGCCAGCAGCCAGTAACTGGTTGCTTCTTATTGCTGAAGCATCATTGATTTTTACCAGCAGCTTCTCTCTGTAACCACGGCTCCGAGGCACTCGCTGGGCTGGGGCAGAGGGAAGGCAAGCTGGCAGGGTGAGGCTGGATGGAGGAGCAGCGGTTTTCAGTATGAATAAATGAGACTCAGGCAACTTATTTTCCTCCTATTTCACTGCTGGTTGCCTTCCACACCTGTGTAGTGAGATATCAGGCCGGGATGTTCCCCTTGCCTCTGTGCATCTGCATGGCACCGGGTTGGTCTGTAAATCCCTGTCCCCTTCATGGGGACAAATGCAAATGCTTGGTCACCCACTGCCTCTCCAGGTGACGTTTGGCACGTGCTTCCCTGCGCTCCTGCCGCCTCCTTGCAGTCATAGCTCAGAAGCACCTCTCGGGCTGTAGCATCTGCTATCTTTAGCTTTACAGCTTCGAAACACGCCTTGGCTTCATCGCATGTTTAGCACGGCTGACTGTGGGATGTGCCCAAATATTAAGTAACTTCCCAAGCTGGGTCTAGCTCGAACCGATGGGATCTAGAACTGTTTCTTTCCACTTGGGTCACAGAGAGCATTTGGATAGATAATTAGAAGAGATGCTGCCCTCCCCAACCTGCTGGTGGGAGAGGCAACAGCCAGGAGAGAATTGGGTTGAAGGTTTGCTTGAAGAAAGATAAAGTGCAAGTCTACTGGAGATGTCTCACTGGGTCAGAACATACCTTAAGTATTTTGGAGAGGACCAAAACTGATGCTAGATGATTGCCCATCCCTGTCAGAGGGGATATTTGGGAAGAAAAAGCCCAACTCTAGAGCTTGATTTTGGGTTCCTCTTTCTTAGAAACGGGGCTCAGCACATGGGACCTGCCTCTCCCCCACAGGAAAGGGGCTGGGCAGCCCAACAGGGTGAATAGCACAATGGCTGTACCCCCCTTCCCCAAGCGGCCTTGGGCAGCTCCCATTAGATCACTTTAAATCCAGCCCTGCTTGGCCTCTGTGTCCGATTTAAATAGCATGACTGAATACTTGCCGACGGGGAAGCCTTGTTTGATTGTGGAGGTAATAAGATGATTCGAACACAAGAGCTGATAGTTTCAAGTAACTGAAACTTAACCTCGCCGTATAAAGCGTTATTGTCCTGCCACAGAAATCCTCTGTCTGGGAGAGCACAGCTGCGGGGAAAATAAATGCTCCTCTTCTCTTTTCTTTCTTTCTTTCTTTTTCTTTCTCTTTTTGCTGTTTGTTTGTTTAAAAACTGGGGACCTCGGGTTGGTTTGCTCTCGTTGACCACGATGGAGCGGTGGTGGGACATGGGCCCTGAGCTCTGCCCAGGGAGCTGAGACTCCCCGGGGGACTGCGGGGCAAATTCCCTTTAATCCAGGGAATTAAAGCTCAAGCAAAGCCATTGACAGTCGTGGATTTAGTTGAGATCCAGGCCAAATCCTGGCCCCATTGAAGTTAAATGGGAGCTTTAGCTGCTGGTTTCAGAGGGATCAGGGCTGGGACCTGCTGCCAGGTGTTAAGCACATCTGCCCTCCCGACCTCAGCAGGACAGGCTGCCTTGCCCAGGGGTGAGTGCACGGCTGCGATCCTGCTCCCTGGGCGGTGCAATGTTCGCAGAGCACTTAGGATGGCAGCGGGTGCCCCGGTTGTGCTTTCCCTCCCCTGTGCAGGTCTTGGCTCCAGACCAAGCCCACCTTGCTCCATTTGAGCTGTCTGTGAAACCTCACTGAGGCGCAGCTGCTAATTCTTCAGTTGCCTTCTTGAAACCATCTCCTGATACAGAAACAGCTCGTCGCTGCCTGTAACCGGCAGGAATGCCAGATCCTGCCAGCATCAGTTTTGGATGTCGAGGCAAACAGGTCTGGGATGGCTTTATCTGGGGGTGGAAAACCACTACCACCAACAGTGTTGCACCAGGGCTGCCATTCGCCTGTCGCTGCCGTGCTGTGGGGCCAGGAAAAGCACTCCCAGACAGGCTGACCTTTCTAGGTGTGTTATAAATGGGGTAAAGAAAGATATATTTGAATATTTATATGTGAGCGGCTGTTTGGGGCAGAAGCTGCTGGTCCCTGGGTGCTGGGAGCTGCAGGAGCAGCCACCTCCATCAGCGCTGCATGTCTAGTTCAGGGCTGGAGAGACCTGGCCAGGCAGCCGTATTGCCCAACTCACGCAGCCGTGTTGCTTTTCAGGCAGTTTAGACTGTGTTTATGAAGGTAAGGGGATTTTATTTTGTTTGCTTAGTTTTATTTTTAAAAAACTTCCTATTTTCTTGAATTCCTCGCCCATGCAAATCAGTGGGGTAGACAGGCAGGGTCTTAGTCCAGTTGGTTTTGGGCACGCTCAGAAATCCCCACGGGGATTTTTTTTCTGGCAGGGCTGGGATGCTCTCTTCCCGCTCATAGCTACCATAAAAACATTTTTTCTGATTAAGTTGCACTTATTTATTTGTCCAAACACACAGCAGCCTAAGCCTGTATTTGTGTGTGTTCTCAAATGTCTTCCAAAAGCCACTCCTACCACCCCTGCAAAATAGTTGGAGGGTGATACAAGAATGATAAATATCTGGCCAACGGGAATGCTTTGGCGTGAATGAATGGGAGTTGTGAATGGGAAGGGCTCTGTGCAAGTAGCACTGCGGCAGCGGTGACTTCACTCGGTGTGAGACCAACCAACCAAGGCGATGCCCTTGTACCCCATGGGAGAGGCAAAGACCCTGAGCACCCGGCTCAGGAAAGTCCCTCGCTCAAGAAAGAGGCTTCAGTAGATGCTTCATCCAAGCTTTTATGCTGGCGTGGATCAAGGTCTGGATTTGTGCTTAATGGTTCACACCGAAATCCATGCTTAACTCAACATTGTCTCGCAAAGGGGAAGCAGTGGTTTGCAATCTGTTGTGGGAATCAGCTGTCCTGTTCATCAAAGCTTTTAGCTTGGTCACAGGATATTTGTCAAAGATGATGTAAGAAATTCTACTGCTTGGGACTGAAATAATGTCACTTTATTGTTAATACCCAGGGAAAGCCTCAGAGACTGTGTCCGTACTAAAAGATGGTTCGCATGCTAGTAAAATCCTGCTGGTGTAAGTATGTTTCTAGACAAACGTGATTTTTTTTTTCTTTGCTCTTGGGAGCTAGCAGAGTTTTATTATTTTTCATTATTTTTCAAGCATCGCCTTTACAAGTTACTCAAACTTCTCCAAGGGAATATCTTTGCTATTACTACTAAGCAGGTGCTTTTTAAAAGGATTAGAAAAATGGAGGCTGAAATGAAATCCAGGAATAATCAAATCATCCAGTTCTGAAATTGATTCTAAACCCAAAAATTTTTGGAGAAATTTCTGTTTGAAACATTGCGAGGGATGTGTATCTACTCTTCTGACTGAGTCCAGCCACAAATCATTTGTGACTTGGGTGAGAAACACGTGCAGCTTCGGTGGGGGCTGAATTTCCATCAGTGGAGACATCCTGGCAGGTGAAAGGATTGCCTTTCAGCCCAAAATTGGGTTCTGGGGCAGGGATCGTCCCCTCTCGGTCTTCCTGCTGCCTTCACTGCTCTGCCCTGGTGACGCTCAGGCTGCCCCTTCCCTCCAAATGATTTTCCATGGGGACTTTGGCTTTCCCAGTTGACATGTCTCCAGCTCTGCCAAAAGCCTTTCTGACAGTGAGATGTGTTAGGCGATGGGATTGCTGAGATGCCGTACCTCCCAGTGCACACCATCCAGCGGTGGAAGCAGGAGGGGACGCCAGGTCCTGAGCCCAGGGCTCGCTTTCTCCTCTTCTCTGGGTAAGGCCATGGCAGAGGCTGCCGCTCCTCCCATGAGCACATGACACCCAAACCCACGAGCTGCTTTGCATCCCCTAAGTAATTTTCTCTGGTTTATGGGCGTCTTCCTTGGTCTTTTTTGGAATGCTTGGGGGTTTGCTTAAAAACATTGCAGTAATGGGAAATAGTTTTGACAGAAGATCCAGCCCTTTTTCTTGTGTGTCCTCAGCACAGAGACAGCAACTGTTAGAATAAAACCCCAAATATTTTCCAGATGACACGTTTCTCATCTGCCACCGTCACGGGCCCTAGGGAAATGCAAGAGCGCTTGCCCAACAGCCGTTGTAAACTTTGCTCTGCTGGCAGTGCCCTGAATCTGCCACTTGCTCTTCTTTCCCAGGGCAGGAGAAACTGAGTCTCCAAACTCAACAGAAGTTTCATGGTCCAGCTTTTCAGGCCCACGCCTGCCACAATCCACACTGCAAACAGCCCAGCTTGGCTCTGCACCCTTGGGGGTGCTGAAGGTGTGGGGATCCATGGACCATGTGGCCCTGCACCTTGCGTCTCTCCTAGCCCCTATCTGCAGCACGTTTGCAGCTCCCTTGGGGATTGCTGGGGTCCCAGGACCCCACCACTCTTCGACCTGAATCTGTAGCCCTTCTGTGCTTCCTTTCTTCTCTCTGCTGCCCATAATTAGGGGCAGATCTCAGGCAACAGATCCATGTAGGAGCGGGAATGGTAGTTGATGTGGCTCAGGCTGGCTAAGGAGGATCTCGGCAATGGACTCAAATCCACAAGGACCAGGGTAGCTATACTCCGGGATGGGTGTGATCTCCCCAAAAGCTTCCCTGAGTCCTTGCCTTCTTGACTCAGGGTCCTTCAGCATGTACCAGACTGATTCCAAGAAGCTCCAAGTCACATGTCACTTCTGTAAAGCCTTGACTTGCCCTTCTCAAGCCAGAGATGCCTGATGAAGCTCCTGTTATCTTCCACAGGGGTCCAGAGCAGGGACCCTGGCTCTGCTTGTGTCTCGACAAGTAGAGGTAGCTCCACCTGCCAGTGTAACATCACTCTTCTCCTCCACCAGAGATGCACGAGCAGGGAAACTAGCCCAAAACATGAGGTTTTATCTGCCTTGCCTCTTGAGAAATCTCTTTTTCTTCATTTGTTTGGTGACCTGTGCCTTAGCCCAGCTGCGGAAGAGCTGTTTTATGATGTGTGGCTGGAAAAGAGAGGCTGAATCAGAAAGTTTTGGCTGAAGGTGAGATTTGAGCACGGTACCAGCTGCAGGAGCTGCGAAGGCTCGAGCAGCCCCCCAGGAGCCTCCCCAGCTGCTCCCGAATCATCTGCACCTCTCCTAGAGGCAACCCTGTGCTGGTGTAGGGATTTCTCTATGTGTGCCTTGATCCTAGGAGGGCTTTTTTTTCTCATGGGGAGGATTGCATGGAAATAGCCTGATGTGGGAATCTGCTCTTTGCACCGAAGGGGTTAAACTCTGCTCCCTCCTTCTAGGCTGACCATGGAAAATACCGCTCATGCCAGGGACTAAATGCAGGACAGAAACTAGGGCTCCTAGGATACAATAATACAAATAATACAATTTGTTCCATGAGCAGCAAGAATCAGCAAAGCCTGGTTTCTGATGGGTTTGTGTCGTGGTGTAAAGGGTGGTCTGCACGCCGTTCTCTGCACCAGGAGTGGAGTAACCTCCTGAGCTGTATCCAACACAGGGAAGACGCAGCTATTGCATAACCAGCTTCTGGTGGCCACGTAAAGAAAACAGCAGCTTGGTTTTCTTTTTTTTTTTCTGCTGAGATCACGTCACGTTTGTTTTCTAGGAGAGAAGAAACGTGTGATAGAGAAGTTTAGCGGATGCATGCTGGAGCCCCATGGCAGCCAGACCTTCGTCTGTTTGTCACAAGCCACTTCTTGGCAGCAGTGCCAGCCCGTGCCACCCTGCAAGGGTCAGAGGAGCAGTGGGGACGAGGCAGGGGTTTTGAATTAAACCCAGCAAGGATGCGCTTGCTGATTTGTTCCTCATCAGGATGTGGTGAAGGCTTCTTTATGATACACTGGTGAGGAAGAGGAGGAGGGAGCTGCTGTGTCATCCTCACGAGGATGGCAGTGGGGACACTGGTGTCCCCTCACTCTGAGCACCCACCGGTGGGGAGAAGTCCTGGCAGCAATTGGTGTCCTATGAGTGAGTGGGGGAGATGGGGGAGCCCCATTCTGGTTCCCACTCGCCTGGGTAGGAAGCAGCATGGTCCATACCTGCCTCCCCAGTCTCCTGAGCCAACCGGGAGAGTCGTGGCTCTGGTGTGCTCCTTGACAAGTTGCCCTTTGTTTTAAGGGATGAGCGTAAATGCTGACCCCAGGCTGCTTTGCGTTACTGGGAGGCCAGATCTGAGCTGTGTAGTTGCAGGAGGATGACACCAGCTGAGATGACTCGTTACTGAGAACACACTAGATGTTACTGGGGTGCTCTGTAAGATTAATGGGAAGGGAGGAGAGGGTCTTAAGGTAAACAGAGCGAAGCTGGCAGATGACTGCGCCATCTATGCGCAACCTCGTCGAAGTCTATTTATATAAATCATGTGAAACCCAAATTAGAATTTAATCCATCTGCTGTGCTGTAAGTCACTCTTCCACCAGCACAGCAAGCCAAGAAAATGCTCTTAACTCCGTAAGATCTGCCTCAAGTGTGAGAAAGGTTCATATACAAGCCCCAGAGGTGGTGGGAGGGCTGAGATGCTGCATGTTGCAGTGTCCCGCAAGGCTGCAGGACACGTTGCCACCAGATCCTCCAGCAGACAGCAGTGTCTTGACATCAAGGGCAAGCCAGGAAGAGATGTGGATGTTCAGTGAGAAGCCTCCAAGAATCCCCACCGTGTGTGGGAGGACAAGGGCTCACCTCTGCCTTATGCATGATATAACCGTGCGTGAAAGCATTGGGCAAGACCACCTGGCTCCTGGTCCCAAAGCCAGTGCCCAAACACTGGGGTGAGCTTGTAGTGGTTTAGCACAATGAAGGAGGTAGGGAAATGCCCTCTGTCTTTTCCTATGTTTCCTACTTGTAATAAAGCTGGTCCTTTCAGCCTTTCCCTCAGGGAGGCTGTTACACACTCATTTGCTTTGCAGATGTGCAGCGCCCTGCTTGGGGCGGCTCCCTGGGGGAGTTGCACCACGGGCAAACATATGACCACAGGTCTTTGCCTGCCTTCACGCGTGGTTGCTAAACTTGCCACTCATCTGGGAGCACGCTTACTGTAGGAGCATCCCGCGGGCTGGTGACTCAGCCAGCCCAGACGCTGCCCTGGCAGCCAGCGCGGGGCTGGCCCCGCTGCTGCAGCAGAGCGATTTCTAGGAAGCATGTTTGCCTGCACACACGGGAGGTCCTTGATGAAGATGGTGACTCACCAAGGGATCTTTTGACCTCTCTACCCGGCAGCATGGTGATCTGGCTTTCTTGGCATTTAGTGCTTTTCCTGTCATTAAAAATAAAAAACTACTTTTTTTTTTCTTTTTTTTTTCCCCCTCACCAAATTGAGGATTTCAGCGAACAGTTTGGGGGTAAACAAGTGACGATGACACTGTGGAGGAACAGTTGGTCAAGTTTGCAAGAGGTGGAGCCAGATCTAAATATGGCACAGCCTCGCTGGTACAGAGCAGAAGGAAGGCGGCATATGTGTCTGAGCCGTAGGATTGCTGCACGCTCTGTTAGATTTCCTTAACTTCAAGTGCGTCTCTTCCCTTTTTCTTTCCTTTTTAGCAAAAAAAGGAGCAGAAGCTCACCAAAAATATCTTTGGGTGGAAATAAGGAAGGGCTACAAGGAGGTGGTGGACCCTCTGTGTCCCCACTGGCTCAGCTGGTGGGTGGAAGCAGATGTGTCTGGACGAGTTGCTCCTCTGCAAGGATGAAACCAGGAGGCAGTGGCCACCTCCAGCAGATCTCCTTGCTGCTGGTACCCACACCAAAATTTGGCCTGGCAAAAGGCCTTTCCCAGGTGACTTCCATGCTGCTGCCAAGTGTTCGGTACCAATGGAGGGGCTGCTCCGGGCCATGTATTCTGCAGAGTCCAAGACCTGCAAGAGGGAGGAGGTCACTGGTGCTTATGTGGAGATGCTGCACACCATCAGCTTTCTAGCTGGGCCTCTGCACACCAGGAGCAAGATGCCTTTCCCAGGTGCTCTGGACAGGGTAGTCAAACTGAGTGCCTCCTCCAAAGTCCCAGGCCACTTTGTTGGCACAGAAAAGCTGCTTGCCTCTAGCAGTTCCTCTTGGAGGTGTATCCTCACACCCTGCTGGTCGCATCAAGTTTTTGAGCCCCTTTGTCCGCTGACAAAAAGCCTGCACAGAAATCAGCATGTCCTTGGACTACATTCACCCCTGGAAAGAACTGAACAAGGATTTCCCTCTTCCTCTGCGGCTGACTATAGAGACAACCGGAGGCCAGGCTGTGCCGAGGAAACAGCGCGCTGCTGGATGCAAGCTGCTGGCTTCTCATATGGCTCCTGCCCATCCTGGAGGGCAACCCACAAGCCCTGTGCTGTGTTGCCTGTGGGATGCTCTTGCTGGGTTTTCACACGCCCGGGGAAAGGCAGGGAGCTGGGGAGGGCAAGCCAAAGGCGAGACTGTTGCAACCAGCTTCAGTCAGGACTTGATTCTTAAACCACCCAGTTACAGGGTTAGTTGTGGAGCCTTCTCCCTGCGTAAGAAATACAGATTTGGCTGTGAAGCTGCACACTGGAGTCTCGTGTTGCTATGTTTGGCCATTTAAACCAAGGCTTCCTCATAGGTTTCCAGCAAGAAGGGCTGACATAGCTGAATGGGGAAGAGTTTAGCACAGATATAGTGGGCAGGTGACTTGTTGACCATCGCCAGCGAGGGCAGGGCCATGCACATGAAGGATGGGAAGGAACAGGCGCTGTGTACTGGACCTGAAGAAAACAGGAGGTGGGGGTGAAACACGGTGCGGGGGGGACCTGCTCAATGGTTGCTGCTGCTGAGCATCTCCCTCTGCAAACGACCTCACCCCATCTCAGCACTAACGCAAGGAGCAACCAGCACTATCACGGGCAAGATCTAGCCTGGACCTTTCTGCAGGTGTTTCAGCTCCGGTTGGCCCAGGGTCCTGCCCAGGAGCTGGGGAGGGTCTCCCCAGCCTGCTGCAAGCACCACAGCACCCTCCTGCTCTCCCAGGCTGGATGGATGGGCAGCCAGACCGGTGAGTTATGCAGAACATGGCCCCCACTAAAACGTTAGTATTTGCCAGCAAATAACACATGGTTTTTCTTTTGATTTAATTGCCTCAAAGTCACTCTCCTAATCTGCATTTTAGATCAGAGACCCCAAAATCCTCAGCACAGGAGAAAGAGCTACAGAGAAAGAATGAAACAAAGACAGGTCCCGGAGCACCAGTTATGCTGTCTGGTGTGTTGCAGTGACGCCAGCTGCCTTGGAGTAGCACCCCAGTTTGCTTTCAGCTACTTCTTCTGCCCTTTGAAGACTTGTGTGGAAACGACCGAGAAACAAAGCGCCCAGCCTGCTACTGGAAGAGTAAAAGACTGTTGGTAGAGCATTGCTTGAATGAAGAGGCTGAGGACGGTGCCTGACTTTCTGCATTCACATCCTGGGATAGCAGGTGGAAAGTGATCCTGGTTTGGTTGTCCACTGCTGAGCTAGTTCTTAATGCTGAGCATGTGAGTAAAAAAAAGGATTCAACAGAAGTTTAAGATCTTTAGTCACATAAAATGGAAGTGGTCAAAGTGTTTGTGTAAGGAGATGTTTCAATTGCCCTTTTGCGAGTGCAAAGCGATTCATTTTATTTCAAGTAGTAGAAACAGAGGAATATAAAAGCAGAATCTTCTGTGATGCAAAACTGCCACTTGTTTCATGGTTTTGCTTAATTCTTTTTTATGAACAGGCTTTTAATTCAGTTTGACTCAGTCTCTTTTCTGCCCCTGCTCCCCCTATGCAATGCAAGCCCATTTGTGTCTAGGTTACTGGCAACAAGTATATAGCGCTCTAGCCAAGCATGTATTAAAATAAAGCTGCAATCTGCTGAAAAACAGGTTTTAAGATGGAAACAAATAATTAGAAACACACAAATTAGTGTATGTCTGACAACAGGTTGAGCTCTGCACGGATTTAAACAAAGCTGTAATGGCAGGGTGCGAGTGATTCAAACTGGAGGCAGTGGCTGAGTGTTGACTTTAATGGGTCAACCGGAAAAGATGCGGGGAAGGAGCAAACCCGGGCGTGTTTGGCTCGGGCTGAGCACCCAGAACTGTGAGATAAAACAACACCACTTCGGGGTTTTGCATAATTCATGGCCTTTCAAGGACCGAGGCCTTGGATGGAGCACGAGCTTTTGGCTGATGTTACGAGCACTGCCACTGAAGCACCTTGCCTCCGGCGCTGGTCCTTCCCCTCTGCTGTCTGCCTGCATTGGTGCGTGTTTACTGGGCAGTGGTGGGACACCAGTAAGCTGCTTTGGTGGGGAAGGTGTGGAAGCGCTTTCTGTGGTTTTGTACCTTTGCCATTGGGTGTTGTTATGCCTACAGGCTCCAGCGGTCTGGCAATGACCTAGGGCCAGGCTGCCTCTCTGGGGCAAGGCAGGGGGGAGCCCTGCCCATGCAGGGCATGATGGGACTCCATCCCAGGGTGATGGACAGCAGGTCCCCTGGGGAGCTTTCTAGCGGTTATCGGGAGCAAATGGGCATCTCACTGCTGAACTTGCAGCGGGCCCGTTCAGCGTGTGTGAGCGAGCAAGGTACCCCAGCAGCATGGATTGTTCTTCTGCAGCCATTGTTATGGAAATTGCCTTAGAGACAGTTGCTCCAGCATACATTTTTAGAAATGCGAGTGAGCCACACAGCAGGAAAACTGCTCCAAGGGGAGGAAAACCACCGGCCAGGCTCCCAGCACTGCCCCTTCCTCCAGCAGCACGGTGCAGTGTTGCCAGCTCTCTTGGTAGGGATGGGATTTAGCGTGTTTCTTTGCCTGGTAAGGCAGGGAGAAAGAGTCTCTGGAGGAGCAGCCCCTTCTGCGTCAGTCTCCAAGGAAACCCTTGGGGTTGTGTGGCTCAGCCTTTGCCACAGTTTGGGCAGTGGCTCACATGTCCCAGGCTTGTGCCTGAATCATACAGGAGTCCTTCCATCTGCCAGTGGTGTTTCACTAGTGCAAACGGCCCCATTTTAGGCAAATTGTGGGGTTTTCCTACTCCTAGATGCCACTTTATCTCAAAGATACTCATGGTTGGATTGGTGTGCAGGAGGAGTCATGTCCTCCCATGAGCTTGAGAGAAACTAGCCCTATCTCTGTTTCAAATGCACATTCCTCACCGTTGAGTCTGAAAGGAGAAGTCTTTTAATGGTCCCACACCTCCCAGCTTCTTGAGGGCAAGCCTGGGAGCTGCGGTGGTTACAGGGAAGCTTGGGCAGCAGGTGCTTCCAGGTCTGCTGCCACCAGCCTGGTTGCAGTGCCCAAGACCGAGTGAGTCACCCCGAGCTGCCGGGAAAGAGGGGCTGCCTCTGCCTGCTGCCTGGTGGCAAGCAGGAGGAGCAGAGGAGAGCAAGCAAGTCGCTACCCTGGAGGTTTCCAAAACACCCTGGGTTAGGGCTGGCCAGCTGCACAGGTGGTTTCACTGCTCACCCCCCATTTGCACTGAAATGCCCAGCCCTCCCATCTCGGTTTTGACCAAAAAATTCAGCAATTCTGGTCTCGATTAGTTAAAAAGGTGGGCAAGGTTTGCTTCTCTCGAGCTTTGCCTGCGCTCGTCACTGCTGCCTGCCACAGAGCAGGACCAGACCTCCAGCCCGTGCCCAGGAGCTGTGTGCAGCCTCAGCTGAGGAAAGGGAAAAGTGCAGATCCGGTGACCTTTGCATAACTGCTGCCCACAGTCCCTACCTGACATTTGAGGAGCAACCGTAAGTGCTGGGGGTGTGCATGGTGACGGGGGTGCTGGGCAAAGCAGATGAACCTCATCCTTGCTGGCGGAGTACCAGTCTGAGCCGTGGCCCGTCCTTCCTCTCTCTGGAAGTCCCATTTGACTTGCATGGTGGTGTCTCGCCAGGAACCAAGGACAAGAAACCTGCCTCCAGCTCTTCACTAGCCAGGTAGAGAGTTTGGCTACAGTTTGTCTATTCCCAAGACCATTTTGCTGCCCACAGCAGCAATGGAGCTGGAGCAGGGTGGAGTGTTTGGCTCTGTGGGATGGTGTGTTGATCACTGCAGGTGCCATGGGATGGGGCGAGAGGGAGCTCACAGGCTGGAGCTGGGAGGGGACCTTGTCATCAAAACGGGGATGCTGGGAGTCACAATGTGGTGGCAAGATGCCACTGAAGAGCCTGGCCCATGTTGGCGTGCCGGGTCCCCAGCTTCAGCCCTGGCTGCTCCTCAGCATCCCCTGGGCACTGCCTGGGGCAGCCCATGCCCGCGGCAGCGGTGGGGAAGGACGACTCCATCCCATGGCTGCCTCCTTTGGCTTTTGCAAGCAGGCTGGTCTTAATGCCTTCAGGCTCTTTGGGCAGAGCCTTCATGTAGGACCATGGTGTCGGGCGCTGTGGATGCGTTTGAAGCCGCTGAGCATCCTGACCTTTGTGCTGGCAAATTGTCTGGCTTTGTAGCCAGTACAGCTGAAAGGGTATTTCTCCCCAAACCTGGGAGACTCTTTATCCCAAGGGTCCCTGGTGTTGCTAACCCCAGAAGCTCAACCCTCAACAGCCAGAAGAAGAAGATCAGCACAAGCCCCCAACTGAGTTTCTTTTGATAAAGAAAATTTGGGGGAGGATGGGGAAGGGTAATTCTTTGTATTTTACATTCTGAGCCATAAGCTTATTTTACTTCCCTTGCTACTTTATCTCCTGCACTTGCAATGGCTGGAAGCTCCCTTTTATTTTGTTTCGTTTGCTTTTAATGTGAAAACAGAGATTTTTGGGGCAGGTAGCTGAAGCTTGGCCACAGGAACTGACAGCCATGGGCCGTGCCTGGCCGTGAAAGTCAGATGCCTTTGTTGGATGTCTGGCTGCTTTAGCGACAGATAGCAGGGAAGCGCACTTTAATATTTATTCTGAGCTAAAAAACCAAGTAGAATGGAGAAAAATATACAAAGTAGGCCACGAAAACAGGGTTTGTGAACATCTGAGATCCGCTCCTAATTAATAGCAGTTCCCATCCCAGAAATCATACCATTCAGCAAAAGTTAATCATCTTTGCTCATACATACAATACACTTCAAGAGAGAATGAGTCACCCTCATTGAAATGTCTAATGTTATGAAATCCAGTGTGACTGATGTAACAGACCCGGCTAAGCTCTCCAAATTGGCCGGGAGCACCAACAGTGGAGTGCAGCCTGTGTGTAAGTTGACTTCATTGAGTTTTGCTTGTTTGTACCCGGGCTGGATTTTGCCTTTAGTTACTAAAACAGACTCACAGGGAAGGGGCCAAGAAGGATGGGGGTGGGCAGGGGAGCAGGGAAGGTGCTGTAGAGAGGGGCAGGAGGGATTGGCATCGCCAAGTCTGGTGGTCCTCAGCTCCCGATGTGGACCTGCCTGTCCCCACCTTTGGGAGCCCACGAAGCAACTCTGCACAGAGGCCCCGATCCTGCAAATATTTTGGCACAGATGTAATTCACAGCTCTGTTGGGGTGCCTGGGACCAGCACTTCAATCACATCACTCTGCATGTTTAACCAGTGGCAGGGCCAGGGATTTATTCTTCATTTCTTGGTTCAGAGAGGAATCTAGGTTGAATTCAGCATTAAGATTCTGCCTTGATATCAGCTGTTCCCTCTTAAATTAAATATTATTACCTGCAAACATTTCCTTTTAGCACTGGGAGTCGTTTGCTTGGCGTACTTTGTTTAAATGTCACCATATGAATTACTGAAAGTAATTTAAATATTTAAAGACATATACTGCAAGTCTAATTTTATTTTGAAATACTGAACCAGACTCACAGCTGATGCAGCAGATAACAGCTCAGCCTGGCACCCCTGGTTCCTGTCCCAGTTCTTTAACGTAATAATTTGCATTTCCAACACCTTTCACCCAACAAGTCTGGGCTCTGAGACTTTTTTTCAGCCAGATTTTCTTCTCTCTTTGAGGCCTTGCAGCCCCTCTAGGATGGGTCCGAGTCCCTCGGTGGGCTCCTCTCCCATCCATCCATCCACCTTGGCTGCCCTTCTGGGGCATCTGCCCCATAGGGCAAACCCTGGGAGAGATAACATCAGAAATGCCAGAGCCCCAGCAGAAAAGACAGCAGCACTCTCATATTTCATGTTTTCCGACTAGAGAAGATCCCCTCCTGACACAACCTTTTCATCTCTCGTTATCTTTATGAATAGCTTAAAAAAAAGTATCATTTCTGGCACACTGGCCATGCTGCTGAAGAGCTGTTCTTCTTCCACCTCCTTCTTCACCCACTCAGATGAAAAGCTACAGGTAATGTTGGGGAGTAAATGAAAGGCTTTCCATGGGGAAATAAGCTAAAATAGTAAACAAAAGGCTGATTCTTAAAAGCAAAACAGCTGAAGATGTCACCAGGAAAACACGATGATGAAACACTCCTGGTCCTCGGAAATTACCTTACATGCTGTTGGAAATTACATTCTGACTCGACTGGCTCAATGCGTCTGATGCCACTTTGCTAATAGCTTTTACTTGACCTGAATACCCATGGTTTTCAAGGAAATAACGTTCCCCATGAGGAATGCCACCACCCAGACCCAAGCCTTCCCTAGCTTTCCTGAGAAAACCTCGGGTTAGGTGGTTGCTGTGATTTCTCCAGCTCCTGGGAGCAGCCTACCCTGGTGAGCTGTGCTCCCACTGCCGCGTCCCCGTGGCCAGCCGGTTTGCAGAGCTGAGACCAGCTTGCTGCTCGCTAAGCTGCATGGGTGCACCCAGAGCCCGCTCAGCTTTGATCTCACACCTCCAGCTGCCATCTCAGATGGGTCTCCTAACGCAAGGTCCAAGTTGCCTTTTAATCATGCTGCAGGCATCTCCCTGGAGCGTTCATCTTGCCTGATGCCCTGCCTGCCCCTCTCCCTCCAGAGATGAGTCTGGCTTCTTACGCAAAGCTGGTGACTCATTCCCCAGGATGTGTTTGCTTAAAAGTTGCCTTATCACCTCTTTCTCTCATCACTGTTTCCTCGCTTTTCAAATCAGGAGTGAAGAAACGGTGACACACAGGCACAACGCACATGTGTGCTGAAATTGCACAAGCTGCTTGCAGGATCCCCCTTTCCTTGTGCCCTGTGTGTCCCCAGGCCATGTGTCCCCCCTGTTGTGGTCAGCAGTCAGATGTGGAGAAGCATATGTGTCAAAGCCCATCCTTTCCTCCCTGCTCCACCACTTGAGCTATTAACTGATGCGAGCTCTCCCTGCCCCCCCCGGCTTTGCACATGCCCCGGGGCCATCCCAGCTATAGCAGCTGCCTGAGAAAGCTGGGCTGTTATTACAGCTGGGAAGGTTTCCCCCAAGTCCCCTTTGGCCACCAAAGTTGGCCGCTCCAAGCCACGCCCGAGCAAGCTCCAGACCCTCGAGAACCCTTCAGAGATGATGCTGTCAGTGGGCACGGCAATGCACGTGGTGTCTCGGGTGGGATCTAGCAAGTGCGTTTGATGATGACTGGTTGTGCATTGCTTCCTCGCACCAATACCATCCAGCAGCTCGTCCGCTGTGTTTGCTGGAGGTATAGACTGGGCTGAGGGTCCAGCAAAGCTTCCAGGGCTTGGCTGTTGTGAAATAGATAAATTGCTCGATGCCACACCGAGGGGCTTGGAGGACATCTGGGAAAATTGTGGCATCTTCCTCCCTGACCTACAGCACAGCAAGGAACCAAAGGAACCACGGGACCGAGCTGCAGCCAGGACATCTTTGCCATGGCTCAGCAGCCGGGCAGGCACAGTGGGACAGGCCCACAGCACTCAGAGGGCAGGTCTCCTCCTCCAGACCATGCTGGCATGTCCTTTATGGCACACAGTGAGATGAACTAAAACCAGACTGAATGGCCATGCTCAGAGGGTTGTGGTTAGCAGCTGAAAGCCCAGCTGGAGGCCAGTGGTGTGCCTCAAGGGTCGGCACTGGGTCCAATACTGTTTAACTTCTTTATTAATGACCTGGATGATGGGACCGAGTGCACCAGCTTTTAGAGATACAAAAACCTACAGCACAGCAAGGAACCAAAGGAACCACGGGACCGAGCTGCAGCCAGGACATCTTTGCCATGGCTCAGCAGCCGGGCAGGCACAGTGGGACAGGCCCACAGCACTCAGAGGGCAGGTCTCCTCCTCCAGACCATGCTGGCATGTCCTTTATGGCACACAGTGAGATGAACTAAAACCAGACTGAATGGCCATGCTCAGAGGGTTGTGGTTAGCAGCTGAAAGCCCAGCTGGAGGCCAGTGGTGTGCCTCAAGGGTCGGCACTGGGTCCAATACTGTTTAACTTCTTTATTAATGACCTGGATGATGGGACCGAGTGCACCAGCTTTTAGAAGATACAAAACTGGGAGGAGTGGCTGATCCATCAGAGGGTCGTGCTGCCATTCAGAGGGACCTCAATGGGCAGAGAGGAGCTTCATGAAGTCCAACAAAGGGAAGTATGAAGTCCTGCTCCTGGAAAGGAATAACCCTATGCACCAGTACACACTGGGGGCCAACCAGGTGGAAAGCAACTTTGCAGGTCAAGACCTGGGGGCTCCTGGTGGACAAGAAGATGACCATGAGCCAGCAATGCACTCTCACAGCCAGCAACATCATGGGCTTCATTAGGAGGAGCGTTGCCAGCAGGCCAAGGACAAGAAGGAAGAAAGTTTTGATTCCTCCTTCATCACCAAGCCCTGCTGCCACTGGTGGAAACTGGACTTGCACCTTGTGGGTGTTTCGGTATTTCTTGTCAACTCTTAGGTCCAGAAAAGTGCTGCATGAAGGGGCTTTAACCCCATTTCAAGGGTCGGGAAGCAGGACACAGACAGAGGGAAGGGACCTGCCCAGCATCACACAATTAGGCCAGTGGTGAGTTGGGAAGGGACTAGTCTCTTCCCTGAGACCTGGTCCAGTTCCCTCTGTGCTGGGTCATGTTCTTGCAGGTCATGTATGTGTATTCGAAAGCTGTGAGTGTACCCAAGAGTGTCAAACAGGCTGGACCAGTGACTGGCAGGGATTGCTGAACAAGTTCACAGAAAGTTGGAATTTTGTTAAATACATTAAATAAAAAAAAAGGCAAGTGAAAAAGAGATTGTCCCAAGAGATGCTTTGTGTTCAAAATAAAGCTTTGTTTCATGGAAACTAAACTTTTTGGGGAAAAAGAGCAGTGTTCAGCTGAACATTACTAACACTGGGAGGAAAACAGAAGTCGTTTTCCTATGCTCTGAAAGGGGAACCAGCCCCTTGCTCATGAAGTGCTTCACGGAAATGGTTTCTTGGGTTTTGTTCAGTCTTATTTTAATTGCAATGAGGGGTTGCAAAACCAGAGGACTTGGTGCAAGAAAAAAATGTCAGGAACTGGAGCATCTTCATGGATGGCCAGCAAAACTTCTCAATGAAAAAGCAGTGTTGCCACAGCACAGGCGGTGAAACCTCGAAGCGGGGCAGGAGCCTGGGTTGCCCATCCATTAGTAGCCACCAAATACATCCAAACCAGAACAACTATGTGAATGAAAACCCGAGTTGTGGGGGCACATGCACCAGCTGGGACACCTGCCCCGCTCATTGGAATAAAAGGATATGAACAATAATTGACTTTAAAGCCATGCACGGTGAGAAGCGGCAGCGCGGTGCAACCTCCTTCCCCAGTATGTCTGCATTGGCTAAGGGCTTAATTGGTGCAGTTTGGGGTTTCGTTGATAGGCAGGGATGTGGAGCACCACCATGTTGCTGAATCCACCTCTGATCTTGTCATGGTGTAAATCCCAGATAGTGCTGCCGAAGCCACCGGGACTGCCTTGGATCCGCCGCAGCAGAGCTGAGCTGGGCCACCTCCCCCGTTCAGCAGTGGGGAGAAGTCCTGGCAGGGTTGCATTTCAGAGGAGCACCCAGAAACCCAGGTGCCTCGCAGGACCAGGCTGAGGAGCAGTGACCACCCAGCTCAGGGTGGGGAGAGAAGCCTGTCCTGGTATTTGGTAGCCCTGCTTGTAATCAGATCTAGCAATGTAGCGAGGAGGGAGAGCACAAAGGCTTGTGAGCCAAAGCCTGGCAGAGTCATCATGTTTTCTCTCAGCTTCTCTCACCTTCTCCAGCTGGACAGACAGGCTGGGAGCTGGAGGGGCCACGCAGCACCTTCTCTGGGAGGCTCTGCACTGCCTGCACCCATCTCAGGTTTTCCCCATCCGCCTGCTTCCCCTGCCCCAAGCCAGCATCCCAGCAACAGCTTGGGAGAGGTGGGTGAGGGGCACAAAACTCACCCCCCAGGCGTGTATGGGGGGGGAGCTGGGTTAGGGACGCAGAACTGGGTGCAACCTGTGCCCTCCCTGCTCATTTACAGCCCTTCCTGGTGGGTGGTGAAGCTGCTTTCGCAATTGTTTCCTGTGAAAAGCCCGCACCAGGAAGCTCGCCACTTAGCCTCCTTGAAAAAGAAATATTTTTCTGCAGGAAATTGCTTCTTAAAAACAGCCCGGCTGCCTGGGAGAAGCTGCCGAGGAACTGACGTGTGTGCAGGGAGGGTGGCCAAGGATGCCGGAACTGCGGAGCCGGGGAGGCGATGGAGACGCGAGTGGATCAGAGGGGAGGTGCTCAGATAGCACCAACAGGTCCTGCCCTCACTGTCTTGGGCCATTCCTCTCTTGCCTGCCTGTTTTCTACAGAGGAAGGGCTTTTTTTGGCATACAAAAGGAGAAATGATTAGAAATGGGGTATGTAGGTATATATTCAACTACACGCTGTGCAGTTTGTGTCCGATATATGCATGACAGGCTTGAGAGTAGATGTTATTGGCTTTTTAAGTCCCATAAATATCCTGTCCTGATCCATCATTGCAGTGACAGACTCTGGAGGTGGCACGCCGCTTCCATACCTGCTCATTTCAGAGCCATTGCTAAACGGGTAAATAATCTTAAATATTCTCCAGTTCTTCCTCTGGAAGGAGCCTGGAGCCCAGGAAACAGTGGCAGGGAAGAAGGGAAGCAGTCATTGCTCAACAATGTTTTCCCAGTTTAATTAGATTGGAGCTGCCCTCCCCTGCTGGTGGAGCCCAATGCGGGTCTTGGCCCCTGCTTAAACACGAGCCCCCTTTCTCTCTTGGGTTTCATAGAAAGTGCAGGGACCTCTGAAGTTCTCATTTAACCAGCTATCCCAACCAAAGCCTTGTGAGAAGAGCTGGGCCAATATTTCCCAGACAAATTAGTTTTTGGCTTTGCAGATTGGATTTTTTGCACCCAGGTAGAAGCATGCCTTATTCCATAAAAATGCAGAGGTTTCCTCAAACCCTGAAGATGGAGATAGACTTTTCTTGGGTGCCCAGTGAAAGAATGAAAGGCAATGGGAACAAACTGAAGCATGGGACATGACAGTTTGGCATAAGAAAACACTTTCTCACTGTGCGGGTGGCCAAACACTGCATCAGGTTGCCCAGAGAGGTTGTGGAGTCTCCATCCTTGGAGATATTTGGATACCCAACTGAGATGCAGTACCTGCCTTAGCAGATGCTGCTGTGAGACACGGGTTGGACCGGACGCTCCTCAGAGAGACCTCCAGCCTCAGCCATTCTGGGCTTCTGTGACCACTAAGAGATGATCACAGAAAACAGAAAAACGGTGTTCTTGGAGCCTCGATTTTTGCTGTGGAGATGTTTAAAGGGAAGCAAATGTCCACGTTCCCCAAGGCCTGCAGCACTCTGCACACAGCTTTGCTCCCCTGCGGTTGCCACAGAGCTTCTAGATCTACCTGGAGACCTGCACGGTGGAAAGGCGAGAACCAGTCCGAGAAGAAGGCTCCTACATCAGGTTGGGTTGCGCAGACACAAAGGGGGGACAACTGCCTCGAGCTGCCCAGCCCCTGTGCATGCCTTCTGGCTTTTGCACAGGAGGGGTTGGTTTGATTCTTCTGCAGGAACATGCCAGAGAATAATTTGTAGTCTTTGGACCAGAATTCATGGACATGTTGATGTGAAAGTCTCCAAGCACTGCAGCAAAAGTGTCTCCTGGAGAGGCAAAGGCCCATTTAATAGAGGAAAAATGGCACCACCAAGGACCTGGCCATCCAGCTCGCATGTGCTCATGGCTGCCGCATGCTTCACAAGATGGTCCACAAAGGTTTCTCCTCGTGGTAGTTATTCCCCAGCCTACATCTACCTGCCTTTGCTGGGACAGCAGGGGGGGAAGACGCTTGCCAGGGCTCGGCATCCTCGCAGGACAGAGCCCACCAGAGAAGCGCCTGGTGCGGGGCTGTGTAAGGAAGGGGAATGTGTTCCCATCGCCGAGTTAGATGCCTGCAGTGTCAGAGCTGATGCTCCATGGGGACCACTTGCTGCAGAAAGAAGAGCACTGCGCTTAGATCCTCCCGCTGAGCATTTGTGGGTGAAGCGCTTCACCAGGCCAAAGTCATTTGACATTTTTCTCGGGGGCGGGTGAAGCTAATGAATCCAGATTAGGCAGTGCGGAGGCTGGGGAGCTAGATTTCTGCTGAATATATATGAAGACAAATGTAAATTCTAAACTTTCTAGGGAGTATTTTTACCCTGGCTCAGTGTTAACTTTGATAAAAATAGTCACAAATTAGTGCAGGAGTACAAAGCAAA
>NW_008794881.1:1101833-1106150 GCF_000699145.1 Aptenodytes forsteri | reverse complement strand
GGGCCTTTTTTTTTTTTTTTTTTTTACTGTTAAAACCATGCATCTATTTCTCTACCAGAAGTTAACCTCTTACATGCATTAATGAAACATGGGGTAAACTATCAACAAGTGCCCTTCCCTGACAAAATAACTCCTACCTCAATTAAGTAATTAGGAAGGAAAGCTGCAGTTAAATAAAAAGCCTTTTTTTTTTTTTAAAGAAAGAAAAAGTGATTCAATCTGAGAAATTCAGCACTGCAGGGAGGATGTTAACATCACCCCAGCCCACTTGCCTGATTCCCTAGCACCCAAATGCTTGCAAAGGTGATGGGGAGGCACCAGCCCCATTCTACAGATGGGAAGAGTGCAGTATAGAAAATTGTGATTTTGCTCAATGTCACCGACCAAACCAGAAGCCACCCTGGGAGCCCAGGTCATCTGAGCAAATTCCCAGCTGAAATGCTGCTCACAAAATACTGCTTCAAGCTGCCAGTCTGTCGTCAAACTGCCAGGAAGGAGCATCCTCTCTTGGTACTGATGGATATTTGACCACAGGCACCTGAGACAGGTGAAGGCTCCTGCTAGAAGGAGCTTAATAGCTTTATGGATTGATATCTGGGCCATGAATCATGCCTGATACTTGTTACTAGATGTTGCAAACAGCTGACTGAGCAAGGAGAAGGTAAGTCCTAGGAAGGTTTAGCTATTACAGTCCAATGTTGTTGGGGGAAGGGCTGCTTTGACAGCTGAGACTGGAAAGAAAACCCTTTTGGGGTGCAATGGTGTCGAGAAAGTGCATGTTTAAAAAAAAAAAAAGCAAAGGCATGCTTTTCAGAGGTTCATTTTTAAAAAGAAAATGTGGTTTAACTTCTGACCAGCTTCTGATTGCAAATACTTTTGCTTTGCTCTTCAAATCCTTGGGAACCCTAGCCCTCACCTAAGCTGCAGTTAGTACCGTGAGTCCCCTCGTGATGTGACACTTTACTCAGACTTCGGCTGCTCCCTTGGCTCAAAGTAACAGCTGTCACGTCCTTGGAAAGCAATGCCCACCGCAGGGGCTAAGTCAGGACCTGGAGTGAGTTTGGGGTAGATATCTGCTAACGATGCATTTGCCTCCTGTTCTGCCAGGTCTCACAGTTACGGTCTTTGTTTCTAAAACACGAGACAAAGACCCAGGTGGAAAAGAGACATCAAAACACAGCCTGCGGGCTCGGCAGTCAGAGAACCAGGGAGAAGAGAGGTGGTGGCGATGGAAATGAGGAACCCGAGATGGTGGCTACATCGGCATCACGGGAGACCAGGATGGATGAGGGCAAAAGCAATCTGAAGCCAAGCCAGCAAGACGTGGCTGTGGGCATGGGGAAGTTGCTGGTCACCATGCTGGGCATCGAGTAGAAAGGCTGATGGAGGAGAGAGTCTTTCCGCAGCAGGACAACAACCAGAAGGACGCACACAGCCCTGTGTATTAGAAACCTGAGGCCAGTTGTGGTGGTCTGGCATGGAGACGATGGCAGTCCCCATGCAGAGCAGTTATTGCTTTGTGCTGTCCTTGTCGCAAGCACTAGGGACTCTTTGGAGTTGAGCCGAAAGCTGCTCATTTCTGGACACGTGCTGATCTTCTAGCTGTCAGCAAAGCCACGTACATGGTGAGACAAACACCACCAAGACCCCTGAGCCCCAGCCAGCCCTGCTGTGCTGGAGGAGGTGCTGGCGCACAGCATCCTGGCCCCAGCTTACGATCTGCCATGTTTCGGGAAACCTCGCAGGTGCGAGGTGCCTTCTCCTTGGGAAGGGATTTGAAGGGGGCACCCATGGCTCTCTGCAGAGCAGAGATTTCTTCTTTCATGGAAGAAGTCCCCCTGGATGGCAGCCCCGGCTGCTGCGGGGAGGATGCAGGGCCTGGCAAAGGGAGCCTGGCGCTGGAGGATGCTAACTCCGTCTGGCTTTCGGCTGCGGTGCATTTTGGAGTGGCTGACTCAAGAGGGCAGCATGCCGACAGGCTGGCACCCGCTGCTGCCCACTGCGCTGCCCGGCCTGCAGCTGCCAGCCCTGCCTGCGCCTGCCTGCTGGGTTGCAGGGGGAATTCACCAGGATGAGCCGTACTCCTGAGGGCCCGGAGATGGGACAAGCGAGGGGAATCTCTATTGCTCCCCTCCCAAGGTCCCTCAGCTCCTGGCTCGGCAGGCAGAGGATGCCACACCAGTGTTAGGTGACATTATTTTGCTTTTGCCCTCGTCAGGGTGAAATCTGGTCTTGCCTCTGCAGGTGATGCGCCTGGAGCCTGTCCCAAAACTTATGTGGTTGCTAATGCAACCGCAAAATGGAGGTGAAACATTTCTCTTCTGGTTTCACAGCACTGCACACCAGTGGTTACACCTGCCTCCCTTGCACCGCAGAAAAGCAGCCGAGGAGTCCCTGTAAGATTTCTGGGCACTGTTTTCAGTACACCAAGGGCTTTAGACCCAGATGTAAGTTCTTTGTAAGCACAACCCGCTGCTGTTCCCCTTATGAATTGAAGGTGCTTTGATAAACATTCTGAAAGGTCAGCTATTTTCACTGTGGCTTGCATAAGAACCTCAACATCCTCTGCTGCAAGAGCAGCGTTAGTAACTTCCTACTGCAACACTGAATCACAATAGCTTCCCACAGCAACCAGTGGTAAAAATAAACTGGGCAAGGGGAAGTGGACGGCTTCTCCTGTTCCTCTTTCTTGGGCACACTTGAGTCACAAAAAAAAGCGATGTAGAACAAGCCATTTATTTTGCTGATGCCGATGAAATCCACGAACGGTTTGGAGCACAGTTCTGCCGAAATCACAGAGTGTTTTGTAACGGGATGCTCAGCGTGCTCAAAGTTAAGCATGTGCTCAACTGCTGTGTTGAGTCTATATTTTTCATTAGGATCCAGACTTATGAATTAGACTAAAAGGAGACAGGGACCCCAACGCAGCCGAGTGCTGCTTTTGTACTAAAGACAGAGGAAAATGGCCTCCTTGGGATATTTTATGTGTCGAGGGTGTATAAAAGACCACTGAGGAGACAGTGGCTCTGTTACGGTTTCAGTAGTAGATCTTGGCTTTGAGAAAAGCAGGTCTTGACTGGATAAAAAGTGTCCTTAAATCAATCTGATTTGTATTTTTTGCCTTGACACAATGTCATTTGAACAGCGCAGTTTTAAACAATATTAAGACTAAGACTGTGTGTGTGTGTGTGCGCGCGCACATGTTTGTTTGCCTGTGGGGGGGTGTTTTAAAGAACAATATCTTTCCTGTTACACAAGATACAGCCCAGGTCTTGAAATTCAGCCAGCTGGGAAAAAAACCCTGTCGAGACCTAGTCAGGTCGCTGAGCCTGGGAATCTGCTGATGAGACAGACCTTGACTCTTCCCTCTGTAACAGTATTTGCTGAGAAAGTTTATAGTAAGAGGCTAAAGAGAACAGAAGTTAGGGCAAAAAAGGAATGGCTCATCTGCCCCAGACTGGGGAGGAGGAGACGTTCCCCCTCCCACTGATGCCCATGGGAATTTGGAGAGCTTGTAGGATAACCCAGGTGAGAAAGGACCACAGGAGGGCTCTAGTCAAACCTCCTGCTTAAAGCTGGGTCAGCCCTGAGGTCAGACCAGGTTACTCCGGGCTGTGCTGAGTTGAATCTTGAAAACCGACAAGGATGGAGATTGCACAACCTCTCTGAGCAACCCATCAATGTTTGACTGCCTGCACGGTGAAAATAGACTGCAATAGAAGCAGCTCATACAAAACCACGTTTTTAATGTGATCCTGCTCATTAAAAAGATCAAATCCATTTTGTAACGGGAACAGTTTATGTGAGGCGCGGAAAACTTCTGGTACCGGAGAACTGATTCACATGAAAAGGCATGTGAAAGATGGAAGGAAACCAGAAGGATGCCTCCAGTTACATTCCTGTCTTGAAATTTCAGTATTGCCTCACAAAAGGTTTGTATTTATAGTAGTGGATGCCAATAGGGAAGATACTCTAAAATTAAATTAGGACGCACAAATAAAATCATCTATTTTGAGGCTCGTTCTGAGAATGAAAGGGAATCCTGGGGCTTAAATGACTCTCAGCCAGTTTTATTTTGGAACTGTACGTTGCTGTCAAAGACCGAGGCGGGGCTGGGCATGACCCACTCAAACCCCACGCAGGCCTCCACACCTGCTGGCCCGTGGACCGTGTCACTTCACTCCCATAACTTTTTCTTAAACTTTCGGCTGAAAGCTGCCGGGGGGGGCGAGGGGGCGGCGTCCAGGCCCGGCCAGGCGGGCTGGCTCTGCCCGGCGGCAGCGCGGGCTCCCGGCAGCGTGGGCGGGGGGCCGCGGC
>NW_008794881.1:1053110-1100704 GCF_000699145.1 Aptenodytes forsteri | reverse complement strand
TCTCTTCTCTGCATCCCGCTTTAATGCACAAAATGGTCGCAGGCTGGAAGCGGCCGGGGGCCCCCCGCTTCTTCCTGCCCGGCGGGAGGGAGCCCCCCCACCCCCGCCGCCGGGGCGTCCCCTCCAGCGCTGCCCTGTCCCAAGCCGACCCCGGCTGGGCGCTGCTGCCGTCCCCCGGGGCGCCCCTCGCCTCCGCTCCCCGGAGGGGACCTTTCGGGGGCTCCCCGCCCGGGCTCCAGGCCCCCCTCCCGCCCCTCCGTAAGGGATGGCCAGGTTTTGGGGGGAGGCAGGAGAGCCCGCCCCCCTTTTTTTCTTCCCCTCCCCCATCTCCGAGAAGCGAGCGCTTGGGCTTTTCTCCCCCTTTCCCTGGAAATGCCGGCGGGGCTGGGAGGGGGCAGCCCGGCTGCTCCCCCGGGGCAGGGCGATGGAGGAGCGGGGAGCCCTGCTGCGAGGGAGCCGAGCCCCGCACCCCGCACATGCCCTTTCGTGAGGGCTGGGGTGGTTTGGGGTTTTGGGTTTTTGCGGGGTGTTTTTTGGCCATTTTGAAAGATCCCAGCAGGCCTCCGCAGCGGGCTGAGCAGAGCCCACAGCTGGGCTGCTGGGACCCTTCCCATCCGCCCAGTCCGGTCGCTGGGTGGCGGGTTTGAGGCAGAAATAACAGGAGAGCGGAGGAGTTGGGGGGAGAGCGGTGAAGAAAGTTGCCACTCGCAGCCCTTTAAAATACACTGCTGCTTCTTGCTAGACCCTTTTTGGGTAGCCGAGGGAGCCCCTGGTGCGGGGTTGGGGTGGCAGGGGGACAGGCGGGTATTTGGGGCCCAGCCTCTGGGGCTGCGCTGCCCGCACAAGCTTCCTTCAAAGGTGACGTGGTGAGGGGGCAGCCAGGCCCCAAGCACAGGGGTTGATCCCGCTTTTCCCTCCTGTCCCTCCACTCCCCGCCTGTGCTGGTGGGGGAATCCCCCATCCCATCCTGGTTTGGGGTTTCCCAATGGGCTCAGTTGCTCCTTCGCTTTGTCTTTCCGTTTCTCTCCCTGTCGTCCTCGTTCCTAGCAGGAAGGAGCGGCTCTGGAGTTACTCCTAAGCTCTCCCCGATGGGCAGGAGAGGAGTTGAGCCCTTTCTGTGCCTTTTTCCGGGAGCCTCGGTGGGAAATGTTTCCAATTAAAATTCCAAAATGGCTCCTCGGCGCTGTCTGGCGGCGCCGGGAGGAGGAGGACGAGCCTATTCATTCCAAAATGGCTCCCCCGCGCCGTCCGGCGGCCCCCGGGGGGGGGTGGCCTTTTTTTTCATGAATGGATGTGGCAGGAGCTGTCTGTCCTGCTCAGTGACCCCCCCACAACCGCCGAACCCACACAAAGGTTCTCGCGCCCCCCCCCCCCCCCCCCCCCGCCGAACCCACTAACAAAGTTTCCAGGAGGCCCGTCTAATTAAACCATTTGTCAGTGTCAGATACCAATGGCTGAGCTCCGGTTTAATATTGCCTGGAAAGGAGATAGATTGGTGGGGTTTTTGCTTTCCTGCCTCTGCCTTCCTTCTCAAGCCGTTGAGCTGAGGAGCCGGAGAGAAAGACTTAAGAACAGACATGAAGGGTCCCATCCCTCCTCAAGCCTGCTGCGGTTTGGGTGAAGAACAAACCTGTGACACTGCTCTGTTGCAAAACGTGTTTGTAGTGATAAAATAGGTGTGAGGATCGCTCTTTGGCAAAACTTATGGCCTTTTTTCCTTCTTGAAGGTGAATTATTTTATTGGGTTTTAGTGCCTGGGCTGGGTATGTGGTGGTGGTTCTTGCTTTATCTTTTCAGACACACATACTTTTGTGCTCTTCTGTCTAGATGGCATAATAGCTCTTGCCTAAACTGCCCCAGACCCATATTTCTGAGAAGCTAAACGAGGCGAGATCATCTGTTGCCGTTGATTTTATTTTTGGATGTTTGTTTCTTTTGTGATTGAGATTTGGCCCCTGTTTATCACAAGCAATATCGACCTTCGTAAGAAACACTCTTTGGTTTTCTGGGACCTGTTTGCTCAGTAACAATCTGCCCAGGGAAGATGAGGGAGCAGGGAGATGCTTTTCTTGGGGTGAAGTCGAAGGTATACCAACTTTTTGCTGGCAAAGACTTGCTAAGTAACATGTACATGTGTTCAGGTAGAAGGATTTCCCATTCAGAAGAATAAAACATCTTTTTCTCTCTGCCTCTCCCCTTCCCTCTCTCCTTTCCCCCTCCCAGGTGGCTTTAACAAGTTTCAGACTGAATATTCGGAGCACTGCGAGACGAACCTTGACAGCTCCTCGCCCAGCAACTCTCCCCCGGCATCCGTCCTTGGCCTAGGAGGGCTGCGGATAAGCTCCGACTGCTCGGATGGTGAATCTGACAGGGAACCCAGCAGTGCCACGGAGTCAGACGGGAGCCCCATCCCTAACAATCAGCCTGCCTTTCCGGTCCAGATCCTACCTTACCTGTACCTGGGCTGTGCCAAAGATTCGACCAACTTGGACGTCCTGGGCAAATACGGCATTAAATACATCCTAAATGTGACTCCCAACCTGCCAAACATGTTTGAGCATGACGGAGAGTTCAAGTACAAGCAGATCCCCATCTCAGATCACTGGAGCCAGAACCTCTCGCAGTTCTTTCCCGAGGCCATTGCTTTCATTGGTAGGTAGTTGGCAGAACATCTCTTTTCATACTCACTGCTTGGGAATGTGGCAAGCTGCTTCCCAGGGCTGTTGCTCATCTCTGGCCTTGCCTCTCCAGGGCACAGCATCGGCACTAGCTTAGCAGCTGAGCGTCACGCTGCCGAGGTGACGCTTCTGATGCCTGTCACCCTGGCTGGGTTCAGGGAGGCCTCCCCTTCCAAAATTCAGCCCTCTTACAGCACCTCAGCTGGGTTACCTGCAAGTGGTAGGACCGGCCCCGCTGGACTCGGCCCTGCTGTCTCTTGCCCTTGTATGGGGATTTGCACTTGTGTGAAATGACTGAACCGAGGCGGTGGGGAGCTCCTTTGCCTGCTTTGCTCGGAGGAGTGAGTGTTGATGGGAGTTGCATTAATGTGACTGGTGCCAGCAATTCCTTAGCCTCAAGTGTGATTAAAGTCTGGGGGGGGGATGTTTTCTTTTCCCGAGGGGATTTGCTGGTCTAGTTGTGATGCCGATGTAAGTCACCCTAGCATAACTAACTCCTTGTATGGATACTTCTAAGGTAAGTGTCAACACAATGAGTTAGTGATTATAATTACGCTGCAGAGCTCAGCTGGAAAAGCTGTGCAGACAGCCCCTGAGACAGCTTTGGCTGGTCGTGGGGAGGGGTGCAGGGGGGCAGATCTCTTCTCCCAGGCTAGTGTTGACTTTGAAAATTGCTTCTTATTCTGTGAGAAGTGTCTGTTGGATTGAATAGGGATGTACACTTCCAGCATGACCTGTGCTGTCTGCTGGTGATGGTCGTTAGCCTAATCAGTTCTGATGGGGGGTGAATGGCCCAGGTAGTCATTACCACCATTAACTATTAAAAGCCCTATGGCTTCATATCTGGTTGAAAACATTGGTGTAGGTAAAGGCGAGGGGGACCTTTACCTTCGGACTGAAATCTGTGCAGCCCACTTCAGTGCTGCTTTGTTACCCCTCCGTTTCGGACCCCGCTGCATGCGCTCGCTTGCTGTGCTGTAAGGCCTGAAACGGGGGCAGAGCGGTGGTAGGTCCTCGGCTGCTTTTCAGCCATCGGAAACCCCGGTTACCATGCGCTCTCCTTTGCCCTCAGTTTCTGTCCTCTAGTAACATGATTGTGGTCAGGAGCGGCTGCTTCAGTGTGGCAGCAGGGACCCGTCTGATGTCCCATCTGCAGTTCCCGCACGGAGTGTGGTATTAAACGTCAGGGGTGAGGTACGGGGTCCCTGCTGGCATGTGGCATTTGGGATCCATCTGCTCCAGTCAGACGATGTCTCTGTGAACACTGCACTTGTGCTTTCCAGTTAATGACAGGAAATGGAGGATTACCTCACTCTAAAGCCAAACACCAAGAAATGCGGCGCAGGTCAGATGAAAGGCAAAAATGTTGAACAGGGAGAGACTGGGGGGAGGGCTGAGTACGCTGGGGGACGATTGCCCACTGTACTGGAAATTCTTGCCTAGTTTTGGAAGCTGTTGTGCCTTGGGTCTGGATTTTGTTTTGCCTGCATCTTCTTTGGCCTTCTCTGCACTCAGGGTGACAGTGTCCCTTACCTCTGGCTTTGCCCAAGGATCCTCTTTCTCCTGCCACCTTCTCCCTCCCCACCAAGCTCTCAGTCAAATGACTGACTTCAAATAGGGCTGCCCAGAAGTAAGCAGCGCTGGGTACTTGCGTGCATTCAGTGCTCTCAGCAGCGTGTCCCTCTTTCAGCACTAAGATGTCAATTCATAAAGGGATCATGCTGTTCCGGCTGTGCGAGAGACAATGAGTGTGTGTGTGCTTTTCAATCGGTGGCAAGGGAGGGGAAATTTCGTCGCTGTTCTCTCGCCATTTTTTGGTCCAGCCTGCATTCCTGCTTCCCGCTACCATTCATCCTGAGAGTCTCCTCCAACACAAGCGTTTGTTTGTAGTGAAGTGCGTTTCTGTCGATCCTAAAGAACTATTTCACAATAAGGGAAGTTCCTGTACTTCAGACTTGGCTTAAATTGGCTTCGACTACATTCAGATAACTTTCTAGTGGAAGGAGGACAAGAATAGCGGAAGAGAATAGCTTGCATGGTGCTGGGCTGTAGCCTCGCATCAAGCGCGCAGCCTTCCCCAGTTAGTTGGTGTTGAGGTGGGTGTGCTATGCTTGACCACCAGCATCTCCCTGGAGCTGTTGTCTCCAGCTCCACCTGCCTTTTGTGGGTTACTCCATTTCCCTGTTTGAGTGTACTGATGCTCCCTAGGCAAGGGATGTGTTGCCAGACTTGATTAATACTTCTCAAGCACGTGAGATGCTTAGCCTTGCTGTGCAGAATGGGGATGCGCAGCTTTGCCGTGTGGTGGGAATATCTCAGGAGCCCTTTGGGGAGAGATGTGGGTGTCAAAGGGACACGAGATAGTGTGACTAGGAGCAGGGGATCCAGTTCTGGCAGTCATCCTGGTCCTAGTAGCTTGCAGCTGCCACCTGGCCCTGCTCCAAAGCCATGCATTTTTGGTGCAGAATATTTAATAGACTCTCCCTTCCCCTTGTCTTGTTTCAGATGAGGCCCGTTCCAAGAAGTGTGGGATCCTTGTTCACTGCCTCGCTGGCATCAGCCGGTCCGTAACAGTCACTGTTGCCTACTTGATGCAAAAACTCAACTTGTCCCTGAACGATGCCTATGACTTTGTGAAAAGGAAAAAATCCAACATTTCCCCAAACTTTAACTTCATGGGCCAGCTCCTGGACTTTGAGAGGACTCTGGGACTCAACAGCCCTTGCGACAACCGCTCGCCCAGTGAACAGCTCTACTTCACCACCCCCACCAACCACAACCTGTTTCAGCTGAACACTCTGGAGTCCACATGAAGGGGATGCCGCCTGGTTGGGAACTTGAGCATCGAATTGCTTCTCTTGAGCATTTCAACTCTTACAAAAATATCTGTCTTGTCAGGCAGCTCTGAAACGACTAGCTTCTCTGGGCAGAGGTGCCTGATCGCTGCTTTAAGAAGGCTAATGCCGTTCATTAGTATCCTGATCAAAGTGGTTTGAAGAGGTAGTCTTTTTACAGGGGGTTATTTAATACGGGCAATGTTACAGCGTTTTGAACGCAGCTGTTACCGGCAATAACCATTTTCCTGGGTGCATTGGGACTGTCAGAACACGCACACGTGTGAAGAGCTACCGGGGGTTAGCTTGTTGTGGAAAGTGAGGAGATTTATGCACTTGGAAACCTTGAACAAAAGGTGTTGGGCCAAGACTGTTTTAAAACCCAAGTTTACTTTTTTGATTTTAAAAAAAGAAAAGGTAGATCTCACTCGAGCTTTGGGTTCAAACTCTTTTTAAATATGTAAGTTCCTGACTGTTTGTACAGACGAGGTTGCAAAACCAGTATTTTATTCTGTTTCTTGTTTGATCATTTATTTTTTTTTAATCAAATGTTTATATTGACCAAATGCATTTTGCACACTTTGTGAAGCCTTGGTATGTCCTGGCATATTACTGGGTACTCCAGAGAGAGATACATGCTGCTGCTGTTGTTGTTAGCATCTGGTAGGAAGCTTTGTTATGTGTGAAGGCCAGTTGGGCTTAAACGCAACCCCTTCACCACTCCTGCACTCACAATCACAAACTCTGCACTGATTCAGCCAAGGTGACTAAGCCGCAAGCTTTTTTTTAATGACACCCCTGCCAAAAACACTGTTTGCTATCGCCAGAGGTAAAACTCTTGTAGCCTCCAGAGCTGGTAGAAGCATGTCTGAGCCCAGCTTCGTTCTCTGCTGCCTGTTGACTGACTTAACGTCATCCAGCTGGCCCGAAACCATTCCAGCTTCCTGAGTACAGAAGGTAGTTGTGATGTTGGCGTTTCTCGTGCACACTCGATTCTTTCCCACGTGTGCGGGGTGGAGGGGGGAACACGGCGAGCGCCTGGAGCAGAGCAAGGATTGCGTAGCGGGACGGGACTGAATCGTCACGCACAGAGTGTGTGAGGGGAGTGAAGAGATGTGGAAATGATGACAAGAGCGTTGTAACAGAGAATTTTTTTATATATATGAATATATATATTAACTGGCAAATTCTGAGATGATTGGAGCTTTCAACAGAGGTTCTGATTTTTTTTTTTCTTCCTCTTTTGAATAACTTTATGCCGTGCCTTCTATTCTGAGAAGACTTGTTTATATTTCTGGCTAGTGTTTGGCAAACACCTTATACCGAGCCGGGAGGGGGAGGAAGTGGTAATAATTTCTGGGAGGAGGGCAGAACGGATTTGGAGATTTCTTTATTGGCTGCAATGTAGTCCCAAGGCACTGACAGCCTTTTTTAACTCTCATGTAACTGAAAAAAAAAAAAAAAAAACCACGGTTTTTTTATAAATAACCTTTTTGTTTTTGTACTTTTTTCAAGAGTACTTTTTTCAAGAAAAGAAAAAAATAATTAAAAAAAAATCTCCATCTGGAGGAATGTTTGACGCTGTCACATCCTGAAACCGTTCTTTTTGTTAAAGATGTTACCAGAATGTTGGAATGAGCTTCTCTTTCTTGTTTTCTGGTTGTTTTTTGTTTGTTTGTTCGTTGGGTTTTGTTTGCAACAATGTTGGGATCGTGGGTCATTGGAAGGGAGAATGGGCGTAAGTACGGTTGTGAGTGAGAAAATTGAGAATATCCTAATTGCATCTTACCTCATGGAGGAATTTATTTTTTCAGGGATTTTTTGACAGTGCATCTGTATTGCATTACAGCTAAGCTGGTTTGTAAAGGCTTCCTGTGCTGTTAGTGGTCTTTCTTCTTTAAAGGAAAAAAAAAGATGCATCTTCTGGTTAGTACAAATGAGAGCTTGTTAGTGAGGAATGGTTCTGCTTTCTGAGTTATGAAGGAAAATTAGTGACCCTATATATACTGATCCAATATTGGGACTTTGTTTATATTGCAAATAAATATTATTTTTTCTTTAAAAATGATGTTTGTGTCAGATGCTTGTCTAGCCTCTGCCCATATAAGGACATGCTGCTCTTATCCGTTTTTTTATGGTTGATTAGTATTCTTCTGTGACCATGAAGAGCATTTGCTGGGCAGTGTTCAAGCGTGGTGTTTGGTTTCATGCACAGCTTAATTTTTAAGACCTGTGGTAAAATGGAGGGGGGGAGGTGGGAGGGCGAGGAGAGGGATATGGGGTATTGGATAAACCGGAGAACAAAGAGCAGCTTGAGAATGGGACTGGCTTTGACCCTAGCCATTCCTCCATGCCAAAAATAAGTAGATAAACTAAAGACACTTTTGTTAGCTGTTTGAGCATGACCTACAAAGGCATGGCAAGGCCTTGCCCACAACTGTTGTGATAGCAGACTTTATTTCGGTAGGAAAGCACGAAGTCATGGCCTTGTGGGCAGCCACCTGATGACTTCTGGGTCTCACGGAGAGTGGGAGCCCCCTCCTGCATCCTCGGGTGGGGGGCCAAGCCCCAGGCCGCAGTGTCGCACATGGGCTGTGCCATTCCCCTGTGCTCCCCGGCCGTGGGTGCAAGCGGTTTGTGGGAAACCTGGAGGGGCTGATGAGGATGCTTTAGGGTGAAATGTGGCTCCACGCACCTGAGTGCAGCCCAGCTAAGGGAGCTGTGGCTCCCCATGCCTCTGCTTGTAGCTTGGCAAGACTAAGCAGGAGTGGGTTTCCCCCTGCCCCAGCATTCCTTGTTTTAACCTAAATGGCAAGAAATTAAATGACTGTCTATTCATTTGTTCCTCAAACTGAGCGTGTTTGTAGTTTTGTTCTTCTAATCCTAGGGCCTGAGCACCAAAGACAACTAGTTTTATTCCAGAAGGAGCTCAGGCTGATGGGTGCAGAGTCCGTCGCAGAGCAGGGGAGGTAGTCAGAGGCTGAAGCAGGAGCCAAGGGAGCGTGTGTGTGCGTGAGAATTTGTTTACTCCTTGACTGCATGATGGGAATTTATATATTGATTTAGAGGCTTGTTTGTGGCTCAACAAATGAAAATCTACCTAGTATGCAGGGAAAAGACCTTTAAGTTTTCCCCTGTAATTACATGGTAGAGTAGCTCTTGAGGAAGATATGAAACCATGCTGGAGGCTGGCTGTGCACTGAAGGAGTGCAGAACAGCTTGTCAGGTGTATGGCTATATTTGCTTCCATCTAATTTCCTCTTACGATTTTCTGCTAAGGTGTGGAATAGGATATTAGCAGTTAGCATTAGCTCTGTAAGCACATCTGCACGGTAGCTGAGTTGTGGCTGGCTGGAACAGCACAGCTGCTATTTGCGATGGCCTCAGTGGAAGAGGTAGTGTGCCGGCAGCTGCCAGGCTGCTCCTCAGCAGGCAGCTCCCTCGGGGTACCTGATCCTGGGAGATGCAAGTCTGTTGTGAGTGTCCTGCCACTGCTGCACTCAAAAGCCCCATTGCCAAAGGAAGGAGTGGGCTTGTCTGAAAACCATCTTGCCACCTGCAAGTGCTCTTTCCTCCAGGACCCAAAGGAGCCTTTTCCAAGCTTCCTGGCCTCAACAGCAGGGAGCAGCCAGGCTGGCTGGTACTCAGCCATCAGTGTTTTACAAATGTCTTGCACCATGCTTCTTGGCTCGGAGGGGTTTCCTTGGAGACCTGATGTCCTGTAATTTAGTGAGGAGATGAGAACTGACATCAGGAAAGGGGCAGTGCTGGAGAAATAGTTACAGAGAGAAAAGAGAGCGTGGGGTCTGTCTACACTCCCTTGCAGAGGCGGGCACGAGCACTAGCTGAGCGTAGGAGCATGGGCTGAGTGAGAAAGCTGGTTATGTTCAGATCGGTGGAATTTGGCAAGGAGATACTGCTTCCCACACGAAGCAGGGAGAAGCTCCTTGGTTAACCCATTGATTCCAGACAAGCCACTTGTAAGACTCTCTGTGGTGCTCCACTCTACAAAAGCAGGTAATCTGCACAGGCAGAGAGATTTGCTGTCCCTGGGTTTTCACTTGTGATGCCACAAGCCCTCAGGCAATACAAGTGGGACTTTTTTTTTTTTAATGGATGACCTTTTCTTACCTCTCTATTTGAACAGTTGGAGGGACCACAGGTCCCAGGTGCTTTCAAAAAGTTTCTCCCTCTGTTTCAAGTCCTAGCAAAAGCACAAAGCTCTGAACACAGGTAGAGCTTAGAGATAAACTTCTGCAGTTCCCCACAAGGAAGCCCAGGTAGCTGATTTTGAACACTTCCAGTAGCCCTCTGTACATCACATTCCATCCTGCCTTCCTCTGTGCTGCCTGGCAGAGCCTGGCTGCTCACCTCAGCCAGAGAGGGAAGGGTAAGGAGAGCAGGTATGTCCTGAGCGTGAGGGTGACTTTTTGGCATCTTGTGAAACAGGAGAGCAAAGAGTAGGTTCCCAGGGCAGTGCAGTGAGGATTACTTACAGTCATAGACAACAATAGGGAGACAATGCAAAGGCAGGGGAGATGTGCCCCAAACAACTGCAGGAGGGAGGTGTGAAGGGGTGGTGGAGGCAGCATCAGGAGCCCAACAAGCGGGACACGAGCTTGGGGAAGGGGCTTTGGGGTTACTTGTAGCTTGCTTTCCCTCGCTTGTGTCTACCCTTACCCCTCCCCTAGGCCCTTATTTCTTGGTGTGGCATCAAACACGCTCTGAGCGTGATGCAAGTCAACCTTTGCAGCTCTGAACTTGCCCGCTGTTGCGTCACCCAGAGATGCATGTGGGAAAGCAGACTCTTCCTGCCACCATCTGAATTTGGGTGCTCACATTTCCAAGGTAACCAGGTTATTTGTGGGCTGTTACTTTCTTTTTTTATCCTTTATGTGAGCAAATCAGGCTATCTGCAGTGTTGTGAAGGCATGTAAATAGTTCAGCTAATCAACACATCCCTGTATTTACAGCCAACTGGCACAGGCTGCGATAGTCATGCTCTGGGCTGCTCGGAAAGTGTGTGAAAGTGGGCTTTCTTCCAGGTTTTGTGCCATGTGCTCCTGTGCTTCCTCAAATCTTTCTCTTTATCATGCTTGAGGTCAGAGTGCTGGGCTGGCTAAATGTAATTTGGGATGAGAAGGCGGGTAAGGAAATGTCCAGCAGGTAGGGAGGGCAGCTCATGGGAGTCCCACCCAGTCTCCACGTCCTGTTCCTGCGAGTTCCTCTATTCAAGCTGCAGAGTTCCCCTTTCGCTGGCTTTGTCTTCTGACCATCTTGCTGTGTCACCCAGCAGCATGGGCTCAAAGGACAGGCTGCAGCAAGGCCACCCAGAGCTGCCACGAGGTCAGTGCTGGATCCCCGGCCCAGGTGTGAGATTTGGGTGGGAGACACCACCACAAGAGTGTGGCGTGAGGATAACAGCTGTGCTGCGTGCTGGCGGTTGTATTGCGCTGAGGAGGCTTGCCGTGCCAGGAAGGGGGCAAGCGGGTGCTGAGGGCTGCCATGTCTGGCCGGGCGGTGTGGGGTCCGGGCTGCCACACATAGTTCAGCTAGTGACATGACGATGAAGCAGCAAATGTGCCTGTTTCCTGGGGGCCATGCTCAAGTTTAAATGGCTGTTTGTGTGGCATCTGTGTGGTATCTGCCTTAAATTGGCGGGAAACCGTGAGGCAGGGAGCAATACAGCGTTGGACCTCAGGGCAGCTCTCTCCCCAGGGTGGGCAATGGCAGTCATTTTGCGTCCCTCCTCTCCACAGCGTGCCCCTTCCTGTCATGGCCACTGCTACCCTGAGCGGGGTGCACCAGCCCCCCTTCCTAGGCCAGCGGGGCTTGTAGTGGAAGGAAAAAATTACCTCTGCAGGCACAGTCTCCTTTTCCTAGCCTGGCTATGTCTCTGCTCTCACCTTTTTCCTCTCCAAAACACCTGAGGAGCTGCTGTGACACCTTGGGTGGTACCTGAGGGAACCCTGACTGGTGGCCTGGAAAGGCCTGAAAGACTTGTGACCATCACGGTGGTACAGAAATGTGGCTGGGTCCTGTGAAGGAGGCGTGGGAGGATGAACAGGTGGAGGAAGAAGGCCCTGTGCAGCTGGCAGCAGCTGAACCCCTCAGCCTGCAATGGTGGCAGCAGTCCTCGGCAGCCGTGATGGTGCTGGCACCAGTGGTCAGAGGCTATGAGCTGCTTGCAATGGAATTGTAAGTTTCTGGTGCCTCCGGGCTCCTCCCTGACACTTCCATGCTGCCTTGCTCAGCCATGTCACGACTGTTTTTGGATTGGAAGCTGGGTCAGGGCAGAAGCTGTGGTTCAGCTTTGATGGCTCAGTCAAGGGTTGGGGATTAATTTTGCAGCAGGCACAGATGCCCAGGCTGGCCGTACAGCCCCAGACTGCTGGTGCCCAGCCTCTGTGGGCCGTGTGGACCCCTCAGTGCTGGGACAGTATGGACCCCCCTCCCCTGCCTGGTGCAAGGTGAGACCACCAACGCTCTCTGGCCTTTCTTTCTCCCTTCTGGTTGGTTGTGCTCATAGCTGAACTTGCACTTGTTCTGCATTATCCTTATTCACTTTCCCTCGTTTCTCCACTGGTTTCTGTTTCTTCAAATAGTTGGGATTTGAGGTGCTCTCATCTGGCAGCTGCTCCTGCAAAGCTGCGGTCCTTCTTCAGGAGAACAGAGCCCTGGCTTCTTCTCAGAGACATTGGGGCATGTTGGAAATGGAGACCAGCTGTGCTATGGGAAGATTTAGGGGGGATGTGTGTTACTTCTGCGCTGCTCAGTGGTGCAAGCGATCCAAGAGCACGTAGGGCCTTAAGAAGTACCTGGTGAGGGAACCAAGTATGAGTGGAGGAAGGGGAATCCAGACAGATTTATTTATTTTCTGACTTTCTTTCCCTGGAGAAACATCTGGCTTATGTAAAGCCATTTGCTGGGTTTCTCACTGCTTTATTTTGAAAGTCTCTGCATTCAGGCGCTCTGCTCTTCTCATCAACCTGCTCTTCTTATCTCCCATCACTGCCTCAAGGGCAGATTCTTCATGATTTGGGGTTTTGCTTTTATGAAGTTTACTCTTTGTTTCTGGTCTGTGTTGTCTTTTTCCTTTCTTTCCTCTCCTTTTCTTGTAAAGGACTGCTCTAGTTTGGCTTGTGGTTTTGCCTTGTTTTCTTCTGAGAGGTGAATTGTGATAAATCTTGCACAAAGTGGGAGGGAGCAGACTGGTGCATTGGCGAGACCCTGGTCACTGATACGGCATTAGTGAAAGCCCTGTGCCAGCGAGAAGCTGAGCTCTGAGGTTTGATTGTGGATGCAACACCCTAGAACCACAGTATTTTTCTGTATGGGAGATTCTGAATTGTATGAGGGGGTGCAGTTAGAGGGGTTGTGACTTTGGGTTTGGAGTAAGCACTCTCCTTCCTTTCACAAACATGGCTCTGAATTGGACCCGTCATTTTACCATGCAGTCCTGGCAGTGAAGTGCTCAGTACCTGGTGGAAGATTTACAGCTCTTTTCCAGTGATGCAGTTTGGTTCTTACTCTAAATTTGCCACTTCCTCTCCCTGGATGGCTGATTCCCCACTGCTTGGAGCAGGCAGCGGTCCAGGCAGGATCACATCCCTGAAAGCCAAGCAGGATCCTCTCGGAGCTGTGTAAAGCGGGATGCTGGATGTGAGTTTGAGGGGATTCAGGGTGCTAAGCCTGCAGAAAGCTGCCCTCTCCTCTGACAGAACAAGGATCAGCTCTGCGGTGAGCTCCGTCTCTGTGTCCTCTCTGCCCATTCATCACCTTCCCTCTGCCCCCATTCAGGCTGTTGCCTTCAAATGATCCTGCGCTAGAGGTTCAAGCAGGCTCCTGCATGTCTTGGCCTTGCAACCAGTTGGCAGAAAGCTGAGAGAGAGAGATGTTTGGGAAAGTGTTGTGGGTTTTTTTTTGTTTGGGTTTTTTAAATTATTTTTTTTTAACAAGAAGCTTCACTATTCATTCATTCCCCAAATAGCTTTCCCTCTCATTGGACAACATCTTCCTGCTAGGACAGTCCAAGCCTGTTCTGACAGGCGGCTTATCTGCCCGCAGCTCTGACTGCTTCCTCTGTCTCTCCTTTGTGTGGGAGGTGTTTTGTCTTTCCAAACTTCTGCTGACTTCAGTGGGCGCTAGCTTGTGCCCAAACATGCACTGATAGTGCAGTTCAGTGCTGAAATTTGCTGCTGATTTTTATTTATGTCCCTGCAGCATGTTTTTCTTTGCAAGGGGAAGGACTTCAGTGGTTTGGGGAGGGGCAGGAGGGTTGTTATTGAAAGTTAGTGAAGCAGAGGTTCTCCGCTGACCCTGTCTGCCTCTGTCCAGAGAGTCCTGCAGCAGAACATGGTGAAGGCACTAGTGTTGAGGGGTGCCATGCCGATGGGAGCCCAAATAAGGGGCCGAACTGCACAAAAACTGTGTCTGAAAAAGCCTAGAGCAGCCAGCTTGTTGCTTTCCTGTGTTGCCAGCTGCTCAGGCAGTCTTAGAGAAATTCCCAGTCTACTTTTAAATCTGGTAAAAGTGGAGAGAAGTGCGTGTGTGTGCATGAAGCAAGATTTACAAATGTCAGTATTTTTAATAAAACAAATCCAGTCATGCTTGAAGCTGCTGTCTGCCAGTGTGCATTTCTGATACAGAACCAGTGCTTCCACTGAGATACAGTTTCCAGTCAACATGATGGGACTGCCACTTCCTATCTGTTCCTTGAACCAGGAAGGCCCCATCTTATCCCCTGTCCATGCTCCTCTTGGAGTGTCTGTATCAGTCCGGTGCCTGCAGCCTCATCCCCCAGACTGGGCTATCTGGGCGCCTCTCAGATGGGAAGGGAGAGGGACATCCATCTTGTGAAGAGCACTTCTGGATCATACATGCTGGCTCACCTGTAAAATGGTGGGCCCTTGCAGCTTGTGTTGATTGACCACTAAGAGGTGAAGCACTTGACCTTGGATATGGGACAAGTGGTGAGTTACACACAAGAACACTTTCCCTGCCTCAGTGTTAAAATCAAGCTCTGATCTCTAGCAGTCCAGAATAACTCCCAGGTGTCACTGTCCTGAAATGACTATGAATGAAACTCTGGATGATGATTAGTTTTCTTGAATCTCCAAAATTTATGTGAGCCTGTTCCTCATGGAGGTACATTTGGTTTTGTCTATGGAGTTCTTTGCTTTTCTTCTTGAGCTATGGGATACTTCCTGCTGGCCATGCGATGCCACCACGTGTCCAGTGCTACTGCATGTGCAGCGGAGGCTCGGGGATGTTTGTAGGTCAGGGGTGACAGATACTCGGCAGGACTCATAGGTGCTATTATTTAATTGCATTCCAACAGTAGCGAAAGCAGTAGCAAGAGTAATAAACAAATTATAATCTACATTATGAAGCTGACAAATGCCACCCACTCATTACCTGTCTTTAACCACTCTCATTACTACCCAGTCTTTGTGGGAACCAACCTTGCTGCTCAGTGTCTGACTTGTTCACTTAATACCATTATCTGAAGCAATCGGCTGCTCCTTGTGAAAGAAGAGGAAGGTGCTTTTCCTGAGGCTTGTTCTCTGGGCACTGAAATGTGGGTAGCTCTGGAGTGGAGGAGGCTGAAGGGAGCATTTTGCAAAAGCATGGTGTGGCAGGAAGGTGAAGACTGAAGTCCACAGGGACAATCTCGCGGGGGGGGGGCTGGGGGGGGGGGGCGGGTCATGCGGCCCAGGGCCATTCCCGGGGGGGGGGGGCTGGGGGTGGGTGGCAGGATGGAAGATTGTCACTAGGAGGAAAAGGCTGCACTGTTTGTCTCCCTAGGATTGAGGAATAGTATCCAGCAAAGGGATGTTAGGAAGAGCCATGGTTTTTTTCTCTCCGGATGTTTTCCAGGGTTTGGGAGCAAGCTGGGTTGCTGAGTGATGACAGTTCTCTTTGTGGCTGCTCCAAGCCCAGGGTGTTGCAGGAGTAAGTCCTGGTAGTGTTTCTGTGAGGACCTGTTCAGGCTCCCCCCAGGAAAAAATTGATCTCCAGGAATTTCTTGCAGTGGTCTGGCATAGCTTGAGTTCAGCAGAGTCAAGGATGCTCAGCCTCCTTGGCGCCTGGCTGCTGCCATTACAGTGTCAGTCCGTACTAAATGTTAACGACTGTGCTGTGCCTGGGGTACAGCTATTCTTCCTTCCTTGCTGACACAACTGGGAGCCTTCCTGGGGGAGGTTATAGAGGCCTGCAAGCCGAGTTGGGCTGAGAGAGCAGATGGGAAAATAGGTCTTTTTCAAGATTCTCCATGGGTGGCTGGACCCTGGCCAGCCAGAGGTCCTATTGTGCTCTCAGGGTTTTGAGATAACTCATGGGGGTCTCTAATGGGTAAATAATAAGCTGAAAGATGGGAAATGAAGACTTGGAGATGAAGGGCTATATTTCCCAGTGGAGAACTGACATCAGTCAAATGCGACAAGGGCCTGTCAATGGCCAGAGCTTTTGAATGTGTCTGTTAGTGATAAAGAGGAGTAAGTGGCAGATGATGAAGTTTGCTGCTGACTATTCAGAGTAGCAAAAACCAAAAGCTGCACTAAACTGTGGGAAGTCCTTGCAATGTGGAGTGGCGGGGTTGCAGCATAAGATGCTGAGAAAAGCAAAGCAATTCAGGGGGAAGAGGGAGCCATCTTAATCTAAAATGCAGTGCAATGGGCTCAAAACGGGGTAATGTCATTTGGGAGACAGATCTCAGAAGTGCAATGAACTGGGCTACAGGAACAAGGCTTGATTCTGAGTATGGTCAAAAAACCTGAAAACAATCGACTTCAAGGAAAAGAGCTGAGAACAAACTGTATAAATGCACTGTATGAATCTGTGGTGAACAAAAGTGTTTATGTAGGTTTGAGGGTGACTGGAGTAACTAATGCAAGGAAAATCCATTGAGTGCTTTTAAATATCAATACATAGTCTCTTGTGAAGAAAGTACTGCAGCTGCAAATAGCTCGAGCCTGGGAAAGTGTCCGTAATGAAACATAGCTACATGCTTGGCCTGTTCCTATACTCTTCCCTAGGTGCTGCTGTCAAGTACCAGTGAAGACAGGACACAGGGCAGGATGAAGCTTGATCCAACCACAGTTAGTGGCTCCGATTCCTCTGCTTTTCCAAGAAGATGCTGTCCTGGAGTAAGCCATGTGTGGCACACTGCGATTGTGTGTGTATGAGGAGCTTTTATGGAGGTTGGAGACACTGTGCTCTCTTTCTCTCTGTTCAGTGAAGAGAGCTGCTGAAGTGCATGGCTGGAGGAGAAAACTACTGAGCTTATTGTACATCTGTTATCAAAGGGACATTGCAATGTAGTGTAGGACAGCCAAAGCAGGGAAGAGGGGCTTTGTACCAACAGAAACATCTTGTTCTTCACCAGCACCAGTCACTCTGAAATGAACAGTTTCTTTAGGTGATGGAAAGTTATTGCCTGGGTCAACAAACCCACCTCTTGTCTCCTCTGAGGAACATTTGGGCAAGAAACCAACTCCAAAAGGATTAACTTTCTTTGACCTGTCCTCTCCCATCGCTCAAGTACTGTGCTTCTGGTTAGGAAGAACTGGATGATATGGAAGTAGCTGGATGGGCCAGGGCAACTCATCCTGCCCTTACAGCCCCCATGTGCTACTTTAACCCACACCACAGTGGGGCGAGACACTGTGTGGGAGCATGAGACAAGTTCCTAATGTTCCTGTTGATCAAATGGCCCACTGAGTCTCCTGATCTGCTGTGGTGATAAGTCATAACAAGGACTCTCTCTTAATTCTTATTATCCTCTGTTGGCGCTTCCTGCCCACATACACTAGATATTTCCTATCAACAGGGAGTAACCTCTGTGGAAGATAGGATCAGATTCCCAGGAACCAGGCTGTAGTAAGAGTGAAGGAAGAATGAGGAAACTGTCCTAATTTGAGGCTAATCTTATAAATACAGGGCTGGATACAGACATAGGAAGAGAAATGCCAGGAGAGCTTTAGCATTTAGTTAGAGAAGTATCATCTTTTCCCAGGAGTAGCCTTAATTGTAACTTATGATGTGGTAAAGTTGCTGTTTGATCTCAGCTTCAGCAGAGGGGAAGAGACAGATTCTGCTTTGTGTCACCAGAGGAGGAGTAGCCTGAGAAAAGAACAGGGAAAGGTGTTTTTAAAAGCAATTTTTTGTCACTTGTGTACTAATTCAAGCTGCAGTGCATGGATGGAGTGCTTTATTTCTCAGTTTTGATTTGGATAAAACACTAAATAAGGAGGAGAAAAGGGCTGTGTGATTTTTTTCCTGAAGCAGACGTGCTAATATACCCATTGGGTATTTAATGTTGCATGGCATAACAGGGAAAGGTGTTTTTAAAAGCAATTTTTTGTCACTTGTGTACTAATTCAAGCTGCAGTGCATGGATGGAGTGCTTTATTTCTCAGTTTGATTTGGATAAAACACTAAATAAGGAGGAGAAAAGGGCTGTGTGATTTTTTTCCTGAAGCAGACGTGCTAATATACCCATTGGGTATTTAATGTTGCATGGCATTGCTGGAAATGCAGAAAACCACAAATCTTTTCTTCTGGCATAAGTGGGTTGGTGGGGAGGGTTGTTTCTTCCCCCTACCTAGACCCATAGCTGGAGCCTGTACCAGTCAGAGACTTGGCCAGTCCCTCATGCTCACCTTTCATGTGGGCTGGGTGGAGTGTGCTAAAGCTGTTTGTGGTGGGGAGTTCTCTACAGACAGTTGCTTTTATGAGCCTTTTTAGGCGACCTGTTAAAATGAAGAGTTGCCTCCTACCTGTCCCTGTCCTATCCACATCATGGCACCGTGCACAGAGCCTGTGATGCCTCTGTGCGTTGCATTTGCAAGCAGGGTGAGAGCATGTGTATATTTGAGAAACGAATTGCCTTTACAGGGGTGTGTGAGGGTCCTTAACCACATATTCATGTGCAGCTGGTATTCTAGCGTGATCCCATAACCATACAAATGACTACAATGCAACAAGGTGTGGACACTGGTTGCTCATCCCCACCCAGAAGGCGGTGTCGCAAGTTCCTGGAAAATGCCGTCATGTCCTTGCGGGTTTGGACTCGTTTGGCTTTTTACTATTCATCCAGCTCACAGGTGCATGTTGGTGTTTTATTGCCCAGCTCTGGGCTGATCACTGCTTCTTCCTTTGGAAGCTTTACAGGCCTTGTCTTGGACCAAGTTTGTGAAGCTACGGTGACATACAAAACCCGTGCTGCTTCCTAGAAATTTTCTGTCCCTTTTAAATAGTCCAGACTGGACAGCAGGTCTCACCAGGCTTGGCCTAAGGTGAGTGATGTAGTAGTTCCCTGTCCCAGGCTTCCTGTATGAGTTAAGACAAGGCCTTTCAGCCATCCGTATCTTAGTTTCCCACTTAGTATCATTTCTGGCCTTCCTAGGATAGTTGATTTTTGCCTGAAAGTCAGCAGAAGAGTCATGCCATGTGGACTTCCCACATGGAAGTGGGAAATCCCACAGCAGGGATTGAGCCCTGAGCTTTTAACAAACCAGCTTTCACCAGAACCTCATGGCCCAGCCTTTTCCTCCAAGGCCTGCCCTAAGCATAGGCATAAGGTGTCATGCCAGAGTACTCAACTGCTGGAGTCCTGATCTGTAGCCATCCCCACCTGGGAAGGTGTCCCCTGGAGAAATGCAGGCAGCAACATCCTGCCATGTGGGAAGCCCTGAAGAAGAGAAGGCTTGGCCGGGAGGAGGTGCAGAGCACGCAGGAGGATCTTGGGGTGGGGTTTCAGGCTGACTTCCAGGTCCAGCTCTGGGGCAGCCCTGGTAAATGCTCTTCACAGCACTGGGAGGGACTGGTGTTCAGTGAGCAGGGTGGAGTGGATGCTCTGCGCCAAACTCTCGCTTGTCTCCTTTCTCCTTAGGGCATTCTTCATTCATTAAACTTGCTACCAAGGCAGCTTTGGTGGAAGTAACCAGTTTCCTGAAAGTGGAGGCCTTTCCTGAGTGAACACCCAGCCTTGGGTGAACTGCCATGTTTGGAAGAGCAGGGTGGGGAAAGCAGGGAGTTTTGTTGTGTGCTCCATTACCGGTGACTGCGGACAAGAATATGAAGCAACAAACACCACCAAAGAGCCGAGAGCCAGTTTAATTGCCTGCAGTCAGATAGTCCTGGTAAGCAGAGAGTAAAGCTTTGAATAAAGAGCACAGCCTACCTCTAGTCTATGTCTTCCTCCTTCCTGGCTCTAAACATGACTTCAGGTGTGTGGCTCCAAAATAAGCAGTGAGATCCAGTTTAGGGTGGGCACCGTCTTTTGCCTTCCACTTTCTTCGGTACCCCAGTCAGCAGGGATGTGATCCCAGGCAGCACCCCTGTGGCATGGTTGTCGTGTGAAATAACAAGCTGGCAAGTCCTGACTCCTTATTTATATTTTGGTGAAGGTTTTTATCATGTTTCCTGCAGACACGGACTGAGAGGAACGGGTGGTTCTGCTGTTGGCATGCCTTTCTGATAAAAGCCAATGGTTTTTAGCAATCCTCATGGCTCTTGAGTTGCTGTTGGGTCTCAGTATATCTCCTTTTGCTGCTTCACGTGACTGCTTCTGCTGTGCCTGCTGGAAGACAGGTGTCTTCTGTGCAAGGGATTTTAAGAAGTCACTTAGCCTGTTTACTTTTCAGTTTTATAACCCTTATTCTGGTTTGGTTTTTTTTATTCTTCCTCTGCCCTGGAAATATCTCCTTTACCCTCCCCAAGTAGAGAATATTTACAGGAATCTGTAATTTGTTAATTGAAACTGCTTCTTGCTTTGCGTGGGGAAAAAAAAAGCAAACTATGACTGCAACACAATGGAAGTGTAAATGAGAAAACATACAAAAAAGGCTTCATTTTGGAGACATATTCCCTTAAGAATGCAAAACCTTCTAGGCCTGGAAGGTCTGCAAGTCAAGTATCAATTGGTGTGATGTACCAGAAAAGGAAATACTTAACTTTTTTATTTATGTCCAGTAGAGCTCAATGAAGCCTTTAGAGAAAAAAAAAAACAAAACTGAGAAGGATTCAAAGGGAAACAGCACAAAAGGCTTCCGGCTGTGTATGAAGCACTTTTTAAGAGTTTCATGGGAATGTTAATAGTTTATTCTCAGCAGTGTCCGTGGAATGCGAGTCTGTAATTTGGAAACTTTTTGCATGACTTTCAAATTTAAAATAAAAGAGAAATCTGGCCTAGATTTTAAAAAGTGACTATGGAAGTTCCCCCCAAGCCAGTGGTGAGACAGCCCATAAACAGTGTCTAGAAAACCAGGTCCCTTAAGGCTGTCTCCTCTTGGAATCCAAATTTAATAGGCGATTTAGGTCATCTTATGTTTGAAAGTCACCATGTGATTTGGGCAACCAAAGGAATAACTTGTGAATTATCTATTAGCTGAAATACGTTCACATGAACCATACACTGAGTAATTGAACATAACGAGTAAGTCATCAAAACTGAAGTCTGTTCATAGCTAATTTGTGAACTGACTAAGAAGCTAAATCATTTGATGAGCATTTGGTTCCAAGCTGTACACCTAGCTCTAGTGTCCAGCTGTAAAAGAGCAAAATGTTTAGTTAAGCTCAGTATTGATGGTTTATGAAGACCAGATCTATTTTTATTATTATTGCTTTATTTGGAAAAGACTTCAGAAGTCTTTGGAGTGTCTTTTTCTTTTTTTTTTTTTTATCTCTTTATGGCAGGATGCTGGCAGGTCAGAGCCAGACAGTTAACAAGCGGTTTATTTGGTCTGGGAGTTTGGAGGGGTCCTTGTCTCTGCTGTACTGTGATCCTGCCAGGCAGGACAGCACTTTTCACCTCTGCGATTTGAATTAGGGCAAGGGAAAAACAAACTGTCGCTATGAGCTGTTCCAACCAACTCCCTTCTGTCAACTGCCAACCATGATTTTATGTTTAATTTGTATTACATCATTAGTCCTGGACTAGGTGTTGTGCGAGGCTAATGATGTAAAACCTACACTAGGTTTAGACACTGTACAGGCTTCCTTGTAGGGCATATGTGCTATAGTGTTTGAAGTGCTGAAGAAGGAGAAGCTGGCAAAATCTCCCCTATCCCCTCCCCTTGGAACAGTAAGATATTTGACATGTTCATTTAGCCTGCTTATTAAAAAAGAATATTCTTCTTCAGAAGTACATCCCTGCACTAGTTAGAATCTCCTTTACGCTTTCTGTGCTGTGCATCAGAGCAGGACATTTCTGAGGGAGACCCTGTCAGAGGTCCATTGTGCTCTTCCCACCAGAGCAGGCCTAAGCCGGGCACCAGGACAGGCGGTTCAGGGGCGCATCAGATCAGTTATTTAGAGACCTTGGGCAAAGAAGAATGCATCAGTCTTGGCTCTCCAGAGCATAAAAGTCAAAGTATCTCTTCTGAAGGTGCCAGGTAATTACAAGCAGATCTCCTCCCTTTCAGAGCCTGTGGTGAGGGTTGGCTACTTGTTATTGCCCTAATGTTACTTCTGCATCCTCACAGCCTGTGTGTACAGGCATATTTCCACTTGCTCTTTTATCATGTTCTCCTTTCTGAGCTTCCCTTTAGACTGTTGATAAACTGTCTGTATTGCTTAATACGGGTGAGAGTGTTTTGTTTCGGAGGGTCTGGCAGGGTTTCTTATGGAGTACCTGGATGCTCACAACTATTAAAGTGTGGTCTCGTGGTCTAACAGTTGGGCAGTGTAGCTTGCCGGTTCCCTCCTGGCAGGAGTGTGCTCACTGCAGGTATCAGCTGGTATGGTGGGGATGAAACTGGGAAAGGATGTTCTGTGTACTGGTAGTAAACCTCTGAGCAAAGCGGGGTAGGAAAGGGAATGGGCAGTGCTGGTGGAAGAGGAGGGACAATCTGACTCGCAGAGCCCCTGTCCTACACACACCAAGTCTGGTTTGAGAGGGTGGAGAGGGAAATCACGTCTTTCACCTCTGTTGGTGTCTCTGCCCTCCTGCTCTCATACAGGGATGTGTGTGTAGTGTCTGTGGAAGCAGAGCAGGGCAGGACAGCAGGTGCCCGGATGCCTCGCTCTCTCTCAATCCTGTGGCCAGACTTGTTGGGCCCAGTTCTCTGTCATCTGAATCAAGCCTGCCTTAACCTGGTGGAAGTAAGGTCAGGGACTGGAGCTGGGATGCATCCTCCTGTTCCCATGGCTAGCCATACGCTGAGAAACCCAGGAGCCGGTCACGCTCCACTGCTCTGGTAGGAGACGTGTGCCCTTTACCCCTTTCTGGAGTGGTTGAGTCTGTCTGCACTGAAAAATGCTCTCCCCCCGGAAGAGGAAATATGGGCCCTGCTTCTGTGAGATGCTGCAGGGTGGCCAAACATCCTCAGCAGATAGAGATCATGTAATTCAGGCGGACCACTAAACTTTTAGGCAGCAATTAGGACTTATGCAGTAACTCTGAGTCAACTAATACATCTGGGTGTTGCCTTGGCATACTTCCGATGGCAAATCCTTCCTGTGTAGGCTTGATGTTCTTACATTCTCCGCTGGCCTCCCAAGTGCTCCACTTGGAAACCTGATCAAAAGCCTGTGGTGATGCCAAAGGGAGATGTCCCATTGAATGCCCTGGCTTTCCTTTGGTTCTCTAAACCTGCAGATGATCCCAGGCAGTTTCTTTGATGCCTTCTTCCCCAGAGGATGAAGTAATTATGACTTCTGTGCAGCAGGCTAATAGCTCTGAAGACTTTAGTCAGGCTGATTAATAACAACTGGGTTTTAATAAAAAATGTTCTGGTAAATCCTTCTGAATTGCAGCCCTAATTACTCTGCAGCCTGATGTGCAGCAATTGCAAAGCTAATAGGATCACCTGAATCCAGTTAATGAATCCTCTGTTATGGCTTGCTGTGACTCACAAGATGTGTAGTGTTTCTTCTGGTCTCCCCTGCCCTACTCCATTCCCTGGTGAATATTTATGCTCTGTATTGCCAAAGGTAAGGGGGTGTGCGCCTAAACTTTGACTGAATTAACATAAATATATGTGCATCCTTCCTCATTATTTCAAGGGACTGTAAGGATCAAGAGCCTGGGCTTTTTGCTTTGGTCTCAAGATGAGTTCATTCAAGAAGTCACTGGTAGCTGCTACTGCCTGATAGCTCTTTCCAGGCTTACAAGTTTTGGTGAAAAATCTGTTCAGTCCTGTTGTCTGCTTTCCCGGTAGTAGTCCATATCTATGTTAGAGAACAGAGTTAGGAGAAACAGACTTCCTCCTTGCTAGCATTTTAAGGTAGTTTGTCCTGCATCAGGAAAGGAAAAAGCATTAATCTGAAAGTAATTTGTTTGGTTGGAACACTTTTTCTTTCCATTTCAACCCTTTGTATGTAAGCTTGCTTATGCTCCCTGGCTGCTCCCCACCCCCGACTCCTTTCAAAAGGAAAAAGGCGCATTAACCCCAAATCCAAGTTCTTCCATTTTTGACAGGTTGTAAGCTGGTGATCTGGGCTTGGAAGGCTTGGGACTGCTCAGGAGTGGGACTCTGGGCAAGCAACAGGGACCCAATGGTGCTTTTGGTTTTAAGGTGCCTTTTTCTTTTACAGATGGAGGACCTAGATAGTTTGGGGCTTGTTGGCAGACTGTTGTGTTAAAGGTTCAGCCTCAGTCAGGGATAAGCAAAAGATTGTTTGAAAGTGGCCTTTCAAAACTTCCCTCCTTGTTGACTTGTTCTAAACGTACTGTGTCTCTTACATAGATTTATAGGATTAACTCCTTGTTTAGACACACTATAAAATGTGCCTCTAACCATGTATCTTATAGCTACCATAAAAGCAAGGAAGCCTGTCTGACGAATTTAGTGGCAAGAAGCAAAGTAAACATCTAAAGGATGTAGTAAAGAGATTCAGGTGGGTAGGACATAGCAATGTACTATAGGAAAGACTTGACACCAGCCACGTTTCTGGTGCTGTAGCTCCAGTGCAGTCCTTTACTGGACATAATGCAATGAACCATTTGTCTTAACTGCTCATGGAGTTGGGGCTTGTGTAAAAGCGCAGATGTGAGGCCTGGGACTGGCTGTCCCCTAACTACGGGGGTATTACTGTAGAGGGGGGGATGCATGGAGCAAATCTTTCTCTTTCCCACTGCTCATGCCACAGCTGATTTCATATATGAGTCAAGCTTAAAAACTCCACCTCACTGTGAGGGTGTTAGTAGAGGATATTGGACTGGGGGTTTTCAGAGGCTTAATTAAATCTCAGTCTAGGAACTTTAAGACCTTGTGTAAGAGGGAAAAATGCTAAATGATTCAAGTGTTGCTGTAGGGAGAGATGAATGAAGTTACAAAGGAACTGTACAAATATTTATTGCATGCTGGCAACAGATTTCAGGCCAGTCTGTTACAGCTGGGGGGAGGGAATGGTGCTTTTTTTTTTTTTAGCACAGTTTAGATGAAAAAAAAGAATAAAAGGTTTGGGTGAAGTTTAGAAAGAGGAACAAAACCAAGCCCAGCAAATCTGCTTGTAAATGATAAGACAAGGATGGGGAGAGCAGCAGAGGTGGTGCTAGAGGGTTTGTGTTGCTTTCCTGGGCATTAAAAGTGCCGTATCATCTCTGTGGCTGCTCCTGCCTAGCTGGGACATGCAAAAAACCTCTCATGAGCGATGGGCTGAATGTGGGAGGAAAGGAGTGCAGTTTATCTTGGATTTTTAAATATTATAGTGTCAGACTTCTGTGTGTCTGGCTCTCCCCTGAAAGTTCAGGGCCTGCTCTTTGAAGGATCCTCTCATTTCTGGTGTTTACAGGCATTTATCCTCTGCTCTCTGTGCTGGGCTTGGTTACTGGGAATGGTTTAGGAACATAGAAGCTGTAGCATGGATAGATACTGGTTTTGATTGCCTATGGTGGCTTTTTTTTGTTGTTGTTTTTGTTTTTCTTCTTTATGGAAGAAATGGGTAATGTGTTCTGGGGCTGGAGCTAGCTTGGCTCTGATCTCTAACTCTGAGATACCAGATGCCTTGGCAGTGACATTAGCTAGGTGGTTTGGGGAGAAGGGGAACGCTTGCGTTCCTTCACTGCCTCCAGAGGGTCAGATGGGTTTTCTCATGGTGGGTGGGAGGAAGTCGCTTCTCACCTCCTCCTCAGACAGAGCAGAGGTCGGCTGTCTTGCTTACATTTCCCTTAGTCTTGCTGATAAATATTTGTATTTTTGATGTTTTGGAAGCTGAGTGCAGGAAGATCAAAACTCATGCTTGACAGCTTTTGGGGTGAATGAGAACTGGCTGCTTCCCACATGTTGTCTGTGGGATTGCTTCACATGGCTGCTCTGTGCTTGGGCAGTGCCTTGCCCTTCCCTAGAAGATGCTCCAGGCCCTTGGGAGCTCTCCATACAGGAGCTGGGCATGAAGGAGCATGGCTGTCTGCTGGGCAGAAGCAGGACCTGGGGACCAGGAGGGACAGAGTTTGTTCCTGGCTCCATCTAACTTCGGCCACCTGTCTTCAGTGTCTCAGTGTGACAGTCAGGCGTGACAGAGCATGGCAGAGCAGCATGTGCTTGATGCTGCTGGTCAGCAGCAGACTCTGTCCTCACTTCACGTTACGATGGCAGACCAGATTCTGCCCAACACCTGCTTTGCCAGTTGCTAGTGCTGAATCGGTCCCACTTGACTCCTGCTTGCAGCAAGGCTGGAGGGTGAGCTGTTGCACTGAATCTCCAATTTCCCTCTCTCTGAACCTACTGTGGGAGTTTTTGGCATGGCCCTGAGTGGGACAAAGATTTAAAATCCTTACCCTAACCTATGGGGAAAGTATTCAGGAGGCTTTCATCTTTGGAAAATGCACTGGGTTCTCTGGATGAAAGAGCTATTATTTACTTATCAACAACATAATCCCCCTCCCTCCTACAGATTGCAGGCAAGCTCCCGGGGCAAACGGCACTGTAATTAAGAACAAATATTTACTATGAAGGACTAGCTGAGGCCTGGCTGGGCAAGCAGCCATGAGCCTTGTCTGAACTTGCCTTCTGTTTGTTCCCCTTTGAAAGCAAGGAGTCAAAGTCTTTTGTCAGAGGAGTGTTTGTGAGGCACAAGATGGTGGGCTGGGCCTCCGAAGCAGCCAGGAGCCATCAGGCTGTTTGTTCCAAGCCTAGGAAATCCCTCACAAGCAGAGTTACTTGCATGTAGAGGCACTTCACTTTTCTGTTATGGATTGCTCTTAGGTAGATCTGCAAGTGAGGGTGGGTGCAGAGATAGATAGACCTGCATGCAGGGACTGCAGCTGGGGCCACGCAACAAGCAAATCTGTGGAAATACTTGTCTGCTCTAAAATCATGAATTAATTTAGGCTTCATTTGCATCTACTTTCCCTTTTGATTTCTGTTGCAATTCAAGAGTTTACTTCCCAGGACTCAAGCCCTGGTGTTTAGATGCAAGGGAGCTTGGCTGCTGGAGAAAGCACGTCCTTACAAAATTCCTGGGACTGTTTCACAGTTTAAACTCGCAGCCTACTCACCTGCCCTCTGCCACTCTGATCAACAGCAAGGAGGGGTGACAGGGACCTTGCTCATCTTCTGGCAAGGCTCGACAAGCTGAAATTTAATAAATAAGTCAATTGTGAGTAATAGAAACAATTGCAAGGATGTGGTGTGTGGTTCAACCAGCTATCACTGCTGTGGTAACGCAACAAGGCATGTGATTAGACTGGGAAATTGCTGTAGCAATACCAAGATTTACAGCATGAGTCCCACAGAAGGAGTAGACGTGGGAGACGTACACAGACACACAGAGCTTGCAAAAGGACTGAGCAAAGTGTCTGAACAAGGCCAGCACCAGCTTTCAGGGTGCTGAGGAAGCCATGGAAGTAACTGGAGAGGAGCCCCTCAGCATGCTGGTCTGTGTGTGTGCTATAAACTCACAGTTACAACTTGTCAGAGTTTTTGAGGAATATGTCACCAGCTGGTCTGATTTAAGAGGGGTTTTTTTTTGGTTTGTTCCTCCTTGTTGTAGGGATGGTCATGTATTCTCAGCAGTGTAACAGCTGAAAATGGGGTTCACAGATGCCTGTGCTCATGGGCTGAGCCTAACCTGCCTGGAGCTCTGATCTGTGAGGCTGCTTTATGTATTAGATACCTGGTTTGCGTTTTTAAAATAAACTCACTTGCTCCAAGAGAAAAGTTTATTTGAGGCTTTACTCTGAATGACGTGTCTCCTTTCGTTTGGGAGCTTAGCTGCAACACCAGGGAGAAAGCAGGTGTTATCTAATACACAGGGTCTGGGAGGGCTGGGAAGAGGAAAGGCTCTCAGCCGTGAGCTAGGAAGTCACAGAAGAGCAAAGAAATGAGCTAGAGAGGCTCCGCAGACTTGATGTTAGTGCTCCTTAAGGCAAGAACAGCTTCAGCAGTGCCTCACACTGTGACTTTATCAGTGCCCGCCTCCTGCTTCGGCTCATTAGATGTGTGCAGGGAGGAAGCGGCTGCACAGCCGCTCCAGCTCTTATGCTATGACCAGTACGTTAACGCTGGCGAACCCCAACTAAACCCATAGTTTGAGTGGAACAAAACTTGCTCACTGTTTTTTGTGTTAAGCCCACGCCATCCTGGTTCATAAGTGTGTGCATTTTTTGGCTTTGGTGTCCAGAATAAATGCCAGAAAAGCTGTCAGGTCTCTGGTTTGGCTTCAACAAAGTTGTCGTCCATTCCAGTGTGTCTCGTGCATATGGGCTGTAGGAGGGGAGCCCTGCTTTTGTCGTCTTTGCCAATGAGTCAGACATCTAGTCTCCCTCTGCCAAGCCTGCAAGAGTTTTGCTTGATTTTTTTTTAAAGGGAGAGTGTGAGTAAAGCTGCCTGGAAGATGTGCCGTGCTTTCTGAAAGAGAAGTAGGCATTGAAATTCTGGTCAGAGAAAACATAGGTTGGTTCTTTAGGGGAATGATTCCTGCCTTGTTTTGTTGATTCCTGCTACTGCTGGTCTTTCATGGTGACATTTGCTCCTTGGCAGGTTGAGGGATGCGTGTATTTGGAGTAGTGTGTCCTGAAAAGGTGAGTTTGGCTAAAGAGCGTGTCTGCAAGAATTCCTCGGATGAGGCCTCGTTTGCCTTGGCTAGTGTAAGATCCTGAAGCCAGATGGGCTACTAGACAGAGGTTGTGCAGAGACCTCCAACATCCTAATGCAGCAAGCAGTAATCAGGACTGGGGAGACCATCTTTTAAAATTGTGTTTAGACTTTCATATCAAGGACAAGTCAGTCCCTGGGACTATATATACTGGAGAATTCCCTCATTTCTTTAAACTTACTGTGTTAAAGAGGTGGTTGCTGAAATGCCTCCTACCTCCACTCTTCCCTGTTAATTTAACAATTATTATTTGAAAAGGACCTAAGGAAAGAACTCAAGATACTCTTCTATCTGATGTTACAAAGAGACTTTAACACCTCATCTCGGGGGACTACCAATTGTGTGGGTACCGGTCTTTTGTGACAGTTATCAAACAAATAGACTAGGTGCTTCCTAGCGCTGCAGGTACACACATGATGTTCTGAGATGGAGCACGTGAAAGGAACCTGAGGAGACTCTGAGGATCCCCAGAGAGGTGAGTGGGAGAAGCAGGTTGCTGTGGTCTGCACAGTCCTACACAGCAGTGGTGAGGAAGAGTTAACTCGCTTCTGTCTGAGCTGAGCCTGGAAGCAGAGGTTGGTTGGCTGAACGTTGGAAATCCTCTCTTCATGCCAGGTGTAACAAGGATCATCTGGTAAAAATGTGTGTCTGCCTGAGACGCAGATCTGCCTTAGACATGCATTGAGCACGAATGGAGTTTGCTGTCTGCTGGAGGAGCCAGGTCCCCAGTTGAGCAAAGCCTAACGGAAATTGGATCCAGTCCAGAATGTCTGGATGGCATATGATATTTACTGAAATATGGCATTGCTTGTGTAAGCAACACACCCTTCTCCCTCACTCTGGAAACCATCTGGGCTTCATGTGTGAGCGGTTAAAAACTGGAGCAGGAGAGCATCTGATGCTGTATGGCTCTTGTGATGTGTTTCCCACTCTGGCCCCCCTCCATGGGTGTCCCTGCGTTTGCAGGCATGGGAGTCTCAGCCATGCCCCCATGTCCTCTTAACAACCCGCTGAAGGTTTTCTTCCCTTTTTCTGCAGTGGTTGTAAACAGAGTAGGGTTGTATGAGTTTGCATAGGGCTTTATACCTTACTGACAGGGTAAGAAGCAACCTCTCTTGTCTAGGCCAGGGTACAATCATTATGCTGGCCAAACCTTCTTCCATTTCTAGCTGGGTCCACAGACAGTGGCTTTATTGACTCTACTGATTTTTATACCATCTGGAGTCGAAGCTCCAGGGAATGAGGAAGGGATATTTGGCATGTCTGTGCACTTGCACAGTAAGTGTTTTTTTCCAAAGGGAGCTGAGCACCCTTAGGAGAGGCTTGGGACTGGGCAGGGCTCCCTGTTCTTCACATAGCCAGGCTGAGAACGGATTTGTCCAATTGCTATGTTGTAAGGGCAGGAGGGGCCAGGGGAGTACAGAAAATTGTCCCCTGCCTGCCTAAAATAATGCAAGTTTGGCTGTGCTTTCCATTAGCTTCTGGGATAGGGTTTAGTTAAAGGTAGCACCTCTGGGGTGGGGTTAGGGTTTCCTCTGCTGTTTTCAAGGCTTTCCTTGTAGCTTCCTCTCTGTCTGTGTGTGCACACTCTGTGGGTTTTGTTTCTGAAAGGAGGCGTCATATGACAGCCCCAGCATCTCTGATCTTTCTGGCAGACTGATCCCTCTTCCTTCCTGAGCTTGATAAACAGTCCAAGAAACCGTGCCTGTGTGTGAGTGCATGTGTGCCTTTCAGAGACCCGCAGCTTGCTTCTCTAGTTCTTGGTGTGGTTTTTCTATCCTTCCATCATAGTTTCTGGTGCTGCTCTGCTTCGCCTTCCCATCTCCCCTCATGCTGCGGTTTACCTGCTGCTGTTTGACATGAAGATGTAGGTGATACGGAACAACCCATTTCTGAGAACATTGATCTGTGCTCTCTAGGCTTGCACCCTGATGGCACGGGCTTTCTGAGGTGGTTAGGGTTTCAAGCACCCCTGAAAAGACATCGCAGTGAGTTCTGAAATCAGCCTGTTCTTTGAGCACTGGCAGTTTCTCTCTGCAGTGTGGATGCTGTGGCTTGCAGGTTACCCAGATGCCCAGTGCAGGCAGATGCTGGTAGGAGAGGAAAGCCTTCTCTGTGTGTCTGTGCAAAGCACTGTAGCGCAGCAGTAGCAGCTCTGGTTCAGAGCGGCAGGACTCTGACATGGTAGCACAATGTGAATCGTTCCCAGACTCCAGCTGTCTTTGGCCTAACGTGGCTAAAATACAGAGAGGCACTAAAACAGCCTCTCTTGCTTCCAACCCCAGCAGCTTGTGCTTTTGTGGCCAAAGGATCTGGCTCCAGCTGTGTTACTGCTGTTGGAAAGTGGAGACTCCCCGTGTGGAGACACCAGTCAAGGCCCGGGAGGGGTCTGGAGGCTTGATCTTTGCACCTCTGCTCTGAGAGGGTCTCATGGGCTGGGACTTCCCAAAGGCCCTTGGAGCTGTGTAATCTCTCAGGTTGAGAGGGGTGCATTTTCCTCAGTTCCTGAAATAGTGCACATGTTGGAGTCTCATTCTCCTCTCTAGATCATTGCCAGATCTTTCCCAGAATCAGCCTGGACTAGCCTTGTACTGTGTCTTCAGCTCTTCCAGCTGAGTCTGCCCCTTTCCTCGAGTGCAGCTGATTCTTGAGAAGTGACGTGTGTTCGTCGCCATCCTCCAGGGTAGGAGGAAGGTTCCCACTTCTGTGTTCTCTTCCTCTGTCTCTCAGAGCCTTGGAGAGATCCAGCAGCTTGGCATTCAGCAGCAGCATTTAAACAGGTCATTTCAGTACCGAGGTACCTTCTCTCCCTGCCATCCCTTCTTTTTTGCTACTTTGGCAGATTGCCTTGCCTGATTGACTGCATTTCGATTCATCTCTGATATTTAATCTCCTCCCTGGAGAAAGATGGGCAGGAGAGATGCTGTTGCTGCCCTGAGGTAGGAATCAAGAGCTGTAGAGTGTTATTTCACTCAGTCCCAAAAAGCCCTCTAATAACACAGAGGACGTGTTGTGCTGTAGTGAAAGGCGGCTTTGAGAGATCATGTAATCTGCCCTCGCTTGGCCTTGTGCTGTCTCTTGCTGTAGGACTGGAATCAAAATACCATCTCAGATACTGCAGCCCAATTGATTGGAGCTGCTTCAACCAATTCCATCTCTGTGTTCTGGAGGAAGACCTTTCTCTCCTCCTTCCCTGTCCTAGTCAGATGACATCCAGGAAACTCGGTGTCCAGACGAGAAGTTCTTTCTTTTGCAGGGAGGTGACCCTGTGAAGGAAGCAGTCAGCTTTATATAGCAAGTGGGGCTGGGTGGGCTAAGGATGTTGGAACAGGAGAGTGATGGGAGGGAGCAGATGAAATGATGGGCCCCATCTCTCAGCCAGGAGGGTTGTCAGGGTCAAAGGGTTGGAATACGGATGAGCAGCTGTAAGGCAGAGGCTGGAAAGAGCTTTTTTTGTTTGTGCTGAATAACACTTGGTCCATTGGCTGTCTGTGTCTAGCTGTATGCTGTCCTACAGGGATGAGAGCTGTGCCCTGTTGTCCTTCCTCTATCCCTGGGACCTTCCACTGGGTTGAAGGTCCACTCAGCCTCTTAAGGCTGAGCTGCCTCTGGGGCCCCTCTCTTAAGGGACTGAGGACACTAACCGATGATGTGCTCTGAGCTTTAAAGCAGTGGGTTTTGGCCTCTTCTTTCACCTCTAGAGAGGTGTTTCTCTTTCTGGTTTGCCACCACAAGAGAGGGGTGGGGGTATCAAGACTTGCTTGGGCCAGCCTTGAGTGAAAGAGTAGGGATCAGAGCCCTGACACAGGTTGAATTCTGCCAAATGAGACTTTCTGTGCTCCTCCATGTTGCTTGTGTCCCTTGGCAGAAAGGGAATAGGATGAGAGCTCCCACTGGATGTGTTAATTTCTCGTGGGCCATATCTCTCCAAGGTTATTTGTTTGCAATTGCATCCATATGGGTGGTTCCTCTGCCTAGCTGAGCTCTTGGAAGCCCACCAGGAGACAGACCTCATGTGACTGTGAAATACAGAGATTTTATATGGCCATCTAAAATGCTACTCTTTACCAGAACGCAGCCTCCTGGGGCAGATCTGTGAATGGAGCCAAGTTCTACGTCCTACTTAATTTCTTCTGACCAATGCTGTCCTAGTCCAGCTCGCATATCAAAGGCTTTTTGAGAGCAGGGTCCTGTGATCTTTTTTTGCTCTAAGTGCTTGTTCCCATTTGTTGGGAGTGCCCAGTCTCTTCAGAGAATGGTGGAAGGAGTTAGTGCCCTTGCCTTGGCTGTGGCTGCGCTCCCTCCTGAAGCTCAGTACAATCTTCACTGCCCCAGTGCTTCGAAGGAAGCTAACTGCAGCTTTATTTACATGACATGGGTGGGGATATAATAAAAGGAAATGAAGAAGTTCATACTAACAGCAATGGCTTTTTTTGTCACCAACAATACTGTGAGTCTGGCCTCACTAAAAAGCAAATGCTGAATGGCCAGCTGCCATCCCATCTTGGGCTCTGGCTGTATGCTCTTGTCTGGAGAGTGGAGCAGAATCAGGCCCATTTGCTTGCTGCAGGTCCTGCTGCATAAGGCGGTGGGAATGATATGATGCTCTTCCCCAGGAATTAACATTGGACGAGGCACGTGTTTAACCGCGGTAGGTCGGGCTCTCCAAGCGTTCTCAGAGTAAGACCCCCTCATCTTTCCAGATGGTGAAATGTCTCTGAAGAGTTCTCACTCTGGATAGACTTTTTTATTTAACAGCTTGGCCTCTGCCCAATGGAGTCTGTGTGGCTTTATGGGAAAGGATTTTTAGTTGTTCAGTAATGGTGTTGTGCACATTTGAACGTGTGTACCCAGTGGATCATTCAGCTAGGGATGAAATTGCACTGTTGACCGCAAATGTTTGTTTGTGCATATGCATTGATTGCACTTATCTGTAAAGTTATAATCCTTACTCAGTCAAATCTTCTGGTATTATACGTCTGCTTGTTATTCTCTGTCCTCTGCAAGGCTCTGTTAAGCCTGTTACCACCTCCTTCCCTGCTGCATACTTGTCTTTATCATCTTGTGCCTTGCACCCAGTTGGAAAGCGGCTGCGTCATTGGGCCTTGCTGCCTAGCTGCACTTGTGGGAAATAAGTGATTTCCTCAGGGTCTGGTGGCTGATGGTGGTGGAACAGCAGGGTAAGGGAACCCAGACCCTCCCCTTGGGGTCCAGAAAGGATCATGATTTTTCTATTGCTCCCTGAAAGGAGGTATATGCTCTGTATCTGCAGGGAGATAGATTTAGATCTGACTCCTAGGAGAACAACTTTTTTTACTCTCTTTTCTTCTAAATGGGTGGGAGGAAGATCAGATGAGGAGAGAAGAAGAGCTCTGAGAATTAAAAGGTGAGGGTGGTGTAAGACTGGTGAGGACCTGATATTAATCTAGGTTTGAAATTAAAGGTATTTCTGTTTACTGCAGTGCTAAGACATGGAACATCTTTCTGTAGGGGCAGAATGAGATCAAGTTGCTTGGTGGAGAGTTTTACTGGTTTTTGAAGAAGGCTGGTTATGAAATGATGCTGTCTGTGCTCACAGGGCTTTCACCTGGTGTCCTGGGAAGTCCTCCCGGGTGTGTGTGTCTGCCTGTACACTGTGATTCTCAAGGTCTGTTTGGTGTCTTGAAAGCCTTTTGGCTCTGCAGGTAGAAGAAATGCTGTGTCAATACAAAAGTATTGCCCCACATGCTGTGGGACTGATGGGTGGAAAGGTGTCCTCTTATCTGGGGAACAACTCTTTTGGGGTGTCTATGTCTTTTAAGTGTGTCGCAGGTAACTGATGTGGCCATTTGTTAATCAGCTACAGAGTAACAATGTTGGGGGATAGCATTAGAATTAACATTAGTGCTTGTGTCCTGTGGATGAATTTGGCTAATGCTGAAGCATGACTTACCAAAAGTTAGTATCCCTGACAGCTGCATCCCTAACTAGCTGAAAGAAGACGGGTACAGCGTTTGCATCCTTCAGGGGTGAAGAGGGGAGGGGAGAACAGCAGGCTTGTCAATGCCAGAGTGGGTGACAAGCTTTCCTTTCTTTTAGTAAGGAGGACAGAGGAAATCGGACCTTTTGGTACATGTACAAGGGGTGGTGAGGAGACCATTGGTGTATCTTTCTGTCTGTCTCTCTCTCTCCCTTTTCCTTACTGGGATGGCTTCAGCTGTAACTGAACATAATACCTAGAATCATAGAAAGTTTGGGTTCTTGTCAATGCCAGAGTGGGTGACAAGCTTTCCTTTCTTTTAGTAAGGAGGACAGAGGAAATCGGACCTTTTGGTACATGTACAAGGGGTGGTGAGGAGACCATTGGTGTATCTTTCTGTCTGTCTCTCTCTCTCCCTTTTCCTTACTGGGATGGCTTCAGCTGTAACTGAACATAATACCTAGAATCATAGAACAGTTTGGGTTGGAAGGGACCTCTAAAGGTCATCTGGTCCAACCGTGGGCACGGACATCTTCGACTAGGTCAGGTTGCTCAGAGCCCCGTCCAACCTGACCTGGAATGTTACCAGGGATGGGGCATCCACCACCTCTCTGGGCAACCTGTGCCAGTGTTTCACCACCCTCAGCGTAAAACATTTCTTCCTTATATCTAGTCCATATCTACCCCCCTTTAGTTTAAAGCCATTCCCCCTTGTCCTGTTGCAACAGGCCCTGCTGAAAAGTTTGCCGCCATCTTTTTCATAAGCCCCCTTTAAGTACTGATAGACTGCAATAAGGTCTCCCCAAAGCCTTCTCTCCTCTAGGCTGAACAACCCCAACTCTCTCAGCCTTTCTTCAGAGGAGAGGTGTTCCATCCCCCTGATCATGAAGAGTCATGAAGCCTGCTGGAGGCTCCTGTCTGGAGACAGTTTGAGGAGAGACATTGTGTCTGCCTTTTCCTTGCATAGCCTAGACTTAGAAACACTTCCCATAACACTCAGTGGCATTTTCCTGAGTACCTGTGGGTATTGAGGTTGGCAAGTCAAAAGGAAGGTTATCTGAGGACCTCGTGCATTCACCAGGGTTACCATAGTTGCCACTCCTGTTCTAGCTGTAATCCATGTGCTCACACGAGGACTAAGAGGGTGATCGTGAGATGCATCAGGGCTGTTTGCCCCAGAGCTCTGTCATCGCAAGATGGGAAACAATTCCTCAGTAACACTGCATGATGCAGTGTTACCTGTCACATGGTGGGTACCCATCACCTCATGGAAGGGGCTGTGCAAAACACACCTTCAAAGCTCTGGTGTGCAAGTATCCTCCTCCCCCAGGCATGTCATGAAAGTTTATGCTTGCACTGTGGTAGGGGTGTTTCAGTCACACAGGGAGGAGGCATGCAGGAATAGTCTGGATCCAGTTGATGGGTCGTGCATGACCCCTGTTCAGAGAAAGGTGGTGTAGGTTGGATGTTTGATATTCTGGAAAAGCATCCTTGTGGTGTAGGATTTATCAGGGCTTCAGGTAATTTTCCAGTCCTACCCTAAAACCTGCTGTGTGACCTTCAGGAAACTCACTGTTACCTCTGTGTGCCTCAGGTCTTCCCCTTTCTCTCCTTGGCTGGATCAGTTCTCTCTATGGCAGCATTCTCTCTTGCTCCATGTCGGTGCTGTGGCCCTCAGCCTGAGCACAGCCCTGTTTTTGAGGTGATAATAACTCAAAGCCTTTGTGGAAGCTAAAGCTTCCAAAGGGTCTGAGCTTCATCTCATCTGCTCTGGGGAGGCACATCTGGGAGGGAAGAGGAAGATGTAAGGGAAAGTTTTGGCTGCAAGATGGAGCAGTATGATTTTTTTTTTTTTTTTTTTTTTTAATTCAGTGCTTTGCTGGCCAAGCAAGGCCCCGAGTGCTGCTATTGCTTCTCTGTCAGCTTCTTCCACTGGCAGCTCCAGCCCCCTTCTCTCCTCTACCTTGGATAAATAGCCGCTGTCTCAAGACCTGCAGGAATGCCAGATGGAAAGCGTTCCCTTCCTTTCAGACTTGCTGGGCACACAGGACTCATTTACAGCTTGCTGGCATGTGCTAGTTGTTCAGAGAGCTGACCGGGCACTGCCTCCTCGGTACGAATGGAGGGAAGCCAGGCTCCAGGACACAAAAGAAGTAAAGGAGAAGGGATTTGCATGGCAGATGAATGCAGCCGACATGCCTGTGCTGGCAGTGCAAAGGTGTTCAGTGAGCACAACAGGAACAGGGCTGATTCCAAGCTTCAGGAAGACAATCTGCTCAGCCTCTTAACTATGCTGCTTTTGTCCAGGCCTCTCCAAACGCTCATCAGACACCCCTACCTCAGAGCAGCCCTTGGAAGCAAATACCTCAGGGAGGAAAATTTAACCTGCAACAAGTTTGAGGCCACAAAGCAAATTAGTGGCATGGTTTGTGATGCTACCAGAAGGTATAACTTCTCCATCCATGCTTGGGCACTGCTAGGTACCACTAATGTTCTGGGGACAGACATACTTTAAAGGGGAAAAAAAAAATATTGTTACATCCCATCCAGCATCAGCCTTCTCTCCTGGACATGATCACTTAGAGTGTGAGGGCTTCCAGAAGGAATGGGGAGCTGGCAGTGGTAGGAATGCCTACAGGAGAAAAGGCAGGGTGTGGAAACCTATTGGTACAAAGGGGGAGTAATATGGATGGCAGCAAGATGCCCAGGAGGGCATCTGTGTGCTCAAACCTCTCCCTGGGACTCCAGCAGCCTTTGGTAGAACTTTGGTAGAACTGGAGAGATGAAGTGCAGAGTGGTCCTAATCTACAACCCTTGTGGAAGCGGCAGAAAGTGGACTTGTCCATCATTGAACTATTTTCAAGCAGCACAGCTCTTAGGTAAGTGTTTCTGGAAACATGATGGGTTTTCCTCTTGCTCTGCAGGATCCCCTCACCTTGATGGTGTAAATGAGTTAAGGGCTAAATGGCACTGCGGTCAGAGCTGCCCTGCCCTCAGGTGTTGGGGTGTGGGGCTTGGGGCACGCCTCTGTGGGTTGGTGAGTTTAGCTCAGGTTCAAACACGGGGGGGAAACGAGCTCACCCATTTCTGCCTCTCTGCAGGGCCCTGCTCCGACAGGCAGTGCTGCGCTGTCCAAGCTGCGGAGTCCTGGTGCTGCTCCAAGGCCGCCAGCCTTGCAGAGGAGAATATGGTTTTGTTTAGCTTGCTCATATGAAGAAAAAAGTCTGTCAAAACAGGGATTTGGAAAGGGGAGGGGGGAGCAGGAAGTCTTCCTGTTGGCATTTATTAGAAGGGAAATTGATGTTTTATGTTCAGGGGCCCTGCTGGATGTGCAGTGCTCGGGGACAGTGGTGTGGTGAAAGCCTCCTGACTTCTTGAGTGCGGGGTGCGAATGTGATCTGGAATAAGCAAGAAAGGGCTAAATATAGACTCCGCTGGCTCTCATCCTGCAATGGCGGCTCTGCCCTCGCTGCAGTCCTGGAGGCAGCAAGTTCTGCCTATTGTTCCGGTCACATTCTTGTGTCCCACGATGGGGCCTCTGTGATGGAATAAAATGAAGAGAAACAGATGGGAAAACAATAACCCAAGGAACAGGCCCTGAGCTTTGCTGGAAGCTTCCAAAACCCCATAAATCCCCAAACGCATTTGTGCTGGATTAGGGACCTGAAGGAAAGCAAGGGCCAAGTACTTGCCTTCCTGTGTCCCCTGTCCTCTTGTTGCACAGAGACAGCTTGCTACGGGGGCTCTACCTTGCAACAGATGATTGTAGTGGCAACTTTGTTTCCTTAATCTTTTAATTCTGGCAACTTCCCTAGCTTCCCAGTCCTTTCTCTGCACTCCCTGACCTCTTGGTCTTGCAGGCCCCTGGATAAAGTGACTGCACAATGAGCCAACCCACCTTTCCATCCTTCTCATGTACAACTGAGCTGGCTGCAAGCAAGACATGATGGGACCCCTGCAAGGCAGTGGTGCAGTCTCTCGGAGTTGCTGGTAAGTGCTCTATGGAAAGGAATAACCATTAGTGACTGTGAGCCTCTTGGAAGAGGAGAGGGACTGACTTGAGCACTGAGCAGGGAATATGACCTGCCTGACATACCATGTTTGGTGACCATGAAGGCATCAAAGTAACTGCAAGTCCTGACCCAGCCACAATTCACTCTTTTTTCGTGTTTGAAGTCAGTGTATCATGTTTTCCTCAACAGATTGTTATATATAGTATCCCTTCTTTGTGCATGTGCAAAACCCTCCGTGAGCAGCAGGGAGGATGGATGACTCTGGAGGTGAATGAATGAAGTTTGGTGCTTTCTGCAGAACTCTGCTTTACCTTGCAAAAAGCAAACAACTTGTTTACTCACCTACCTGTCTGTGAATTGGCTTTGCTCACACTCAGCCAAAAACCACAACTGTTTCTTTCCCTAATAGCTTATTTGCTGCTGTCTTTTTGAGATGAAGCGGTTCCCCAGGGGATCAGACCAATGTTGCAGCTGGCCCAGGGCAAGAGTGAGGCGGTGCTGTGGGGAGTAGGGGGGTGAAATGAAATGAGGTCTTAGTTTAAACCAACCATTGTGTGAAACCTCATCTTTAGGATCTGAGGCAGGAAGAACTGCACACGCTGAAGCTGTGCTGCTGCAGTTGTGCAGTCAGTCATTTAAAGCCAGATAGGGATCTATACACCAGCGATCTTCATCTGTGTAAAAATTCCCCTTTTCTCCCCCTGTTCCAAGCATATGTTCTTTCAGTCACCCTCCTCCCTAATATGTTTGCTCTTTCCAACCACTGCTCCATGTTAAACAGCTGTCGCTGCTCTGAATGGACAGATATATCCCTATGCAAGCAAAGAAATGATGAAACTATTCATGTGCTCACGTGGCTTGGTCCAAAGCTACTGAAACCAACAGCCAGGCTCACATTCTGTTTAATGGCCTTTGAATTAGGCTTGATGTTACTCGGGCAGTTGCATTTGCAGGATACAGGTTTTCTGTGTGGCTGGTCACTATACTAGGGGGTATTTTGTACAGACAGATATGTACTCTGGGATTGTAATTACATAGTTTATTAACTTTGTTGTTCCTTGCCTTTGAGTGGGAGATTTTTTTCATTGAAATTATAGAGTGTCTATGCCCTTTTGTTCTTTGTCTACATGAAACCGCATAGGAACCACCAAGTTGCTGGTAAAAAGCGAACTTGAAATCAACACAAAACACTGTTGTGCACAGGAGAGTGCATTGCTTCCTTTGATCGAGCGTTACGCTGCCAAACTCGTTTCATATCCTGCATCCCCTGCTGTGCTGCAGCACTGTGATGCAGCTGATGTGCCCTTGTGTCACTGCTTCTACAGCTGGGTATAAGGAGCACACCTAACAAAGTGTATTTCAAAGGCGAGGCCAGTCAAGTACAACTGGCCCCTGTTCCAGTTCATGTGTTTGCTTGTGCCACCTTGGAGGACTGTCCTCGGAAACCACACTGAGGACAGGGAACTGCTCCTGCCAGCCCCGTGGTGCTACAGGAAATGAATCTTCCTGTTTTGTTTCCCACCTCGGTTCTATTTAGGGCGAGCCCTGCTTCCTGCTGAGAGCTGAACAAGGGACCGATGGAGGTAGATTTCATGAGGAACATGAAATATGTCCTTCTTTCTTTGGACTTGGAGCCACTGAGAGCCTTTTCATGCCATCTGAATGGGATGTGGGAGGAAGCAGGGGAGGAGGAAAAAGACTCCAGGCTGACTTCTCTCTTAGGATCTGACTCCCATTCCTGTTGTCTCGGGGGAGAGTGGTTTACACCACCAGTCAATGACCTTTTCTCAAATGCAAAGTAAATATTTGTCTCAGCAGACTAACCATTGTGAAAGAAACAGTAGAAGGCAGGGAGATGGCAGGTAGCTTTAGATATCTTAAGTCCAGTACCGCAGAGCTAGGGTGGATAGTGAAGTCAACCAGTGAAGCCAACAGGAAGATGCTTCTCCTTTTAGAGAGGCAACTGTGCAGTCTGCAGACTGTGCAGTGGGGAGAGGGGAGTCTGGCTCACAAAGTGAGGAACAAGGAAAGAAAAGTCAGGGTCTTCAGTAAGTGTGAGCTTGTCTAGCTCAAAGGTGAAGGAGGGAGAGAATCCTCCTGTTTGCCTTGTCTCGCTTCTGAGGTGCCAGCTCAAGCCTTTTTTATGTGTGTAGGCAAGAGTCACTTTGGTCAAACGCAGTTACTGTTAAGAGGGGGAAAAAAACAACCCCAAACCAGCACATAGTAAGGCATAAACAGTTGAATCCTCAATCAGCTGAACACATGGAAGAAAAATGTTTGGGCTTGAGTGAAGTATCAAATTCCATTTGGGTGGGATGGTGTTCAGTAATGCCACACTGCAGTGTTTTGTTTTGGAAACAAACCAGAGTTGTTTAATCCTTTCTTAACATTGAAGCTATTCTGTAATTTGCAATTTGAAAGTGCAGCTTGGGGGAGCTGATTGCATTTCTCAGTGTCTGTTCCTTGTGCTACACACAACCCTGTTTGGGTTTTTTGTGTTCATGCTGTGAGAGCTGGTGGGAAGGTCTGCCTTTTGGACGCAAGCGAACTGATTGATTTCACAAACAAAACTGAAAGTGAGCAGAACTATCTTCATGTTCAGTGCCCTACAGACCCCTTGGCCCTGAGGAATACAGTGATTGGAGGGAGTTGTTAGGTCTCATCACTGTTATGGACATGGGCTCTTGGCTAAGAGAGGCTAGGAGTGATTGAAAGCAGGAGCCTACCTAAATAGCGATGCTTGCATTGTGTTGCATATATTGCATATATGACTTGTAGGAAGAAGGAAAATTTCCTCCTTTTGTGATTTTTAGATAGTATTAAAACTTGCTATAGCTCAGCCCCTGGATGCCCACTCCATTTTTGAAATCACAGTGGTATCAAGTCCTCTTCTACGCAGTTTTGAAGTAGATTCTATCAGAGTGCTTTTGCCCTTGATATGGGTAGCTTGGTCTGCTTTAGAGCTCTGCACCATCTTGAAACTAATTTGTCTTGAAGCAGGAAGGATTCTTGCTGCAGTCCCTCAAGGCCTCATTGTGCTTGTTCCTGTACAATCGTGGTGCTTAGCTGGAGGCGTTCACTTCTAGGAAAGAGTAGTCAAAGGAGTGACTTGTCCAAGGGCATTGAGGTGCTTGGGGAGGCAGCAGGAGAGCAGACCGTAGCTTTCCTGTTGCTGGAGCCAAAGGCTCTGCCATCGGCCAGCTTCCTCCCCGCTTCCTCGTGGAGCCTAAGCCTGACCTAATGCTTGTGTTGTTGATGCCACTGTGATTTCTACTTACAGCCTGGGAATGACCAAGTTTGTTCCTTTAGCAGTCATTTAGCTTCTGCAATGGAGAACAAATAGAAACAAGTTGAGGCTTGACTTGTTTTATTTTTAACTCTAAGTGCCTAAAGTGCATGTGGCTGCAATGGTGTAGCAGGTACAGCATCGTTTCAACTTTGAGGGATAGGGACTCCACCTTCCTGTTACCGAACCACATTGTAAATCAGCGCAGTGCTGCAAGCAGATTCTCTACTGGAGAATCCTTTTTTTCTTTTTTTTTTTCTTTTGGCAAGTGAGTGACACTTGATGTTACCTTCAGTATCATATTGATGCATGTGTAGTTTTTAAAAAATAGTAGCTACTGTCCAGTCCATTCTGCCCCTTTCCGTGTAGCAAACTAATCTCTTGTATGTATGGCGGGAAAAGCAGCTGTGAATGACTTCACCAGATACAGAGCAATGGCAAATCCAGCTCATGATGTATGTTAGCAATATGAATAGCTTACCCCTTTCTCCTGCTCCTTGTCTCTCCTAAAAAGAGTAATGGAAAGTTAAAAGAATTATTTAACATATAATAGATATTTAAAGAAACACTTCTTCCTGTAAAGTGTATTCATGGTTATCGATGTCGTAAGGAAGAACATTTTGTCTTTTGCTCCTGAATGATGGGAACTCATAATGCCGTAAATTACACCAATATAAAAGTTAATGTACTTAGCTTTAACATGGATATTTTACTGTTATTATCACTATCGAAAGTGACATCCATCACAGTGACATGCACCCAAAAAGGAAAAAAAAGCCTCATGTAGTTGTGTCTAATAACCCCAATTACAGAGCTCTTCTAATGCCTTTTTTTATAACAGTTTTGCAGCTCTGTATTATCTCCTATTAACGTGATTTCTCTCCTATCTATAAATTTCTCAGGATTGCCTCTTCCCCTCCACTTTCCGTGATCACCATTTATTATCCATACGCTTCCCATAAAACAAGGCTATAGGTGACATAGAGAGATTGATGCTGACCTAGATACAGGCCCACCCCCAGCTTTTTTCTTTCCCCTCAGCAATAATGTGCTCGTTACAGTGTTGAGGAGGCTTTGTTAAAAGGTTTAGCTTCTCCTAGCAATTGGTGCTAAAAATAGTCTCATTAGTTGAAACTTCGCTTGATCAGCAAAGGAGCTCTTGGGGAAGAGGTACTGGGATGGACTCAAGACGTAGATAAACAAGAGGAAACTATCCCGCTGCCCTGTCAGCTCCAGGACTAACTTGGACTTGCAAGGCAGCATACCAGCAATGCTTTCTGTCTGCAGCTCTCTGCAAAAGGAGGCTTCTCCATCCTTGCTGGCTAGAGTAACCATGTACCTGATGATGACTTTGCTCCCATAGTTTTGGGGGTTTATTTTAATGTTCCCACATTGAGCCTTTTCCATGGGCAGCTGAATACTTTGCAGGCCTTGCAAGGCTGCAGCACTTGTAAGTGCTCCTGGGGGCTTGAGTACTGAAGAGCAGACCTCTCTCAGAGGGGACAGGTCCCCAGCTCACTGAAGCCAAGGGATTTAGGATAATCTCCACTGGGCTGCAGGCTGCTTTGCTGTGGTTCTTTCCAAACAGTTTTGTGCAATTCTGTGCATTTCCCTGGAGTTTGCTGGGGCTTCCCAGCATGAGCAGCTCATTTCTGCCTGCCCAGGCTTCAAGAAGTGCAGCAGAGTGCACTTGTCCCCTCTGCATCACTCCCTGGGCCAAGGGCCCTGCCAAGCAGGACACATCTGTGACATCTGTGGAAACCTGGGGCAGCTGCGCAGGTCGGGGATCCTGAGGAGTGGCCAGGTAGTGCCCAAGGAGAGGGAAAACTATTTTCTTTCCCAGGAGTCAGTTAATTTTGTTTTCTGTCCTCCCATTGCTAGGAAAGCTGAAAGTGTTGTTGGCCAACACTGGTAAGGGTTTTCTGTCCTCCCATTGCTAGGAAAGCTTGGCCCTGTTGGCCAACACTGGTAAGGGGGCAGTGGGTTTCTGCAGCTCCAACTTGCTCGCCCTTTGCCAGCCTTTGCCTTTGCTCTGCTAGGAGGCTCTTCTGCATAGCAAAGGATATCTTATTATCTCCTGTCCAAAAGGGAAATGCAGCTCATAGAGTAATTATCTCTGCCATTCTTGCTGCCTTATTTCTTACCATGTTAGAATACTCATAATTAACCACAAAGCCTTTTTTTTTTTTCCTTCTTCCTCCCAGTTCTTGCAGTTGTACTGCACTGAGCAACTGAGGCATGTTTGAAATAAAGCTCTGCCTGTTTCTACCTACCTTGAGCTGAGTTTAACTCTGCCTTTGATGAAAACTGAAGGGAAAAGTCCAGCTCCCCCAAACAGAAGGTGGCATGGGAGGGAGCGAGTGGCAGGCTCTTTGCCTCTCCTTTCTCAGTCAGACTGCGACATGAGTCGCTTAGGGACATGGTTTAGTGGGCATGGTGGTGTTGGGTTGATGGTTGGACTCAATGATCTTAGAGGTCTTTTCCAACCTTAATGATTCTGTGATTCTATGAGCCCTGTACAAAGACCTGTTTTTGGGGAAGACCTTTGCAAGCCATCCATGATGAGGTTGTCTAGGCAGCCGGCATGGGCTACCTGTGTGGTGCTGCTGGGGGAAGCGAGTGGTCCCTGAATTATAGCTCTATTTATCCTACCAGATTGTGGTGGGGTATGATTTGTGGTTCCTTCAGGGAATTTTTGTAGTTTACATGTGTTGGTTTCTTAGTACCCTCTCTGGTTTTGTCATCATTAATAATGGGGGAAAAAAAAATCAAAAAAGAATAACTCCGAGGCTGCTTTGGTAATGGGCTGTGCTTTGGTTAGTGAGGGAAAAGCTTACACTGAATGCCGTGTTATTAATGAACCATTGGTTTGATTGTCTCATTACTGCCCTGAAATGTTGTTTAGATGACCAATATGTAAAGCCTTTGTATGTGTGGATATATCCAGCAACATAATGGATGCAGCAGCATTTCTGAAGGCCCCTCAGTGGTCACCAGTCTGAACATCTTCCAAAGCTTGCTGCTGATTCAATTCAGCCGGGGCATTCCCAGGAAAGGCTTGTTTCCTCCACTGTTTTTCTGCCACTAGCAGCGGTGGGAGAGCAGGGAGCAGCTGGAGTGATTACTGGTAATTATTTGTCATCCTTGTGAGCCTGATCCTAGGGCTGCACCTTGGCTTGGGGATTGTATGTGACTTTGGCCGTGCAGGGGCAGAGCCAAGGACTCGTGATGGCCATCCTAGGGCTGTGAAGGCTGCAGATGCTTCTGTCAAACTGTGGCTCTGCAGAGCAGGAAACTCCCTCTTCCTCCTCCCTAAGAGGCCAGGAAACCAGCAGAGGAAGTCAGCGTTCACAGACAAGGATCAGCATGAGTAGGTGGGCTGGGAGGCAGCTGGGCTGCTCCTGTTCACCTCGGTGCTGTCAGCCCTGCTCTTTTTGACCAGAGCTGCATAAGCTTGCTGGCCCTCAGGCTGCAGCTAGAGGGGTGTGCTGGAAAGGGCCTGCTTTGGCCTCCTTGCCAGAGAGCCCCCAGTCTGGCTCAGACCACCGTGGCTGTGAGGCCCCTTGCTGCCAGCTGCATGTTTGGGTGAGGGAGGATCTCTCCATGCAGCAGGACACTGAGCAAAGGAAGGAAAACGTCTGCAGGCTAGGGGGCTGCCTGGACTTCCCAAGTAGTTTCTTGGGCTGTGTGACAGCAGCAGAGTATGTCGTTACCATACTTGCTCATTTGATATGGCCTCTCCATGATCTGCCATGTGGGCTTCCGAGCCCAGGCAGGAAGAATACTTACTGTGCAGCCAGATGGTTTCGTTTTTTTCAGGGAGATTAATTAGCTAGCATCGACTGGCCCAGCCCTGGCATCTGAGAAACAAGTACTTATGGCAACAAATGAGCTGTCAGTTGTCCCTTCCTGAGCCCACTGAAGGAGTTCAATGGACTTTTCCTCAGGCCCTTGGTATCTAGATGTTGCGTGCTGACATATGTTACCTGTCTCAGTTCTTGAGGTGTCTGTTGAAGCTTGTGTGATGGGTGTGTAGGTGTGTTAAGGGAGGATTGACCAGAGTTTGGGTACAATTTCAGGCTCCTCTGCCTCCATAAGGAACAGCTCTGCTGCCAACTTCATGATGCCCCCTCTTCCTGCCATGGAGGAAAGACTTTTGTCAGGAGCACTAAATTAGGTGCTTCTGCCAAGATGGAGATTTTATGGCAATTGCTGTATTGGGAAGAAAGACTAAATAATGCCCTTGGAGCTTCAGAAACAAAAGGTTTAGTGATGCCACAGCTTCCCATGTGTTTGTTCTGAAATCTGTGCCCAGTGCTAGAGCACATGGACCTGTCTGTTCAGTTCCTCACTCATGGGCAGTGAGGTTTAGCTCCTTCCCTTTGTGCAAGTCTCTTCTTGTTTCCTGTACCCATTTGTGACCTTCTTGGGAGGGCTGGAAGCCCCAGGGTTTTCCCTTGAGGGACGATTGCTCATCCTTGAATAAGATGTTTACTCTTGCCTGTAATTCATGGGGCTTGAGCAGTGCCAAACCCTAACTGTGCTTCCTTCCCATCTCATTGCTTTCATGTAGAGACATGGGTGTGTGAATTGCTTGGGGAGGTTCAAGTTGTGGCATGATAAGCTCCATCTCCAGGCACTTTCCCAATCTAGTTTGTCAGGAGCAGGTTCTGCTTCTTGTTGTCCGTTCATCGCAATCCCCAGTGTACATCAGGGTCTCCTGGCCTTCCTCTGCTGCCCTACCCACTTCTGGCTCACAGGACATTCGGCAACCAGTTACTGGTTTTAAAATAAGAGGACAGGCATCCTTTATTCAACTTTGAAAAATGGGGAGGTTTGGAGCAGTGGAAGGGAAAGGACCATGGGTCCATTCCAGTATTTATTTTGCTTATTGGAAAACAAAAATATTTACCAGACTGCTTTCAGAAACCAGCAATCCATAAGCTTGGTTTTCATTAAAAAGGCACTCATTGTTTTTCCCCTGAGGATTTAGTGACATTTTTCAAAATTTTCTGTGCACAATAATTGTATTTTTTTATCAAACTTTGTTCTGACTTTGTGACCGCAATAAAGTTTAGGAAACTATTATTTATTATGGGTTAAAAAATATTCTGTGAATCTGACTGCTTTCCTTGATTACTGGGTCATATTGTGATTCTTCTCCCAGTTGCAAAACAGCATTGTAAATGCTACTTTCAGACTCTGTGGGATGTTCCCAAAATGGCTTGGAGAGCTACTGTCTCTATCATCCATTGCTCAGCTCTGTTGCTGGGACCCTGACAGAGAAACTTATGGATAGATGCCACAGGGAGAGAGAGGAGGTGGTATCTGAGCCCCCTCCTCCTTCAAGGTCTGTCTCTTTCCTCTCTCTTCTCCAGACTCCAGAAATAGAAGTGTTTGTTTCTGATGTTTTAGTTTTACCTTCATCAGAGCTCAGTCTTGGTCAGAAGTTAGGGAGTAAACTTCTCTTAAGCTTCTCTCCAGGAAACTTATGGATAGATGCCACAGGGAGAGAGAGGAGGTGGTATCTGAGCCCCCTCCTCCTTCAAGGTCTGTCTCTTTCCTCTCTCTTCTCCAGACTCCAGAAATAGAAGTGTTTGTTTCTGATGTTTTAGTTTTACCTTCATCAGAGCTCAGTCTTGGTCAGAAGTTAGGGAGTAAACTTCTCTTAAGCTTCTCTCCAGCCTGCCCTTTTTTTTTTTTTTTTTTTTTTTTTTTTTTTTGTGTTGTTTTTTAGATTTTTAATCTTTTGGTTGTTTCGTGTGCGCTGTTTGGTGCTAG
>NW_008794881.1:1025625-1053053 GCF_000699145.1 Aptenodytes forsteri | reverse complement strand
TTTTTTTTTTTTTTTTTTTTCTTTTGAGATGGGTCTTCTTGTAGCACTTCAGAACTGAAAAATAAGGTGTCCTGGTGACAATGTTGAAAGTCCTCCTGCAAAGCGAGCCCTGGTACATCCATATTAGCAGACTCCAGAGGCTGTTTAGCGTTGCTTCAAGGATGGGGGTAGGGGGGACAGAAGAAGATTTCCCCTTAAAGAGGATTCTCGGGAAATCTGTGCTTGCTTTGGAGACAAGGAGTTGACCTTTGGGGGCACCAGAGAAGTTCTGGAGATGGGGAGGTGACCTACAGAGACACTAGACATATGGTATTTGCTGTAGCCTGGTCTCCAACTCCCTAAAAGCATGTGAGCAGAAGGTCAGGGGAATACCCAGAGGTCAGACATTCTAAGGGTCCTGTGTCCCCTAAGTACAGACCCAGGGAAGCTACCCATACATAGCATCAATGCAGATCATGTATGTTCATATTGAGGCGAAGTACCTCTTAGATGGAGGGGGCTGCTTAGCTCCCAGGCTTGATTTGCTGCTGAGATGGGGAGGGTATGGCTGTCTTCTAGGAGCTGAACCATGGCTGTTGGGTCACTGACCAGCCTTCAGGTAATGAAGGCTGTAGGCCACTATTTACCTCAACTAAATCTGAGGTCTGGACTGTGAGTGCACAGTACCCATCTTGTTAGCAGTCAGCTGAGCCCTACAGCATGACCCTGTCTTTTGCTAGAGAAGCCCTCAACTATCCTCTAAGGCACCTGAGAGATGGTCAGGTTAGGTTAACGAAATAACCTCTGCATGGATTTTTTTTTGTCCTTTCCCAGAAGGGCTGTTGCCTTTCCGTTCTCCTAGGACACATGGTGGCGTTCCATTCTTCTGAGGTCAACTGATTGTGGCCTTAACCTACCAGAGAACATGGGTTCCTCACTGCTTTACAGTAAGACTAGGGGGTTTTTAAAGAACATGCCATAATTCATCTGGGGTTATGGATTATAAGGCAGAAGTGATCAAGTAAAATCTATGATGCATCATACAGGAGGGAACTGTGAGCTGCTGTTAATCCTAGCAGAGGAGCAAATGACTGTGTGAGATGGAAGACCATAGAGAAAAGAGTCTAAATATATTTATCTGTTTCCCATTTGTCCCTGAAATGGACATCTTAAGGCATGAAATGATTTTGAAAATCCAGCTTCCTTTTCAGTTTATGGCCTGAACTTTCATAACTAGATGTGTAAATACTGCACAAAGTATCTTGACTATTCTCCTGCATGTTAAACTGCTGCACCCAGTGTAATTGCTTGCAAATATTGTGTGCAACAGCAAGGGAAAAAATGGGTTTGCTCTGTGTTTATTGCATTTCACTCAGCTTAGCCACTGGAAGCAGCTTGAGTCAGCTTTGCTTCATCTTTCTCACCCTTAACCCAAAGCTGCATTGTTTAGGTTCCTAGTAGAACTGGTTGGGAATCTCTTGAGAGGATCATTTGTTAGTAAATGCTGCATTATGTAGATGATGGCTTTTAATAGAGAAATGTAAATTTTGGTTAAAATTTTTGTGGCTACCTCTTGTATATAGAGACACCTGCTCACAATATTACAGCCTGGGATCAGACACTCAAGCTAAGATGTGAAAGCTCCTACCTCCAGATCCAGCCCTACAGATCTTCAGCCTCTTTCCCTCTCACCTTTGGACTGTTGGCTTTTCTTGGACAGACGTGTGGGGTTGGGTATGCTCTAAGCTGTGGGAGCCCCTTTCTTTTTCCTTTGGTTTTTTTTTTTTTTTTTTTTAAAAAGGTTTGAATTTATGCCACATCAAATGTTTAATAATCAGTCCCTGAAATACATTGCAAAAGGGCAAATATTTTTCTCTGGATGACTTTTAATTCACGACAGAGAGAGGGAATCCTTCCAAGAGATTAAGCAGAAAAATGGTATCTGCCCTTGGATTGTGAAAGTTTCTGCCTCTGAGGGGGCTCTTTGAGACTCCTCTCGAGACCTGCCCACTGTTGCAACTTGCAGTGAGCCAAAATGCTTCTCATCATGATTGTGTGGCTGCTCGAGGGAGCCAGGCCTGGACAACTGCATCAGGTTTTAGGTCTGATTTAGCAATTTCCCTTTTTTTTTTTTTTTTTTTTTTTTAAAAAGGTTTGAATTTATGCCACATCAAATGTTTAATAATCAGTCCCTGAAATACATTGCAAAAGGGCAAATATTTTTCTCTGGATGACTTTTAATTCACGACAGAGAGAGGGAATCCTTCCAAGAGATTAAGCAGAAAAATGGTATCTGCCCTTGGATTGTGAAAGTTTCTGCCTCTGAGGGGGCTCTTTGAGACTCCTCTCGAGACCTGCCCACTGTTGCAACTTGCAGTGAGCCAAAATGCTTCTCATCATGATTGTGTGGCTGCTCGAGGGAGCCAGGCCTGGACAACTGCATCAGGTTTTAGGTCTGATTTAGCAATTGGTAACCAGTGCCCAAAATCATGGCACAAATTGAAGCACCTAAGAAATCTGGGATTGGGACTGGTAGAGCATGGTTCTGCTTGAAAGTTTGCTAACATATGGGCAACTGGAAGCAGCAGTTTGCCTCAATTCCTGTATCTACATTTGGGCAAGGCTTCTGGTTGACAGGAGTGAGCCCAGCTGGTCTCAAGAGTGAAATCTTGCCTGTTTTATCTGTAGGAGGTGAGAGTTGTATGTACCATTTTTACTTTTTTTGTTGAGAAATAAGTCTTTCACCTCCAAAATAGAAAAGCTCTCTTGTGTTTGTGTGTGAACACCCACAAACTGGAAAGGCCAAATCTCTTGCTTTTCCTGTCCCCAGCGCAATTTGTAGGGAGCTGCCTTTGCTTGCCCACATCCCCAGCTTCACTAAAGGGCTGTGTTTACAAAGCTCTTCACGTCTGACCAGCTGAGCTCTGATTTGGATTTATGCACAGATTGTTTGAAGTTCAGGCATAAAACCTAGGAGGGTTGATTTTATTTTGTTTTTTCTTCTTAAGGGGGGCTGGGAGTCCAGGCTGCCAGAATCGATTGGACTAACTTGTATATCTTCTCTCCTGAAGCCAGCTGACAGTTTTAAACCATCTTTAAATCAAACCTTTGTGGTTAAGATTTACTGGGAGCTTTTAACAAATGAAAAGCAAAATCTGGTGCTCTCCATGTGGAAGACAAATTCTTGAATCTGGCTTCCTGTGCATTGACAGAAATGTGGGGCTTTCAGGTATATATTTACGTGTACACGCTGCTGAGCCCTGCAGCGATGATAGACACTTCCAAATGGCCCTGCTCAGAAAGGAGAGGTATCTTAGTGTTTGAAGGCAGATCCTGTGAGCCTCGTAGATTTATGGGAACGAGGGCCCTGAAGTGGGTGAATGGGACAGGTACCTATAAATATAATGAGCTAGTCTTGCACACAGAATAGCTACATCTAGCTTTATAAATAACAGCAGCCTTTTAGGTTTCCTAGGAGGTCTGGCAGTCTTACAAATGAATGTGCTGCTAGTTGTCTGAGACCAGACATCAGAAAGCTGTCCATGAGTGCTGTTGGCCCACTGTCTCTTTTTCCCTGCCCCCATTCCCTCTCTCAGTGTGGTTTTTTTTGCTGTTTTTGGTTACTGAAAAACAGACCCTGCTTGGCCTGAAATCTCTCACTGTTGCTTGCTGAAGATGAATGATTCATCAGGCCCAACCTGATAGAATTGTGCAAGCCAGTCACCAAAGTTAATCAGACCAAAAGGAGAGAGAGGAGGGAAGGGAAAAACAAAAACAAAAGGCACCAGAGCTAGTTCTAATTTTTGAACCTCCCCTGGGAATTTAAAAATGCATATATAATGTTCTCAGCCCGGTTCTCCATCCTCCTCCAGCCTTCATTGGGAAATCTGAGAGCAACCCAGGCGATTGGTTTTAAAGTGCAACTTCCGATGTTGCAATGCAGAAGAGCATGATTCAACAGGCCTCTGACTGCTGTCCGACGGCTCATTCATGGCGCCTTATTTGTTAATAGCGCTGGGGAGCAAGCGGCTGCGGTTGCAACCTGCTAATCACTTCCACTCGGATTTGTTGTGTCACACCAGCAAGGATTGAGGTGAGGGGGCCGAGGAGCTGCTGACATGAATCATGCAGTGCTCTGCTGTGTAATTAGGAAGGAGCCCTGTGGTTCTTGGTGCACTGGTGAGATTTCTCAGGCCTGAAACATAATAAAGACTGCCACCCACTTTAGCAGTGAATTAGCATCATCCTTGCTGATCCTGAAAGAGGCTGAACACTTGCTGGAGGTCTGGTTCCTTGGGATCAGGGGGAATTGGGGTTTGACCAGACAGGGCAAGGCTGATAGCTAGATCAGTGCCATAGCGGGGAGGACAGATCTAGGAGGATGGAGAGCGTCAAATGGGAGGAGAGTGCCTGGGGGTGCTCTGTGTGAAGGCCATCACTCCCTACTTGGTGTGTGGCTGCAATAGCCCTGCTCACGTTCACCATGTGACTAAATGAGACAGAGTTGCACAAGCGGTTGCAATGGGATGTGCTTCTCCCCTGCCTGTTTGCTGTGATGCTCAAGGGATTCCCAGGGTGCTGCTTCTATGTCTGCAGCTGAAGAATATCCTTTAGTTTCTCTCAGCTGGTTGCAGCAGTTTAGCTGGCAGTGGGGTGCTGTGCAGGACTCACCGGCTTCAAGCCCAGTGTGGCTGCAGGCCCCTCTTGGCCACCTGTGCTGTTGAGGGTTAGCAAGAGAGGATCACCGTTACAGTCACCATTCATGCCAGTTTGTCTAGCTGTTCTTTGCATCCTTGGTGCTTTTGGCTTCAGGAATTACGCCGAGATCTTAGTGAGCATGAGGAAATGTGTTAAACCCTGAAACCTTCACACCACCAATGGCCTCGTTCCAGAATGAAGAGTCTAATTAGTCAGTGAGTCCACATTACAACAGAGAGGCATTCCCTTTACTCTCTTTCATTTTAGATTAATTTTAGTTTAATTCAGTTCAGTTTTGATATATTTAGTATCTAACAATATTGTATCAAACCAACATCTCCACATGATTTTAATATAGAATTAAATTACTGTGATACTGTCAGGAGAAAACCACATGCCAGACCCTCAGCTGCTGTGAATCGGCAACAATCCATTGATTTCAGCAGGGCAGCAGTGATTTATCCCAGCCAAGGATCTGGCCCACCCTTCCTTAAAAGGAAAACCCATTTCCTCACCCTGGTTACTGAAACCTTGCCTATCAAGATGGGATGTGTCTAAACCACCTCCTTTTACTTTTCACCACTTGTGTCATTTTGTTTATGTTTTCCGCTACTCTTCATTTTTTGCTGGGGCAGTGAAACTTTTCTGTTGCAGATAATTTCACTCTAAGCTCACAAGCCTTGGCACAGCTGAGTTTTGGGAGGATGGGTTTAATGTTGCACTGACTATGAAAAATGAGATTATCTTCTGCAAAATAAGGCTTCTGGCTGTAACGTTTTAGTTCTTGTACATAACCTTCATGCTATACAAGGCGGTGGGGGGGAATGTTTCCTACTGTTTTCTATTCTTTATACGATGCTTGAAGAAGCCAAGGGTTGGTGTGTGATCGCACTCTTCAAGTCAGAGAACACCTGAAGAGCTGGGTACCTCTTGAGACAAATAAGAGGATTTCAGACTGGCTCTTGTGCAATTTCTCTGTGAGAAATAACTTTCATGGGCTAAATGAGAGTCACTTCATTTTTGTGAAAAAGCATCTGCTTTCCACAGCACAGTTGTATTTTTCTGTTGGCACTGTCAAACTGCTTTGTTTGAACACCACAGATGGCAGCTGCATTATCCACTGCATCCCTTGCTTATGAGGGGAGACATAATGGCATGTGAGAGAGGGAGCCCAGCTCTGATTTCTGATCCAAACGGTCCCAGGAGCTCTTATGCCTGGCTCAGGGCAGGGTGACCCCGTCTGTGCATCAAGATGGTCCACGTGTGTGACAGAAATCCTGTTAAAGTTAGTGGCTTCTGCCTAGGTGACATTGCAACCTCAGCCACCTTCCCATGGCAAAAGGAAGAAACCTCCTTTTTGACAGGTAACAGGAAAAATGATGATGTATAATGTTATAGGTTGGGTGTAACTGCCACCCTTCATTTACTGCAGTTGTAAGAAATTATTAATGCTCCTTTGTGGAATCAGGGAGCTGAAACAGTGGTGGCCTCCACCCCAAGCACCACGTCACTGCCCAAAACAAAGGCACAGCCCCAGCCTGCATAGGTGTGGACAGGTTTCCTTGGCTATCGGCTTGGGAGAGCCTGGCAGGAAAGGCAGGGGAGGCAGCTGGGGGGAGCCCCAGGCAGAGGAGCAGTCAGTGCTTTGTGGGCTAACTGATGGTGAAAAGGGAGCGGAAACAAGAGCAAATAAACTGGGCCCAGCATGGTGGGGAAAGATTTTGTACCTGCTTCCTACATGAGCAGGATTTCTGCAAAGAAATAACTGGCACTGCTGAGAGGCAGAATCCACATGGAGTCGACCCAAGGCTCTGGTTATCCACTTGTCTGAAAGAAAGTCACTAAAGAAAATGAAATGAGTTGGAAAACAGAAGGCATTGGCAGGAGAACAGCCTGTTACTGGAATATATTTGTTGTACAGCAGTAAATGGAGGAGCCTGATTTGCCTGGCCCTGTGCAAATCCCACTAAGCGTTTACAAACCAAGAAGTGATGACTGACGCAGAGCAGAGGGGCAGCAGGGGGAGAGTGAAGTGCTTTAAATCTCTCATTTTCATTTGACTCAGTTCCAGGATGACACAGTCCACCCTAGATTAAAAATAACTACAGAAAGGAGTAGAGCACTACTTTTTTTTTTTTTTTTTCTTTTAATCACGCTTCAGGATATCTTTTGGGAGCATCACAGGTTTGATTCAGCCTCCTTATTTAGCTTTTATGCCAGCCTCTCAGTGGAATTGTACCATCGTGGCTGAAGTAATACTGTGGTGACTTGCAGCTGTGACAAGGACCTTGGGCTTCCTTCCTCATTTTAACATGAAACTGTAAGGAAGACTTAGCAGTATCCTTGTTTTCACCCAGAAATGCTTTTCTTCCAGAGGTCAGAGATGGTAGGGCCTAATGGATCAATAGTGATTTGGGAGCCAAGAGGTGTGACCTCTATCTCCCAGTGTAAGTTTTTGGGAGGACTGTTGGGAGCGTGGACTGTTGCTTGCTATGGCTGTCCATGACTTCTTTCAGTTGCCTTTGCAGGTGCATCAGTAGAAACACCTACCCACTGTCTTTTTGAGTCTGGTTTGTGAAAAAATACATCCTGTATCATTGCTGCCCACGTGCAGATTTCAGCCAGATTTGGCGAAGTGGAAGAGAACTCAAAGATACTAACTTCCAGCTTTTTTGTTAAAATTTGTGGAAATAAGCAGTAGCTAGAGATCTAATTACTTCTTCACACCAAGTTGCAGCAAAAGTGCAATCTTGTTAGAAAAGCCCCCCAACACCCCCTAGAGGAGGCAAAGTTCTCAGTGACTGGAGTGGGGTTGTTACTGTCAGGGTGCAGAGCTGCTCGATCCTGGGGAGCCTTGATACTGAAATCCCTGGGACACCCAGTTACTGCACAGGACATCTGGATAGATTTTCTGACTCCCTTATCTCCTGTCTGCTTGAAATGGGACTGTAACAAATTCCCTTGCTCTGCACCAGTAAATGTGATCTCCTACAAAGCCATCAGCTGTGGGTGGTATAAACTGGTATAACCGTGGGATAAACAAACCTTTGCATATTTGTGCTACTGGAAGATCTGCCTGGTTGAAGCAGGGGAAAGTTGGCTTTCACGCCTCCTCAGTAAGGTTAGAAGGCAGCTAATAACTCCTTTCCTCACTATAGAGCTGGTAAAAACTAGAGCTGGCCTAGCCCTTTGAAAGCCATGGCCTGGTCTTCCTCAGCTCCTCAGCCTCCTGGCTGAGACAGGGAGGACAGATGTGCAGTTTGGTGGACAAACTGAAAAATAAGGCAGAAAGGGCAGGAATCCCCCCTTTAAGGGATGGCAAATGAGGAAGAAGAGATTTAGCCCCAAATTTTGCCTTTATTCAACTGGCAATATATTATCTCCAAGTGATCTCATCAACTAAAAACATCAAGTTAAGTTTAAAATGGCTGTTTCAAAGGAGTTGGGGGTTTGTAACCCTCAGACATTTTATTGCCAGAATTATTTTGAGATTTGAATAGCTTCATACATTTTTTCTGTGAATTTACTGTTTTCCATAAAACCAAACGAATTACCCAGCTCTCTTATGGTCGGATAGGACTGGCAATGCAGCAGCTGAGGGGTGAGAGGTGCCTCGCAGAAGCAAGCGTCTGCAAGCAGACAGGACTCGCTCTGCCAATTTTCTCCAAGCACTGTGAATGGCGCCGTAGGGTATTAGAAATGCTGCTGTCATCTGAAGGATGTTTCATGCTGCTGCAGACCAGAAAAAAAATCTTTTCTAGGAACTCAAGCCTGAATAACATAATGAATCCACGCATTTCTTGGTTTTCTCCATTATCTCCTTGTGCTGCCTCACAGTGCTATCTTTCCCCCACCCTTTAGGGTGGCTTCGGTTGTCCCCAGTGCATGAGCAAGGGAGTGTTAGACACTTCCTTGTAAGGAGCATACACGGGCCTTACCTGCTGCTGCTTTGCCTTGCAGGAAGCGTGACTCGCACAGATCCTGCTGCTTATCTCATGTGGGAAACAGAAAATATCTTCACCCAGCAGTGAGGTAGGAGTGATCACTTTTCTGTAGAGATGGGGCTTTTCAGCGGAGGGCAGGGCTTTTGCTGCTGCTGTTTGTCCTGATGTGCAAAGCCTTCCCATCAGAGATGAGATCCTCTTGTACTAGGCATGCAGAGATAGAAAGAGATTGCTCTAAATCACAAAAAATGTCAAAATAGATAAGGGGAAAGCTCTGCAGACAATCATTGACTGTCCTATGTCCTTTTGGTGGGCTAGTGGCACATGGGCCCAGCAAAGTCAGTTCAGTGTGCACAAAATGAGTTTCTCTAGAGACTCATAGTGTCCAGTGCTCCGCCAGCTCAAAAGAGCTGGTTTTGGCACATCATTGCGATAGTCTCACATGCACTCAGTGGATGCAGCCAGAGATGACTGCTGAGCTCATCATTGCCACAGTATTTTTTTGTTCTGTTAGTTTTCTGCCAGTTCAGTGAACTGAATTGGCTCATGGAAGCATCTCCAGTGCCAGAAACATCAGTGTATGGAGTAACAGTGGAATCAAGACCAGCCCTTCTGACAGCTGTTAGCTTAAGCCAGCCACTCTGGTTTACTCACTCCTGGTGTCTCTCTTCTTCCCTTCACAGGTGAGTCCCTGGGATCCCTGAAATTCTGCAATTTGCAGCTGTGTTCCCTGGTGAGTGAAGAAGTAGAGACCATGCTTTCTAGCACAATCCATGCAGCACCATTTGCCACTGCTGCAACTGTCTACATGAAAGCACACAAGCAGGTGGGTAGCTCACAGCTGGAGGGGGACTCCTGAAGTGAAAGAGGAAACGGGGAGTGTCTAGTGTGTGTTTATGAGGGCTGCTCACAGAAGCTGGCCTTGCAGTGAGAATTGATGAAGACTTAACTTACAGTCCTTCATGGGTTTATTTTCCATCATGGATGAAGAGTGGGCTTCAGCCTGGATTTTTTAATCCAGTTTGTGCTCTCTCCATCCTGGGGTTGAGATTGCAGCACCTCCTCAGCACAGTGCCTGAGGCAGCTCTTAAATTGGTTGCTAGAGTCCTGCAGTTCTCACTAGAGCTAGAGTTTCAACTCCTGTTCTTCAGGCTAACTGCATGAAGTGGATTGAAATTTCAGGGTTTCCTTGCGCACATGTTTTCTTTCTGACATTTCATCCCATCTCCCTGCTTTCAGGCAGGCTGTTATGGCTGATACAGCATGAAACTTTGGAGGGGGAAGGCTTTGTAAAGTAGTTAAGGATTAGGAAGTGATGGTTAGATTGCCTGGGGAGCTTGTGGTGCCTGTCCCTGGAAGCTTTTAGGAAGAGGCTGGCTATGTGCTTCAGCCATGCTACTCAACAGCGGGGCCTGTTTTAAGGTTGGATGTGAACTGCTTGTCTTTGAACTGTTCCTTCACCTCTGCTTTGCAAACAGTGCTTGCTAAGATAATTGGCAATGACAAATGCTTATGGAATATTGCAAGTGTGTCAATAACCACCTAAGAAGTATTTGGAAATAGCTGCTCTTGGTATTCTGGGTTCGAGCTTCCAAACAAGAGCTCCAAATAAGTGAGCAAGAAGGCAACACATGTTCTCTTAGCTGTGGGTACCCTTTGCTGAATGGGCGTGGGCAGCAAACCCACACAGAAACTGTTAGTAATCCCCGCGGGCTCTGATGTGGTCACACTGAACCAGAGGCTTTGTATTGTATGTGAATGCAATGACCTTACTTTCTAATGTTTGGCTGGCTTTAGAAACCATCTTCCTTTTTTCCTCTCTTGTTTTCTTTCATGAAGCCAACATTTCTCATTGGTTTGGGGTGCTTTAGTGACTAGAGAGGAATATAGGCTTCTCAGAAGCACACAAGCTGTTTTGCTCTTCTGTAGTGTCCTTCCTCTGCATATGGACAGAGGAGACCTGGGTGGAGAGAATCAGAGTCTGAGGCTAAGGAGAGCCACAGGCATGAAAGAAAGTCTCTGAAACAGGATGGAGTGGCAGAAAGGCTGCATTTTCTCAAGGGATCTGTGCATTGCATGAAATGAGATGATCCTGCTGCCCTTTCTGCAGCAGGTAATTGCATGTTTTGTATGTGCTTTGCTCGTTCTTTGTGACCCAGAATGTGTTTCTCTCCCCAGCCCTTAGCTCTTTCTTTGCTCTGAGTCTTTTGATTTGTTCTTTCTTGTTCTCTTGTTCTTTTCTACTCTTTGTGCACGAAGGCCAGAGGTGCCTGCTACCCTTTTGACATCTTCCCAGCACAGCTCATGCTAGCCAGGCTTTGAAACAGAAGCAGCTGCAACGTGAGGCCTCCCCAGCAGGTCTCCTGTCCTGCTTCCGTTCCGTCTCCGTGCACACATCCGGAGGAGCCAGTCTGCTTGCAATGCCATGGCTGCAGCTTCAGCCAGCCAGAAGTTATCTGCAGTTTGCCTCCTGTGACACTGAGTCACAGGAGAGAGGAAGGTCTTGATTCACTGTCTCATGGGAAATGCTCTGGCTCCAGGCTTCCCTTAGCATTTCCTCGCTTAGACACCAGTTCAGCAAAGCATTTGAATAGAGTTTGTTGAGCTGCTGTCTACAGCTCACTGCCCCCACCCCGCAACATGACAGAAAATGTCCTTGTGGCACTGATGGTTGTTTCCCAAAGAAATGTCAACTTCTGTATGAAGTGGAGTTGGTTGCTTTGATATTCCCTATTCATGGCGAATACTAAAAATACTTGTTGAAAGTCATGACTCTGGTGGCAGAGTTTTTTTCTTCCTTTTCACTTTTTGCAAACTCTGTCACTCCAGTACTGGGGAAATATGCATGTATGATGGAGAGGGGGTCCTTTTTTCCCCACTGCCAAAAGAAATGCAACATTTTAGGGAGAGAGGAAAACTTCCCATTGCTTTCATCAGTAATTGAAACTTCAGAAAAAGTGTCTATCTTTTATTTTTTCTACCATTTTGAAGGAGATTTTCCACTTAGCCACCTTCTTGGAGGTACTGGCCAGCTCTGCCCTGGCTTTGGTCCAAAAGTGTCTCTGATCTGCAAAACCGTCCTGGAAACGTCACTAGAATAGCCTTTCCTGTGAGATTTCTGCTTCCTGCTGAGCTGACAATGCAGCTGGATTCGGTGGGATTTCCCCTGCGGTGAGTGGGACATGGTGTGGCTGCACGGTAACTGAAGTCTCAGGCTCCTCCTGAGCAGAGAAATCTGTGAAGACCATGTTCTACTTAAATACTTGAGGTTTTCACACTTGAGGGTTTTACTGGTAGGTATTATTTTAAATCCTTCATGGGTGGAAGGCAGCCTTTAGATTTGTCAATCTTACGAAAGAAATTTAGTGTTTGGAGTATTGTGCTGGGACCCCAGAGAACTATTTTGGGAAAACTAAGAATATAACACTGGCCATCTGTCCATGGCTGGGCAATATTGTTTCACTCCTTTATTCCTTTTTTAATCTGCTGTTGGCTCACCTGTGACAGGTAGTACAGCTGGAGATACACTGATAGTCACTCAGACATCGGGTGCTCTAATGGTGTTAGGGGCCACTGGGTGCTTGTCTCAGACATACAGGGAGAGGACAGTTCAGACAGGTTTTTTTATTTCCCCCCTTCCCAACCAAAACGCTGGAGCCCTGTAGCTCCAGTTGTGCAGAACTACGACTCAGAGAACCCGTTCATTTTACACTGGTGCACCAACCGCCATTTGAAGGTAGTGGTTCTGTGTCATTCAAGGTGATGTTGAATCCCTAAAGCCTCTTTCTAAATACCTGGTGCCTCCTGTCTCTCTTTCTGAGATCTGCTGTGTTGCAGACCTTGCTTTTATTGAATCTGCCAGGCTGGAAGGTGCAGCCTGCTGCTCAGGTCACATTTACAGAGGGCTCATGCTAGACTTAAGCCCATATTGTGTTTGGTCCTCTGTGATGCTTATATTTGTCTTGTACTTTGTCTGGGAATTTGGATTGTGTGTCTTGGCTAGGCTCTGTCATATATGTTTAATCCTAACTTCTTTGCTCTCCTGCAGGGACTTGCTAGGGAACAGGAAGTAAATGGAGTGTCTTGTAGAGATGACTTGGAGGGAGAGCTGACTGCCAGCCAAAAACCCCATCCAGCTACAAAAGCAGCTGTTTCAGCCCAAAGAATTTGTAAGTAGAATTATTTTCTTAGCACTTCATCATATTTCCTGCAGGAGCTTGGGCAATCAGACAGGTTTTCTGTCCTGGTAGGCTAGGAAACATGGGGTGCTTATTTAGATAAGTTGGTGAATACTGCTTGGTGATCACATGGCTGAGAGCGCTTCGTGCAGGTGAGGGGGGGCAAAAAGTCTTGAGGTGTGAAAAGGGGAACACTTGGGCCAAATCAATACTGGAGGTTTGGAGTCAAGTTTCACCCTTTTTCCTGTGCCTGCTAATTCCAAGCCCCAACTTGAGCAGGTTTGCTAACTTCTGGATCTGGAGGATGTGTGTGTGCATGTGTGTGCTTGCCTCAGGCACAGTAGAAAGCAGGAATTTTCCTAGGCTGTGACACACAGTCTACCTGGAGGACTGGCTTTGTCCTGGCTCCAGAGCCGGGGGAGTCCCAGCTGTCCAAGCATCGGTCCTGTCTGGAACCTCTTCTACACTGAGAAGTACCTGGAGTTAAAAACAGTGTGTGTCGTTTGGGAGAGATTAATTGGCACAGGAGAGAGACCTGCTCCCTATATCTGACATACAGGTCCCACTGTCAGTTCTCTTATGGAAAAAAATCCTCCAGATCCTGACAACAGACATAAGGAAAACAGATTTGTTTGATCTAACAACAGTCAAATGTAGTGGGCTGGTTCCCCTTAGCTCTTTGTTTCCCCTCTGGCCCAGAGTGGGGAAATTCCTAATCTCAACACCTAGACATGCCCTCTTTGCCAAGTCTCATCTTGCCAACGTGGCTTGTGTTGAGGCTATGACTGGGAGAATAAAGCCTGGTGGCTATTTTTCTAAGACTGTAGCAATCCAGTGCCAAGGGTCTGCTTCAGGGTGCTGGTATGGAGCTGCAGGGGCCTTCTGGGCAGGTCCTGGCCAGAGCTGTCTGCCCTCCCCTGCCCCAGGTGCTCATGCCCTCATGGAAGGAATGACTGAACCATGCAAAGAAAGCATCTCTGACACAGTTTACAGCCCAGCGTGTTAAGATAATGCCACTTGGTGCTGCTTGACTGCACCGTCTGCTTCCTCTATCGTGTTGTTACTGTGTGGGGTGGCAGCCTGGTCATGATGCTGCTGTTACAAATATGGTTTCCCACTGTGATTGTGAATGGCATTGCTGTCCTGAAGATAGCCTGTGGCACCACAGTTCACAGAGGGATCTAGGTTCTCCTTTTCTGCCTCTTTATGCCCTTGCAAGGCCCATGGGACTCTAACTTACATTCTCAAAATTCTCGATTTACAGTTTGGTCCCAGCTGGCTCTGTTGTGCCCTGCATCAGCCTCCAGAAAGCCTGTGTCACGGGGCAAGAGACCTTTCAGCTGGAGAAGTCAGTCAGTCACTATTCAAGCCCAGATCCTTAAGTAAGGGGTAAATCTGCCTTTGTTTCTCAAGCACAGCAGTAAGCAGCAAGTTCAGCGTCACGGATGGCAGCACAACCACATAGTGCAGAGCTACTTGGGGGTGTGTGTCCTCACCCCTGCCCACATATGTCTCCCTTTGGGGAATGGTTACAAAATTGTTTCTCTGCAGCTTTGATGGCACTTGATGTCTTTTATTGCACTCCCTTTTATATTCGTAACTTTTGTTGATGATGGCAGTAATTCAAGAGTTTTGTTACAAGCAGTCAACTGCTACCAGCCTTGCTGGCTGGCTGCTTCAGGCCACCATTTCAGAAAGCTCCAGAAACAGGGTGCTTGGGAAATGGTGCTTGTCCTGAGCTGAGGCTTTACTGCTATGGGCAAGCCTTAATTACAAAGCAAATATTACTTCTAGACCTGATTGTCTGAATTCTGTGGCATCCTTACACATGCAGCAGGATGCAGTATACTTTTCTTCCTGGCCCAAACTGTTGGGTATCACTTGCTGTGTCAGCCTAAATGCAGGGGTGAATTTCATTGGGTAAAGTGATGCCTGTGCGTGGATGAAAAACAGATGAAAGCATAATGTGAGCCAGCAGCTAGAAATTAAAGTTAGATAAATGTAAGCTAGAAATAAGGTACATTGTTTTAACAGTGACTATTTAACTGTTGGCACCAATTACCAAGGGATACAGTGGTGGTTCTGCCACTTGAATCCTCTGAAGAAACCATGTCTTGCTATCTCAGCCAGAAGAAATTTGGGACATCAGATGAAATTCAAGAACATTTTTATGCAGGAGACCAATATGAACATTCCTGCTGCCCTCTTAAAATCTAGAAATCTAAAAATAGTTGTTTTAAAGGCACTCAGCACTCTGTAGAATAAATATTGCTGTTCTGTGACAATTCTTCTTTCCCTCTCCTTAACGCTGTTTTTCTAACATGTTACTCTGAGCTGGTGGATGGTAATCAAAACCGGTCATAAGCTGTGTTCATTAAATACCGCGGTATGTCTCTAATGTGGAGTGGTAGTTTATACCCAGGTGTGAAACAGATGCTGGTCTATGAAGAGGCTTCATGCTGAGATCATGGCTTGCTGAGCGTTTCTTTTGGTGGCAGTTATGGTCAGAAGCTTCTCCTTCCACTCCTGCTCCTTTTCTGCTTTTATTTTTTTTTTTTTTTTTAAATAAAGCTCCCAACACCATCATAGGTCAGAATGTGATTTCCTTCCAGCTGCAAAGGCTTTCATCTTGAGAGCTTTTTCACTGACTTTCAGCCTTGGCTGTGGTCTTAGGGCTACCTGAATTTGTGTCTCCAGACCAGTCTGGGAATCTAAGAGCTGGGGGATAAGCTGGCTGTTGCTGAAAGAGGCACCCATTGGGAGCTGCTTTAGCAGGTGGGAGAGAATGGTCGTGGCCAGAGATTAAGTAGGATCTCAGCCAAGACCCTGGACAGTGGTAACCTCAGTGCACTCACTGCCCAGACCAGGGATAACTGTGCGAGGAGTGCTGATGTTTCTGAAGGAGGTAGGACAGAGAGTGGTCTAGTGACTGAAAGGTCCAAACTCTTTCTTGATTTGACCTGAGATTTGGGAAATTAGTGGTTTTGAGTCCTTGTGATCCTTGAATGGCTTTAGGTTATGAAAGGAAGTCTGGGCCTCCTGAAATGCCCTGTGCCACAAACACAGGCTTACTGTGAAGGACTGTATTAAAACTGGTTTCCTAATTGAGTTTTTGTTTGCTGGATACTTACTAAGTGTGAGAAACCTTCAGAATTGCTCTAAATGCTCATTTGTAGTTTTTTAAAATTTGATTTTATGTGTCTCTAATCCTATTACCTATTTTGGGCTTAGTAAATAAAAAAACCTCCAACTATTTCCTTTGACTTGCTGAACTTAAGGGTGATGTCAGTGTTGTAATCTAATATCAAAGCATTGCAGCACTATGGATGTGTTGATCCTCTCAACAACCAGTGAACTGCTCCAGGCTAACCAGGGGGTGATAAAATACTTAACTGCAGGCATCTGTGTAGGAGAAGTATCTTCCCTTACCTGACATTAGTCAGGAAACCTCTCTGGCCTGCCCTGAAGGGGTGGGGTCCCCGAAGTCTGGGGATTTCTGGGGAGGTTATGAGGGATGCTTCTGTAAAGCTGTATTCTGTAAACACACCACCTTCTTCTCCACCCAGTCATTGCCCTGCCATTTCCTCGCCACTCTCCCAAATCTCTTCTGCGTAAAAGAAAGTAGCAATTGCAAGGTCAAACTTTCAAATTCCTAGGTGCTGCTTATGCATGCTGTTGAGTTGATCAAATGGTATTTGAAAAGTGCTAAGGATCTCTGAGATCAATACAACAGATTGTGAAATCAGGTAGACCTATGACACCCTCACAGAGAAATGGAGAAATGTTGGAGGTCAAAGGTTTGAGTAATAGGATGAGGAAGTTACAGCCCCATGTCTGAGTCATGATCTTCCGTTTTGCTCTTTTGAGAAGGGGATCTTTGTGCTTTTAGAAGAGCATTAGTTTTGCTTTCTAAGTGTTCCCTTTGATTTCAAAGGGAGGAAAAGTGATTGTAAGAGGCACGTTTGTCTGTGTTTTCTTTCTCTCCTTTCTGTAAAAGCCTCATGAAAGCACAAGTCAAATTCACTGCTGGAGAAACAGGGCTAAGTGGAGGCAGGTATGGTGCTTTCCCACCCCAACAGTGAATTTTGGCTTGATATTGGCAAGTGACCTCTAGCTCCCATCCTGCTGTGGGTGACCTTCCGAGTCCAGACTTGGAAGCTTCCATACGAGGAGCAATGGAGCAGTCTGGGATACTTCAGCCTGGAAAAGGGGTGATTTTGGGAGGAATGTGACAGAGACCTACGAAATCTGGAGTCGCATGAAGAGAGTGGATAGGGACTGACTGTTCCTACCTTTTCCCATGCAAGAACTGGAGGCCAACAAATGTGGGCAGTGGCGTCAGATTTCGAACAAATGGAGGGAGGTGGTTCTGGATGTACCGAGTAATAGACCTGGAGAACTCGTCAAGGGGTGTTGTGTGTGCAAGGTATATACTTGTGTTCAAAGGAAGACAATAGTGTTGGAAAGCAAGATTTGTTAGGGATTGCTAAATAGACAAACCATCTAAGGCCAAAAGAAGTCTCTTCAGCTGAAAATAATTGAAGACTAAGTAAATAATTTGGGTTTGGGGAGGGAAGTACCATATATTTTTGGCCTGTTCTTATTCTTTCCTAGCTGTCAACTCACAGTTTTTGTTGGAGACAGTAGTGGGCTAGGTGGAACCTTGGTGTGGACCTGTATGGCTGGTGTAGGAGTTCTGAGACAGTTAAGCCTGGAGACAATATCGTTAAGTTTTTTTTAGTCCCCCAAAAGAAGCATCAATGCAACTAAAGTTTTCTAGAACATCCCAAGGACGGCTGATCTCCTTAGAAATGGTTTCCAGGCTATTTCTAAATTGTTTGCAGTCTCAGTGATTATTTCCTTAATGCCCTCCCTGCCCACATAAGCAGAGCAGTAAATGAGAAGGACTCAGCTTGCACAGGGAAATATCCCCTGAGATATGAGGACTTCTGAGGAGGGTAAGGCTGCCGCACACAAGAAGGGACAGAAGAGAAAGGTGAAGGCGCTACAGTGGGACTTTGGAAACATACTGTTTGGCAAGCTGTATTTTCTTGGAAAGTTTCACCTGGCTACAAACTGATAGGTGGTTGGGAGAGCTGGGCAAGAGTCCACACAAGCTGGACTGGGCTGGAGTAGGCACTGGAGGTGAAAAAGAAGCTCTGAGATGGAAGGTGTGGGCATGTCTCATTGCTCCATTTGCTCTTGAGCACAACCAACCCAAAGGAGCGATGCTGGCTGTTGGTTTTCTCAGAATGGGAAGCCAGGGTTTATCCTTTCCAGGTATTGGTATCAGCAGGTCTGACAACTCCTCAGAGGGACTTTTGAGGGACTGCTTAATGTCACGTCTACATAGACCTTGTGTCAGGAAAACGTGTATTCCCAGAACTGCTTTTCTGAAAGTAAAACTGCAGGACTTTTTCCTTTATTTTTCATTTTAAAAAGACTAACTTCATAAATTTTGTACCTGGCAGAACCTGCCTCTCCCTTTGCGATGGCTAGAGTATGCTTTTGCAGCCAGTTCTGCGTACACAGGGAATCAGGGAGCAGGTGGCTTCAACTTAACCTTCTCTCTGAGCTTGAAGAACAAGCCAAGGCAATACAAAAGGGACCTTCTAAGAGGCTTGTGCAGCTGCACAGCCCTTATACTGGCCCCATGATCTGTTTATCTTTTGCCTTCAAGGAAGTGTCAGAGTTAGGGGAAGCTCCCCCAAGTGGGATGGCTTAAAAGACTGTATCCTCTGCTGAGAAGTGCACATGCTTCTTTCTTTATAAGCCATTTGATATATTTTTCCTCTCTTTCTCTCTCTTCCCCTCCTCCCTTGGCAGCAGGATCTCTGGCCGTTGCATGCTTTTCATTAAATCTTTCTGAATGTAAGCTTGTATGTTCTGACAAAGGGTCAAAGAGTACCAATGCAGGGCTAAAACTCAGCAACAGAATGGAAAGCTTTTTCTGGTTTTGATTACTGGACATCACCAGTTATTGTGGAGTGCGTTCTTGGCTGGGGTCTGAAGACTGAGTTAAATATCACCCAGAAAGGAGCGTTCCATGATGCTCCTGAAACACTGAACTTCTCCTCCTGAAATATGAGGGGTGTGTGTATGTGTGTGAGTTGTGTCTTGGCCAATTTCCAGCCTCTCTAATGCTACTGTCACTCTTATCCCACATGTTCTGCTTTTGCAGTATCCATTGGAGGAGGTTATTTAACTTCCCTTGCTGATACGAACAACTGCCACTGTTGTGTTGTTGGGTTTAGGTTGTTTGTCTCTAATGAAAGCCCCACGCTTAGCGACGAACTCAAATAACCAATTGCTTACTCAGCTTTGCAGGTCTGTTATCTGAAGGTATAATCACTTCCTGCATCTTTGTTTGTCTTTGCCTCCCTACTGTTGTACTGATGGCCTGGGAGGTACCGTGCTGCTCCTGCAGCTGCTTTTCTCTGCCCCACGGCACATCAGCATGTGGGGAAGAAAAGCAGTTCCTGGTTATTGCTGCGTCTTCTTTCAATGCCTTAGACACAGGCTGCTCTTAACATGGAATATCGTCCCTTTTATTTCTGAGGGGGGAGGATAAGGAGCCTTTATGTCTATTGTGAAGACTGTGGAGTTTGCACCTAAGGGGGACAGTGGCAAAATCCATCTGTAACCTCTGGGCAAGTGCAGAGAGGCTGAGGAGGTGCAAGTCAGAGAGGTCTGATCCCCAGTTACCTGGTATGAGCATTTGTACTTAGATGGCATGGATCTGCAGCCATCTGTCTTGGTGGCAGCGATACTGGCCAAGGCTGCAGAGGTGAAGTTTCAGGGCCCTGAGTGTACCTAATAGGGCTTAATTGCCCTGACGAGCCTGCCATGGGGCCTCCACCCACTCCCCTGCCCATGGGCTCAGGGGCTCCATTTAAGCTCAGTCCATGACTTTCAATTGCTCCCTGAGCTATGGTGTAGGTGTACCTGTCTCCCACTCCACACAGCCATGCCTGTGCCTGGCCATAGACCTCAGACTGGGACCCTGACCCATGGACTGACCTCCCGGTTTGACGTCGGACCTGCCTGGTGACCACTGGACTGTGTCTGACCCTGGTTACTGTCATTGGAGCTGATTCTGACTTGCAGTTTGACTTCCCGGCTTGACCTGCCTTATCACCACAAATGATCTGGACTCTTGGTTGACCCTAGCTGCCATCCCTAGGCTTGGCTGCTGGTCTCGCTTATGTCTTGTGGGACGGGGCCCTGGCCGGCGAGCCCTGCCCTGCCGGCTCAGTTATCTTCCTCGACTCCTCATCCCATAGGGAACTGCTAGCCCTCGCTGCTTCCTGACCCTTGAGAGGTCTCTGTGGAGGGGTGATTCTTTTGAAAGACTCATCTTGGTGTGAAACACTTCCTCAACTAGTAGCACAGCAAAACAAGAGCATGTGGCTTCGGGGATATCCTGTCTGCCCACTGGGGAAGGTGACACCATGCATCAAAGCTGTGCCTTCCTTCAACTCTCCAGTGTGGTAAATAGGTTCTCACCAGCTCATTAGTTGCAAAATTAATTAGCATTCCAGCTGTGGGATGTGATGTAGTTCTTAACCCAGCAGGCTGGCCAGGCAAGAGCTTCTCTCCAGCCTCAGGAAAGGATGTTTGGGGATTCGGGGGTTTGTTTCTTGTTTGCTTTTTAAGCTGCTAATACTTCTAGTGTTTTCTGCTGGGATCAGCAACCTGCCCTGTACTGTGGGGCTTGCAACCTCCCAGGACAAGAAAAGAAACCACTCTTTTGCAGAATCCTTGCTAAACAGGTTCCCTGAAAAATATGAGGAACTCATGATTGCTCGCTCCCTGGAAGCAAAGATCATGACAGATGCATTTACAGAGAAGAAACAGTAACAATCAACAACAGACAGGAGGAAATGGATCCTCTGAGAATAGGAGGCAGACTAAGGGAAGAAAAATGCTTGGGTTAGATACGTAAGTTTTATGAGAGGGGGGGAGAAAATGCCGAGAAAGCTGGGGTGGTAAAAGAGGGACAGGGGGTGGGGAGCAGCCCCTGGGGAGGGGATGCACCATGTCAAGAGGCCACCTGTGAAGCGAAGCCTCCGCACTGAGAGACTGCGGTGTAAACTGAATTGCTGCAGCATAGTCCCATGGGAGACCAGGCCCAGCTAAGCAAAGTGGGGCATTTTGCCCTAGGGCAGCTGTCTCAAGGGAGGGATCAGAGGTTTCCTTTCCAGAGCCACTGCCAGGTCACCCCACTCGCTTGGTGTTCCTGATGGTAGCTGTGTGTCTCCTCCTGAAGGGCAGGTAAATACACAGAGGCAAGTGTGTGGCAGCTTCTGCCGGCTGTTGCTGTCTCAGGGGGATGGAGACAGCTGTACAGAGGGGACTAGCCCTCCCAAACAGGTCTGCATGGGGCTTGCAGTGCATGAAACCTCTTCTCACCTGTGATGTGTACTCTTAATTCAGCACTGTTTTGTACTAAGTCCCTCCTGCTCCCCTCTCTTTCCTTGCTGAGCTTGTCTCAAGCTGAGGGCAAATAAAACCTATTTTTCCCCTTTTCTGTGAGTCTCCTAACTTCACCTATGATTGCAGATAGTGGAGGTTGCAAGCTCTTGCTAGCCTTCAGAGATTTATAGCAAAATCCTCCCATGTGTGCTATTGCACCTCAGAGGGCAGAGCATAAGGGGTGTTCTGGGGATGGCTGGGAGATGACCATGACCTTTTGGAGATCCCCATTTGTCACTGAAGGGTAAGGTGGGCTAACTGTTGTCACTGGGAGCCTGTGCTCTCTTGTTTCTTCCCAAATGAAGGGATCTGGGTGACCCAGCAGCCCCTGTTGCATTTGCGTGCTGTAGCCCTAGAGGAGCTTTATTGGATATACTACATGCAGCTTCACAAGGCACAGGTCCTCGTCAAAGTAATAATTCACACCACGTTCCTCTGAGGCTTTTCTGACTATTGTGGAGACAAATCAAGGCTACAGAATCTTCTTGTTGCAGAAAATAGAGACAATTGTGTTTTTCCCACACAAAGTACAGAAGAGTGCTGTTGTGTGGTTTGAGATTTGGGACTGGATTAAACTGGAAGTCTGGAAGTGGGGAGATGTGAACAACCTGAATCAAAGCTGAAGAAAATTTTCCTGTGATCCTTTGTGAAACATAATTCACTTACCCAGATAATGGATGTTGCGTGACTCTTAATTACTGCAAATATGTTCCTGCTCCTAAACTTAGTTTGTTTTTTTTCTTGCACTTTATTGAGCAATTTCTTCCTTTGGAGATCTTAAATATGGTTTACTGTCACTATTCTGCCCAAGTAAAATGTAAAGTAACACAACCCTGCTTTGAATATAAATAGGATCTTAAAATTATCCCTAGCTTACCTAAGTTTGGGCTTCTAACGTGGGGACTGCACTGGAGCTGACCTGGTGTTGGGAAAGTATTTCCAGCTGTTCAAGCACTGCAGAGATCCTCTGTCAAGGCTTGTTCCTACAGCCTAGGCTGTCCACAGTGACGTCACAGGAGGAAAAGATGGGTTCTTAATATGCGTTTATTAACTTGCGTGTGTACTACCAGGTCAAAGTGGATCCTAAGCTCCCTGTCACCTCTAAATTGATGTGCTAACATGTATACAGAGCTCTTGCATGTACAAGATGTCACCTGTTACCTGCTAACTGAAATCAAGAATATGCATTTCTTTTCAAATAGTTAACAACCACTCAGATGTGATGTTCTTTGCTAGGCTGTCCTGAGCCAGTACAGCAGGTGTTGGCCTTTTGAGGAAACTGCTCTGAAGTGGATGTTGCTCTAGGTGAACCCATTTCCCCTTGTTCCTCTTTACCATATGGGTGGGGATGTGGTACCCTCTGAAAATCATGAATTGGCTAAAGATACGCAATGCTTCTTTGGGGAGAGCTGATTGTAGTAACGATCTCTTGCTTCCACTTACATTTTTTTACCACCCAGGAGTTGCATATATTATCATGACTCAAAAATGTCTTTAGGGTACATTTTCTTATGTAATGCTGATTTGCCAAACTTACCTGCACACCAGTTCACAGATCTTTCCATCCAAAACTGAGATGATTTGCTTTCAGATTGACCAAAGAGTATAAGCTCCTGAATTCTTCTATGCTGGGATCTCACAATGAGACAGATACTGCCACTAGCTCCAGAGAGAGCTAGTTTTCACGTGTGTTGATCTATAGTAATGCTAACCTCAAGCTGCCCATCACCTGCGACAGCTAGGAGGGATTCCCGCATAATCCTACCTCCCACATCACTGGAAGATCTGTGGGATGAGAATGGTTTCCCTTAAGCATGGATTCTGGCTTGGGCAAAAGGCAGGATTCGGATGTGAAAGGTTTTATGGCAAATCTTATATGCCCAATGGGTCTGGTGTTGAAAGACTGCTACTCATACATTAGACATCCCTTGACCAGTGGTGTGTACCCTTCAATATATCCACCCATTTCATAAATTAAAAGTAGCTACATGTTCAACTAATTGTTTCTTCAATATACTTCTTATGGTGGATGTTTCCTTCCATGCATCCTGGATGCATGATAATAACATATTCATTGGGAGGGGAGTTGTGAATTAGCAGCTCTGTGGTGGCCACAAGCAATTATGTTCTTCCTTATTTGTTTCTGCATGATGCTATTAACCTGATACCTGTTCTCTTCCTGGGATAAACTATGATCAGAATATGGGGAGTAGGAATCCTTTCTTCTACTGATTTTGTGTGAGCCTCAGCAAACTCTTCTGTCTTGTAGTTGTGAAGTAGGCAATTAGTAGAAGTAACTTGCTTTTTGAGTCAGCGTGCATGGCTTGACCTAGAGACTTCTGCATCCAGAACTTCAGACAGCAATCCTTAGCTACAAGCCTGGATCTGTTATGGAAAACATCAGCAGGTAGCTATCCTCCAAAATGAGCTGTAGAAAGTTATGCGTAGCTATCCTTTGCAGCTCTTTCTTTTTGAAAAAAGTTGTCATCACTGATTGAGGATTGCTCTGAATTGAGGGATTTGCTTTAAGATGGCAACCACATTTCCAAATACTGTGAAATGTTGGAGGTTTAAAAGAAAGGTGAATAAGGAAAAGCAATTTTACACTCCTAGGAAGCTTGACCGCAAAAAAAATATAGCAGATGTTGCAAAATGCTGTAGCTGAGAAGTGACAATCAGGCTTTTCCAAAGTGCGCTCCAGGTAAGTTTGCTCTCCAGGTGTAACTGGAGGAATGACTCCGGTCTCTTAACTGAATGAAGACAGTCTTCCTTCCAACATTGCTGATACTGGTGCTTCGCTCTTCCCCTTTCCCTGTTCAGTGCTAGAGGAAGGATGGGGCCGGTGGACGGTTCTCTTTGCTGTCTGACAGAAGGTGAATTCTGCCAGTACTGCAGAGTGAAATACACAAGTTAGCTCAGCGTGCGCCTGGTTGCTTTACAGGACCCTTGTGTTGCATAGGAGTGATCAGCACTCACATGGAGTATCTGGGTCCAGCCCAGAATATGTAAGGGTGGTGGCTCCCTCAGAACATTGGTAGGAATAGGCTGTGAGGCAAATACCTTGGAGTATGGAAAAAGTTCATTGGGAATAATGTTAAGATTGATAATGGGAATGAAACTATAGTCTTCATCACGATGAGATATGAACTCTGGGTTGAAAATCTGCTGCTCCACAGAAACAGAATGGCTGGTTGATCTCTGTTCTTATCTATGAGATATGTTGTTGGCTTTTCCACTGACCTTCTCACAGCTTCTTCAGACAGCTGGATCAGCTTGCCTTCTGCTGGAGTGACCTATTATTTATCAGCTCATTATCAAAGGATTTACTAAAAGCTTACACCAGAGGCCAAAGGGTCAATATCCAGAAACATCTGTACTTCTTCCATTATCCCTAGGAGGTAAATTGTATGTGGCATTTGGCCCTTGAAGTAACCTGAGCATGTGAGAGGCAAGCACGTCTCATCTGTGAACTCAAGACACAAGTGAAGTGTGTAAATGGCTGTCTGCCATCATTTGGCTGATCCTGAGTAGGAAGTTAAGTGTTTCCTTGCTCATGGCTCCCATCTCTTCTGCTTTCCAACCCCTCTAATGAACATAAAGCTTGCAGTGATATTGGGGTGGGAGAAGCAGGTAGCTGAGAGGCAGTGAGAAGAATCTGCTTACTGTGGTCTGTATGCTCAACTTTCTTACCTCATCACCAAGAAATACTTGAGAAAAAACTCAATGGCTCAGCCTTCCAAGGTGATTTCTGAAGCTCTTGCTTAGTTATACACAAAGGACCCGTGGGGTGAATACATTCAGAAACAGTCCTGACAAAATGGAAGGCTGAGGCCTGTCAAATATGCAGCAAATGCAACAACTGAAGAGCCCAAGTGATTGCTGGAGAGAAGGAGCTGTGACTTGTTATCTAAAAGAAGGCAAATATTGGCTAAGGGCTGCTGCTTTGAGACGTTCATCTTCAACCAGAACCAGACATGTGATCAGAAAATTATATTTGTTTCTGTCTTCCTCATCAGTCATTTAATGAAAAATAATTACAATGGATTGATCCTCTTGAATATTTTGAACTTATCATCCCAAAGCCGAAACCCATCAGGCACACTGCTGCTGCTTTTCTCTTGTAAAAAGGTCACATCTGAGCAGATAGTCAGTCCTTCAGAGCTGAGTGTTGGCAGAAATAGTCGCTCACACCCCAACCAGGGTCTCCTCCTGTGTGGGACAGTCTCATTAATGTTAATCTATATTTTTGGATACCTGGAAGCTGACCAAAATCTTCAGTTGGTACCTCAAGATGTACAGATTGGTAAAAGATTGTGAAAAAAGGGATGACATATTATGAACTTGACAATCCTGTTGGTGTAAAAAAAAAAATGCATTTTTCGAAACCTTTCAATTTTGCAGAGAAGAACTTGAATCTGCAAAATTCCTGTTTGTTTTTTTTTTGTGAGAAAGCTGATCTTTTATAAAATAGAAACTGTTTCATAGTAATTGATTTCTCTGGTTCCTTCTGGGTGGGGAGGAACTACGGTATCCTGTGATGCTGAACAAGATGTGCTAACAGAGCTATTAATCCTTTATTTCCCTCTGTCCCACAAGAAATGTATACCTGTTGAAGGGTTGAGCAGACTATTGAAATGCTCCCTTTTGGCATTGTGTAAGCCTACGGGAGCTATTGAAATGGAAATCAGGTTCCCAAACCACCACCCACAGGAGGAAGAGAGAGATCTTGATTGACTGTTTTTCGTTAAACAAAGAGAGAGAAATGGGCTGAAATTTTGGTGCAGGGGAAAATGGGCAAAATGTCTTGAGGATTACACTTGGTGCTTTTGGTCGTGGAGAGGCATCCTGTGTTCTTTAGCAGCCTATAGAGTATTTTCCCAATGAAATACCATTGTGGGGGCATGGAAAACAGGGTCAAAAAAACCACAAATAGGGTTGAGACTTATCATTGGCAAGAAACCATGTTTCTGAGGGTTTATGGGGAAATAGTGTCATTTGGTTATTGTGAAAGAGCAAAGCAGTCTTATCTATGCACCAGCCTTTGAAAAAAATTATGCCATGTCAAAATCCCCCCGCATTCTTTTTCAGTGCATTTGTTTTCGTTTCATCAAGAGTTTTGGGAAGCAAGATGTTGTGGTTTTCATCTCTTAAAGCTGTACTGCCTGTTTGGATGTTTGCCCCACATGGATCAAAATCGTGAGCAGGGAGACTAATGTTCTTTGTCCATCATCATGCAGTAATTCGTTGTGCAGGACTTGCCTCTGAAGACAACTGGAGAGGTCTTCGTCCCTTTCCAAACTCCTGGAGATCTCTCAGCTTCCCCTCTAGAAAGGATGGTTTGGAATGCAAATTGTTCAGGTCAGAGTTTTTTCCCCTGTAGCTTTTATCAGAATGGCATTACTTTTTATCTTTACTTTTCCCTCTGTTCTGAGATGTTTCATTGCCATTGTGAGAGAAGCACCTGAGGGCCCTGTTTCTCTACCGAGTCCCGAGATAAACCAGCCTAGGACTATGTGTCCTGTGAAATTGTCATTACTTGATCCTGGCTGCAGCGTAATGTCTTTGCCAAAGAGATACTTGCTCTGAGAACTAAATATATTTTCACCTTTGAAGCCCAAGCAGCTCTGTCAGGATTAATTAGAAACACACAAGTGCACATGTTCTGGAGTGCCTTTTTGCTGTTTCTTACTTAATGAATATGCTAGAAAGTAACCTTTATTGTAATGCTGACTGTTCAAATTGAAAATTACAATTGCATTTTTGCCAGAGCTGGGCTTCTAGATGATGGGAGGTGTTAAATACACAAAGTGTTGCTGCATGGCATGTCACCCTACCTCTAGCTCCAAAAACAGAGAAGCTAGTTGCTAGATTTTTCTTTGTCATAAGAAGACTGCCTAGCCCTAAAACTGTACAAGAGCTTGAAATTTATAAATATACCCCAAATAACCCAAAAGCATCGTTGAGTGCATCACTGATGACGATACACTCAGAGCTAATTGTACTGTTGAATTACGTTAACAGAGTTGCAGGGGAAACTTAGATTAAACTACAACTCCTGTGAGCTAGGGACAGTGGCTCTGGAAAACAGGCACCATCTGGAGCCTGCTTGTCTCCAGAGCTGCTTTGCTGTCCCTGGTTCATCAGTAGGTGAAAT
>NW_008794881.1:950762-1025480 GCF_000699145.1 Aptenodytes forsteri | reverse complement strand
GTTTGATTTTTTTTTTATTTTACCCCCCCCCCCCCCCCCCCGAGATTCAAGTGGGGAAAACCATCAGAATTTGTAAATCTTGGTTTCCAAAATGTATTTTGCCACCTCTGCTGAGCAGGGGCTTGCAGCATAATGACACTTTGATAGACCTGTGCTCTTAGTGAAACCAGTGGTTGTATTGTAGGGAAAGGTGAGCATGGAAGGGGGAAAAAATACTTCATTTTGAGCTGCCCTTTCACAAGGGCACTTCAGTTACCTTAAAACCTTTAGATCAAAAAGTCTGAAAGAGCAATCTGCAAGGCAAAAGAGAGCAGGAGAAATGCAGAGCACCAATGGCTGGGAGTGCTGGAGGAAAAATCCTTCCTGCTGTCCTGGGAAGCCCAGCACTGGCACACTGCAGAGGAAAGGGTGAAGTGCAGCTGTCCTGGACAATGTCTTTTAGGGAAAATTCCTTCTTGGCCTGAAGTTTGGCACCAGGAGACAGGTGAGACATTCCTCAATCAGCCCTTGAAGGAGGAAATTGAAAGCAGAGAGAGGAACAAGCTGTGGGCAATTTGAATTGCTTTAATTATTCAATTAACTTTGCACCAGTGTGGTGATGAGAAGATGGAGAGTTCTGATAATGCAGTGAACTATTACTAGGGAATCCTCAGGAATTTCAGGACTTTTTGATGACTTGCTTGATAAAAAGACTGTACTGAAATGAAGACCAGAATCATTGTAGGAGCCTTTCAAGTGCTGGGTTCAAGAAAGATGACAACTAATGCTGGGGAAAGAGGTTTTCCTAAGCTCCTAGGCTAACCTCACCTGGGCTTTTCTGCTTGCCAGGTACTGTTACTCCTTTAAAGCATTTTACTCCCCAGTTGAGTGGGGTCAACCTGGGGTTCCTTACAGGCTGCACCCGCACTCTAGTTTTCAAAGCCGTTGCACAGAATGCTGCCATCCTTTCAGAACAGTGACTGGGGAGAAGCAGTGACAGCAGATGGCTTAGGAGATGTGAGCCTGAGCAATGACTGTGCCTGGCTTTGCCAGCCCGACAGCCAAGAAGGGGACAAGATGAGCCTAGCCATGGGTGAGTGAGCTGAGCTGCTTTGCAAAAGCTTGGGCAGACACCTTCACCTCTTGTGCTGCCAGGGATTGCCTTCCCAGTGGCTAGCTTTTGGTCTTGGCTGTGGATGCCAGGAGGGGTCTGTGTGCTTTCAGTGATGGTGGGGAGGGTCTGGCTTCCCCTGCTCTCCTGTGTGGTGACCCTAGAGCCAGGTACATCTAAATAGGGTTGTCTAAAATGCATATGAATAGGGTACTTGGAGCCCTTAGCTTTGTAAATAACTACTTATAAAGGTTTTTGAAATGCAGTGATTCTGTCAGCACTGCTGTATTCAGACTTTCCACCCTCCTCTTAGTTTCTGCTCTGTTGCAGAACAACATAGAAGTAACCATAAAGCTGTGCTTGAAATAAAGCCTGGCATACCAGATAGATGATTTTGTGGCCTCAGCCACCTGGTGTAAGGCAGGGTCACCAGGGTCATGGTGGGTTGACTCATCTATGCCACCGGTGGGATCCACTAATTGCGGTGGCAGGTGGTAACCGTTACCTTTGATTTGGTGGCTTGGGGAGCAGGGGAAGAACTTAGATCCGAGTCAGACTGGGAAAGAAGGGCTCTCTGAGATGAAGTTAGAGCTGCACTGGTTGAATGGGTTTGGAGTTTCTTTGTTTTGGGAAACTCGGTCGCTTTGCAAGTGTGAGAAGGGGAGAGAAGGGAGAATGTGCCTGACTTCTCACACATGTGGTAGGTTTCTACTGTTTTTTATTTTCTTTCAGTCTCAGAGACTGACAGACCCTAAACAGTGTAAGTCTGAGGGTCTCTGTGTGTGTTTAAAGGCTGGGGCCAAGCTGTGAAGGCATCTCTCAAGGAAGAGTATTTTTACTGAGAACTCAGTGAGTAATGAGTTGAGATCTGCCTCAGGGCATGTGGTGGTGTGCTTGGGTGCAGCATCACCCTGAGAGCTCCTGCGTTAAAGGTGACTGTGAGTAAACAAGTGATCTGGGTTTTATTTACTGGTTATCTTATGTGTATCTGGGGAAAGAGATCTACCTTCCCATCCAGTTCTCAGACCTTCCCCACATGTGATTCCATTTCTTTGGTGCTTGCCTTGGGACTTCTTGCCCTGGTTGTTAAAGTAATAGGTCTGTTGTTTCTGGCTTTCTGTTCTTGAGTACTTCCCCAGGTTAATGGAAGATTAGAGCTTCTCCAACCATGCTTTTGTTTGATGTGCTTCAGGAAACTCTACAACTTCAGCTCGTGTACATAGGCTTGAAAAGAACAGTGTTGGATGTTGCTTGTGGAGAGGCAGACCACATGGTAGCAGGGAGTACAGTGCAAACTCCTGCCCAAACACATCAGTAGTGGCTGAATCCTAACCTCTGAGTTATTTGGGTAGCTGTTTGCTCACAGGATGCATGTGGAGACACAGGGGTCGGCTGGATATGCTGTAAGGGAGCTGGAGTTCTAAAAATGTGGGAACTGAGAGCTGAGAAAACTGTTTCTCAGTTTTCTGAGAGAAATTTCTCAATTTCCCCCTGTGGGGAAATTTTGAGAAGGGAAATAAGTTATTTCTGCAGGTGGTTTCTGGTCCTCTCCCATTATAAAGTGCTGGCTACAAAGAAACCAGGATGGTAGAAGATGGTAAGATGTGGCTGCTCGGGTCAGCAGGGGAATTGCAAACTCGGAAGTCCCGGTCTCACAGTACTAAAATCCAGGAGCACTAGAACAAGGCCAAGTAGAAAAGAAGCACAGGCTGTTACTGGGATCTGCTTATAGCACTGGGATCTGTTAAAACTGTGTGAAAACCCTGCAGCCAAAGGTGGTGGTGATCAGGAAACTCAGCAGCATGAGGAGAATTTGTAGTCCTCTTATTTGCTTGTTTGGAAGCTATCTCCAGCACAAGTTGATTCAGCTGACAGATGACTGGCTCTTTGTGCCCATGGGCAGGAGGTGGGATCAGACTGCTTTTAATTGAACTTCCTGGGTCTGTTTGACTGGCTCAGCTGGATTGTTTCAGTGATAAATTATAGTGTGTTCTGATAATATTGTATAGGCTTAAGTGTTGTTGGGTCAGTTGTGATAAAACATCCCCAAAGTACTAGTGAGATGATGATTAAGCAGTAGCTTGTAACTAAGCTAAGCTGTGTGTGCTGTAAGTAATGGATCAACAACAAAAAGAAGCAGCAGGAGAAGGGCAGAACAGGAAGAGAAGTGTTTCTGGTGAAGAATGTAAAATGGTATTTTGTTTTTTGCAGAGCATGTGGAGAATGTGGGTGATTTGACTGGAACACATTTAGAGTTTTGTCCCTATTGTGGCTGAGGGAGTAAGCGATGGGTGCACCATACTGCTAGGCAGCTTGTTCCTCATGGGCATCACTGTATAACAGATACATGTACAAGCCACCCATAACATGTCCATTGCTCTTAAAATGATAAATATCACGTATTGCACAATGTTCCAGTGCATTGCAGTTCATGCAACAAAAGCAGGAGAGAAAACAAAAGATGCAGAGGAGGGCTACCATGTGCCCTAGGGAAACACAAGGTCTCCGTGCTTCTCAGCCACTTCTGCACGGTGCAAGGACTTGGCCCAGCCCACCCCTCGAGGGGTTTGCTGGTGTTTTACAAGTTTCTCAGGAGCAGCCTTCTAGACTTGAGCAGCCCAGTGTGAGCTATTTCCATCTTCCTCTGTGATGCAGCAGACATCTCTGGCATGACTCTGAGTCAAACTGTGTCAGTCAGCCGTCTTGGGAGCACATGCAAATCTCATTTAGGCCTTTACAGAAAAGATGCACAATTCCCTTAGCGCTTGTATAGATTTTTCCACAGTGTGGTATCTGGCTGCTTAGTCACAGAGTTATCTTTGTGTTTTAAGAATAGATTTGACTACAGTCGTCTTGGCCATACTGCAAAAGAAAGATTTTATTTGTCTTAGTGCAACCACCTTGGTATGAGTGTCAGATGTGCCAGTGAGTATGTCCTTAATTAAACAGAATCCTTAATAGGTTTTGTTACCATTTTAGTGCTCTGCGCTTGAACCATGTCTCTTAAAGGACTATTTAATGAATTTCTGAGGCTATCTGACAAGTAATGTTCTTTGTGTGCTTGTTATGTAAAATTCATTAATGTCTCCCTTTGCATACATTGTTGAATTACAAATATTATGACTTAATTAGCTTATTGCAGTTTATGGGATGGTGGAGGTAGTTTTTTTATTTACTGATCTTATGCAGAACTAACCTGTTTATAACAACCAAACAAATAGAAACTTGAGTTGTTTTGGTGTCCCTACCTCCCCTTGACCTGCACCACCTGGGAACTTTTCCATAGCTTGCTACCTTTATTGTTCCCATAAAAAGGGGGAAAATCTGCTAGCAGTGAGCAAAGCTTTTGTTTTAGGAGATTGGCAGGACTCAGCCACCCTCATTGCTTTGAGCACAGAACTTTGAATGTGTGTTTTCTTCTTAAAAGCAGGTGTCTCTAGTACTTCTTTCCTTTGAGTCTATCATAAATATTTGGGGATAATTCCTTAGCTGGTATAAATTGAAGTACTTCCGTCAACAGCTCTGAGAAAGGGCCAGAATAGTACCCCAGATGTTTTTCCTATGCTTCCTTGGGAGCTCAAGTTATTCACACTAGTAGAAAGAATTGCCTCTCACGGGCAGGCACGAATCTGCAAGGCTATCAGTATCTGAAATGCCCATGCTATTAGGGGTGAAGGAGGCTCAGTATATGACAGCTGTGGGCCAGAAAGGGCACAATGTCCCTTGAAGGTCCTACCTAGTGGAGGTAGCTCTAGATAACCATCAGACTGAAGTATGGTGTTCCAGTTGTACCTTCTGTTGACAAGTTTAATTTCCTGTATCTTTACAACAGCCTGGTATGAAGTTACTGTCCATCCAAGCTATCCAAATTTACTTTCCTAATCAGAAGTTTTGCTGGATGGGAAAAATGTGCAGTGGGTCAGAAATGACAGTCAAATGGTTTCTGCAGCGTGACACTAACTGCAGTGCATCCTGGATGTTGGGTGTCTTGGTACCTGCTCCCTTGCAATGCCACAACCTCTCTGGTTTGCACTGGGATGGAGGTTGAGCAGTCTCAGCCCAGCAAGACAGGGGCATAACTAGATTATTTGTGGAGGAGGCAGAGACAAAAGTAATAATACTAGCTTGTCCAGAGCGTATAGGGAATCTGTGGCAGAGAAACAGGACTCTGACCTAGATTTTAATGGAAGAAGCATCCTTTCTTCCATCTGTATTGATTTTCAGATTCCTTCATGCTCCATTTCTGAGTTTTACCCTCATTATAACTTGAGAAAAGTTGAGCTGCTTCAGTGGTCTCTCTCTTTCCCTTCCAATCTCCTTGTCTTCCTACAGCTATGTCTTTTGCTCCTTGTTCTTATTTCCTGCTATGCAGTGCACTGAACTCCTTTGGAAATCAGCTGCTGCTGGTGAAGGCTGGACCTGTTTGGAAATTGCAGCCACAAAAGCCAGACTCTCCAGTGTAACAAGGCCATTAAACCTCCTGTGGGAATTTTTAAAGCTGGCTTTATCTGCCCTGCAGAGAGAAGTGTGGGGAGAGGCTGTTGCACCATTGTTCCTCCCGCTGACGATGCACACTGGAATTGCTTCTCCTTGAACGCTGCCTACGTTGGGTTGAAGCTCAGCTTTGTGTTGTCCTAATCCCTCAGTCAAGACCACAGCAACCGCACTAAGTTAGAGCAGCCCCGAGGCTGTTCCCTTATTCTAACACGTGCCACCAGCAAATTGCTCAAAGAGATCAGATCTTTGGCTAGACTCTGACCCAGCGTCTCAGCTTCAACCGAAAATGTAACCACTTGGTCTGGGAGCAGCCAAGTTAGATTTGGACTTAAACAACATAAGCAACTGCTTAGAAAATTCAAAGTCTTATTTCCCTACTTGGATACCGTTCTTCCTCTCCTCTGTCATTTCGTGTTTTTGCACGTGTCTGTAGGTACTTCTGAAACTTCTGGTTTTGCTGGAAGGAGTCAGTCTGTGGGAATTACAAATGTTCATGCAGTCTCATCTTCATTTTTGGATCAGAGGCATGGATTTGAAGGGAAGAGGAAGTTTTCTCATGCTGTAAGATTTTTCAAGAGATTTTTTTTTCAGTATTTCCCTCCCAAAGTGGAGTAAGTTTTACTGTAGGTTTTTGTTTCCTGGGAGCTGACAAAAACCCCAAACTGGTTGGCACCAGCAGAAAAGGCACATAAGGTACCCAAAGTTTCTAAATGGGCCAAGAATCTTTCTGGCCCATTCCAAAATGACTCCCCCTCCCAAAATGCTAAACTGGGAGATTGCCGAAACTGGTCTGTTCCCATAGCTGGATTAGACCTCAGTCAATCAGCACTGTGAGAAAACTCCTCGGGAAATTCCTGCCAGGCTGTACCCCAGCATCACTCACTGACTAAGTCAGGAGCTTCCTCAAGTAGCGTGGCTGCGTAGGACCATAGGTCAAAGCCTTGGTGCTGCAATCCTGGAGCCCAGCTGTGGCTCACTGCTCTGAGGATGGGGAAGAGCCCTGTCCCATCCTAAATCCCTTTTATCCTCCAAATTCCCCAGAATGTGAATGAGCTCACCCCTCCGATGCTTAAGGGGTGTTCTTGCTCAGGGAGAGGTAACTTGAGTGCGGTGCAGGGAGGGCTCAGGGCAGCAGCGGTAAAGCAGAAGGAAAGGTATGAGGCATGCTGGTGCACCCAGGTCTAGACTTGCCTGCTGACTAGTCCTGCCTCGTGTTGTTGCTAGCTTGTAATAAAATGCTCCAGGACTAATGTAGACAGTGCGTCTGGGATGAGAGCACACTCATCTATGTGCTCCTTACTGCACTGAGCCCTAGACTGCTGCTCTCCCAGGAATGTCGGTGAATGCTGGGCTACCTGAGAATGTGGGGCACCAGGAGTGTAGGAGCCAAAATATGAACCTGCAGCCTTCTGAACACTGAAGAGCCTCTTCGCTGTGGGGTACAGACTGGCCACCAAGCTGCAGAGAGGACAGATGAAAAGCCTTTCCTAGAAAAGACTCTGGGGTTTGTGTAGCTCAGGAGCTCACTGAAAGTTTCCGGAATAAACTGGAGAGCAGCATTCATCCTGAGAGGGATTAGACGGTGGGAGAGAGGTTTACTTTTGAGCTCTTGATTTAATTTGTCTCATGTGGCATGCCTGCCTTTTCTCCATTTAGAGTTATCTTGTCCTGTTTGTACCTTTTTAGTGCTCTAATAAAAACCAGCCATGGGGCCAGAAGCCTTTGACTTCTGGCTTGGCTGTCTCCACCTCCCCAGTCTGTCTGATTCAGCCCAGTGCAGAACAGCTTTTAAGTGATGAAGAAACAGAGACCAAAGACTTGTCAAAGTTACTCTGCTTGCAAGGAGCAGAGCTGGACAAGCATTTTGGTCATCAGGGCTCCAGCTTTCTGCCTGGCAGGGGTGTTTAGTGCCTGCAGTGCTCAATGGTGTATGCTTGTGTGGAGACCGTTCTGCACATACTGATTTTGAGCTGTAGGTTTTCTTCCAGGAAATCTCTATTTGGCTTTATAACTTCCTGGGAATAGTTTGTATATTGGAAAACCTCTTCCTACCATGTGGGAAGGAGCATTCTCTTTTGTACCCTGTAAAGTGTAGGTAAAGGTCTTTGGTTTTTTTATGAACTTCTGATGAGTACACAAGCTTGGAGTTTTCAGGGTCTTGATGCAGTGGCTGCATTTCGGTGTGATATGATATTTGTGACATGGGCTCTGAGACAAACCTGTCAAGGAGGCAGAGCCACGTGGGTCTGTCCCTTGTTTGGTCTGGGATCCAAGGCACAGAAACCACCAGTGTGGTTCGGTACCAGAGCAGCCGGTGCAATGAATTGGCACAAGGTCCATGTGTTAGACAAGCCATAGACGCCTCGAACCAGCAGAACCTACACCTTTGAGTAGATGGCTCAGGTCATCTTCCCATGTCCAGAGGCTGCAGCTGGCACTGCGTCAGTGCCTTCATCCTTTCACTGCTTCCTGGTTTCCAAGGCCAGTTGTGCTTGGTTGAGCAATGCATAACAAGGGAATGTCCAAGATGATGAATTTGTTGTTAACATTCATCTAATTGGCTCCCAGCTGCCCTCCACCCAAAGCTGACTTTGCCCTTCAGCCTGAGCACTCCTCACCCTGATGGGTGGGTGTCTTTTTAGTTATCTGCATGGAACAAGTATTGGAGGAGAAGCAAGACTTCAACAGATGTCACTTTTTTTTCATCTTCCCAGCAGTAACAGCTCCTTGAATGGAGACTCTCACCTCCTGAGCAAACAGTTTACACTGGCATACCTCGATGTTTGCAAGGATTGAGACTTGATAGAGGTCCCAAGGGTGAAGCAGGCTTGAGGAAAATGCTGTCAGTGTCACAAAATTCCTGCCCCTTCTGAGGCTCTGCTGGTTTTACAAAACTGTTTGGATGCTGGTTGTGCAGTATTTTGGTGTCCCTTGTGTGTACGAGGGTCAAACCAAAGTGGTTAAATGATGTTTTGCATCTCGGAACCAAAAATCTCCCTTTTTTGCAGGAGACTTCAGGTGTGAATTTGCAAAAAACAACCAACCCAACAACTTGCCCAAAATTCCTCCCAGGAAGGCAAGTTTGGCCAGGGAGAGAGGGAAAGACTGGATAATTCTTTTGTAGAATTCATAAAAAAATTCATTTTGTCACAGACTTAAGTCTTTTCTTGCATTCAAACTGTTGCCTTTTACCTTCCTTACCTGAGCAGGTGGGAGGGAAACATTGGCGCAGCAGCAAAAGGGGATAAATCTGAAGAGAAATAAATCATCTCTATCTGCAGTCGCTACGTGCCAGGCAATTGGCCAGTACCACCTATACAAACACTGGTGTCCATCTGGCATAGGAGCAGCTGAGCATCAGCCCAGCCTAGCAGATCTCCAGATGCCAGGTACTTTTGGGTGGCATCACATATTGAATGTTTCCCACAAAGACAGCGTCTCTGTGTAAACATGCTGAATAAACAGTCATTCTCTCCGTCCAGCCCTGTCCTGTCAAGCATAAGGTGCAGATGCAAGATCCAGGAGCTTTTCCAAATTAATTCTTTCCCCTCTTCTCCTGCTGCCTGTCCTTTCCACCTGCGGTTTGTGAGCAAACCAAGGCCAATAGTCTTGGCCAGAGCCAAGCAGTGTCAGGCTGGCCCAGTTCGGCCCGCTGTGCTGCCAGCATCCCCGTGCTGCGGACCCGCACCCAGCTCTGCCTCCTCATGGACTTGCTGAACTCGGGAAAAGGGTTGCTGTTACCTTTGCTGAGGCAGAAACATGATCCAAACCAGCTAGTTTGGTCATAGGGGAAGAGGGGTGTGAAGTAGCCAGCTCTTGCTCATACCTGTACTCCATAGATCTTATGCAAATAAGTATGTAAGAAAGAATTGGGACTGGGTAACTCTCATGCCCCTCTTCAAGGTGACTAGTAAAGGCTCAGGAGTGGTAGAACACCACCAGCGTGTGACAGGTCAGGTGTACAGGAGGGTCAGCCACTACTGGTTGTCACTGGTAGAAACACAGGTTTTGGAAATGGAGCTCCGGCCATCCTTCATATAGGAAAAACTTATTTTTTTCCCCTAAATCCAACCTGCAGTTTAGATTTGGGGCATTGTTCTGTGTTGCTTAAAAACCTAGACTGTTAGAAGCATTCAAGAAACTGAAACTAAGGCTGTAGATAAATGTTTGCCATGTGTTTTTAGTTGAAAAGCTGCTCCCGCTTCAGTGGAAAACCCACTAAGTTGTTTGATTGCTTCTGCTGTATATCTATTGCAAGAAGGCCTTGACTCTTTCCCCCTTGACTGCTGGGGAGCTTCCTGAGGGCTCAGGTAGGAAGACGGGAAATCTGCAGCGAGTACATGAGCAGAAAAAACCCCAGTCTCAAAAGTGGGATTATGGATCGATGTCCCTTTCGGGCCCTTGCACAGTTTGGACCCAGATTTGAGAAATAGGTGTCTCTTGAAAGAGGACTTGAAAAACCCATCTTAGGACTTTTTCGAGTTTCCAAGTCATAGAAGAATTGTGATTTTCCTGCAGCACCATAAAACACCCCATCCCATACTAGATGCAGCGGTGGTTTGCTCAGTAACATGAGCCACCCAGCTGAAGCACAGGGCGGTGATGATATAACCTGTGCACTCAGTTCTGCACCTGGTTTTTGAGGGGCTTGAGGGGCTTGTTTGGGTTTTTGTTGAAGGAAACAGAGGTGACCTTGGTGTTGTCCACATTCTCCAGTTCCCATCCACTGCCCTGGCTCCCATCATGCTGGGTTCCCGCAACGCTGGCTTTTATCATCTTTCCAGGTTGAAAGAAAAACATGTATGCTTGAGTGGCTCTCCCTCGGAGCTGAGGCCACCGTGGTGGTACTATAAGGGAGGGCACTGTGCCACGGCCCTTTTCAGCTCGCTGGCTGGAGCGCTGCGAGGAGTCCAGCAGCATTTTGTTTGTGAGAGAAATCCCTCTGGCATTCTGTGTTAGAGCTGGATTTACTGGAAACAGGTCCTTGATGAAAACCTTCCTTGCACAGCACTTTTCCCACCTATAGGCAATGGTGACTGGCACAGTCCAAAAGCCTTCAACAGCCAGCTCTTTTGTAGATGTCTGGCAAGAAGGCTCCAGAGCTGGAGAACAAGGCTTAACTCAATGCTTCTTTAATTGGGGACAGTGCTGTGGGTCTGTGTATCAATGAGTAGGTGATGACCCTGCAAGTTCCCAGTCCTGCTCACTTGTAATAGCTCCTTGGGACTGTGTTTGTAAGAGTATTTGTAAGAATCTCGTATTACAGAGCGACGGGTGTAGAGAGCTGAATTTGCAGACCCAGATCTTGAGAGTTTCTGGGGTCAGGGGAGGGTGTGTTGTTTAATTTCTATTGAAATATGGAGGTGCTCCTAACTACTACTCTGGTTTTCAAAATGGGTAGGGTTAGGGAGACAGTGTATATAGAGAAGAAAGAGAATATGGGATTTTTGTGTTTTGGTTTTAACAATCCTGTATAATTTTGGGGAAGTCTGTGGCTGTTGTTTGGTGATATTCTTGCTTCCCATGCCAGCCAACACCAGCAGCGCAGGTGTACGTCTGCATTCCTGTTGATTCAGCCTCCTGTAAGTTCCTGGTGAAGGCTTCAGTCTCTTCTCCTTTAATTGATGTGGTTTGCTCTGCTCTGCTGGAGACTGTGTTTACGGGCTAGATTGTGACTTTGGCCCCAGCATGTTACTCATGTCTACACAGATGAGCATAAACAAACCTGAGCTTGTCTGCCTATGCAAAGATGAAGTTGAATATGAGCCAGGCACCTCTTAGCATGGAGTCAGAGCAGAAGCGACTGCATGCCAGGCTCTATACAGCTCCACTCACAACCCATGGAAGTACCTTCTGTAGCTGAGAAGATGGTTGCATCCCTGTTGTGCGTCATGCCTACCCCCTGGGAAGCCCTTGCAGTGCAGCTTCCCTTGCATACAGTCATTTGTCATCATAGAATCATTAAGGTTGGAAAAGACCTCTAAGATCATCGAGTCCAACCATCGACCCACCACCACCATGCCCACTAAACCATGTCCCTAAGCGCTGCATCTTCACGTCTTTTAAATACCTCCAGGGATGGTGACTCAACCACTTCCCTGGGCAGCCTGTTCCAATGTTTAACCACTCTTACAGTGAAGAAATTTTTCCTCACGTCCAGTCTAAACCTCCCCTGGCGCAACTTGAGGCCATTTCCTCTCGTCCTATCGCTTGTTACTTGGGAGAAGAGACCGACACCCACCTCGCTACAACCTCCTTTCAGGTAGTTGTGGAGAGCGATGAGGTCTCCCCTCAGCCTCCTTTTCTCCAGGCTAAACAACCCCAGTTCCCTCAGCCGCTCCTCATAAGCCTTGTTCTCCAGACCCTTCACCAGCCTCGTTGCCCTTCTCTGGACACGCTCCAGCACCTCAACGTCCTTCTTGTAGTGAGGGGCCCAAAACTGAACACAGTATTCGAGGTGCGGCCTCACCAGTGCCGAGTACAGGGGCACGATCACTTCCCTACTCCTGCTGGCCACACTATTTCTGATACAGGCCAGGATGCCATTGGCCTTCTTGGCCGCCTGGGCACACTGCCGGCTCATGTTCAGCCGGCTGTCGACCAGCACCCCCAGGTCCTTTTCCAACAGGCAGCTTTCCAGCCCCTCTTCCCCAAGCCTGTAGCATTGCATGGGGTTGTTGTGGCTGGAGTGCAGGACCCAGCACTTGGCCTTGTCATTAAATCGTATCCAAGAGTAAGCAGGTGTTTGGGATTTGCAGGTTTCTGGGCTCATGGCATGCTCCTGGGCAGTAGGAGCAGGTGCCATATGAACTCTGCTCCTCAGGATAGCTTTCAGGGCTCAGGTGCAAAATGAGCATGTTCTCTTGGAGCATATTCTTACTCTATGGTAAAATGTGGTACCTCAAGAGGGCTAACCTTTCGTAGGTGATTAGAAGACAGCCTTTGGATTTAAGATCTTCCAAAGAAGGTGGAAAAGCCAGCTGTAGTTTTAGGTCAGAATGGTTGTTCCAGACAGGTAATCCTGCATTAGTGCATGCATCAGCTTCAGCCCGGCGGGTGTAAATTTGGATCCTAGCTAAAGAAAAATGAGCTTTATGCTATAGTAACAGTAAGAGTATCTCAAAGGTAAGGAGAGACCTCTCCTTACCCCTCTGCTCGGTAACTAATTTCTGAGTGAGGAAATTGAGATACAAAATGCACAAATATAACATTCAGGTGGGAGGTATGTAATGAACCTTGTAGAAGTGCGTACCCTAGCCCGGTGTCTGACTTGGATTGACTCGATCTTCTGAACTGGGGCCTGGATGACTTACCAAGGTCCGAAAGTATAGCATAGGCTGCCTGCTGAAGAGGCTAGCTGGTGACGAAAGGGAAGGACTAGCCCCTTGGGCTGGCAAAGAGATCCCCCAAGAAGCATCACGCCTCAGAAAATGCCAGTTGTCTAAGACAGAACAATTTCATGGGAAAATGTTGGTTTTGATGAATTTCAGTTGCTGAAAAATATTGGATGAAAATGTTTTGAAAACTGTTTGACCTTTTCTAAATGGCAAAGTTTCAATGTTTTTAGGTCCAAATGCTGCTTCATTTTGATAGCTAGCATTAATTGAAGGTTAAAAAAAATGTTGGAACCAAAATGAAATTCCTGAAAATGAATAGAAACAAAATGTTCTCTTCCTTTTTTCCTCCCCCAGCGTTCTTATTTCTGGGGAAATTGTGAGATTTTTTTACTTTTTCGTTTCTCTGAACTGGGATATTTAAAACCTCACAAATTGTTGTGGGAGGGCATCCCATCCGGCTCGCTATCCATCTTCTCCAATGCAGTTGCTATTATTAAAGTGATTTTTGTTTTATTTTGTGATGGAGCTACAAGCATTTTTCAGACATCTCAAAGGGAGAGTCTCCAGCTCTGCAGAGGGACTGGGGTGCAGCCTGTCCCTGCAGCTCTTGTCTGCCCAGCACTGTCTGTTGGGTTCCTGGCAAGTCTTGTATCTCCCCATCTGAAAGGAAGGAGTGTGAGCAGTGTGCTGTGATTTGTGCTGTGGCTAAGTGACAAACACACTGTGTTTGCTAAACTAACACACTGGGAAAGCATGAAATGATCACTTTAAATGCACCACGGCTAAAAGGAGCCAGTTGTGTGTACAAGTCGGGAGCCAGGGCTCATGTCTAAACATACGGAATAGAAGGTAAATAGGACTATGCAGCAGGGGATGTCTTAAAAGCCTCACCAAGCAAATACTGTTCACTGGTCCAGAACTACAGGAATGTCATCTGGCTAAAGTGGCTGGAGCAAAAGCCTGTGCATATGTGACATTTGCACTTACCAGACATCTTACAGTCAGGTGAAGGAACTGGGGTGGAGAGAGCAGGAAGGCCTGAAAGCTGCAATCTTCATCCTCTTTAATGCTCTACACTGGAGTGAAAATGCACCTTTCCATCTCCTTTCTTAAATGGAAAGGATTAATATAAGATCTGTCACACGGGGTGTGATGGGAAACAGGCTGTGCTGTCTCCCCCAGCATCCCAAGTCTGTTGCCATGTTTCTGGCTGATGCGAAGAGCATTCATTGCTCCTCTTTTAGCTTTGCTGTCTTTGCCTTGTCCATCAGGTAATGAGTCACATCACCACAGGTGAGTGGTGATTTCTGACTGCCATGTGTTACTGTACTGGCTCATTGGTTGGGGTATATTGCTTCTCCTTTTGAGGTGATGTGGGACAGTTTTATTGCACCTCTTGGAGTCTCCTCAATGGGAATAAGAGTTTGTACTTCAACCATCTTCATATCATGTAGGTGCCGGTTTGGATTTTAGCCTTGCGCAAAGGTAGTAGAATTCAGCTTCACCTTCCAGGGATGTTTGTGAAGTGAAAAAGTAAAAGTGCATCCCCTCTGAGTCCATGTAAGCTTGCAGAAAGACTCTAGTATCAGTAAGTGCAATGGGTTTACAAGTTTCAAAGTCATAAGCTTCAGGGAAATTGCCGCAAAGTAATGTACAGTAATGGTAAAATGATCTTCTTGGTGCCAAGAGTGCTCCTAGAGGTCCCCACAAGAAGGCAGCATGGGTAAGATGCGGTCTGCCAGTAGAGTTTGGGGACTGATGTATGGTGAGGTGTAATGTTCCTATAAACAATAAATATTGATTTCAGGTTGCTGACAATATTAGTTTTATCTTGGTCATTTATCTATTTCTGAAACGTGGAGAATTTTGAAAATCCCTGTCAAGCTGATTTGTCCCAAAAAGGGCTTCTGTAGGGGAGCCAGTAATTGGACCTGCATCCTTTCCCTGTTCTCTAATAGCAAAGCCCTTTCTTCTTCATTTCCCTGTTGGTGTTGGCAGAAATGCCAAATATGAAAAGGTTGTGATGTAAGCAAACAATTTTAAGCAGGATGTTTAAAAACAAAACAAGGGCAAACAACAACAAAAAAACCCACAGGCAAATCTGAAGGATTTTTAAGATGTTTTGCCTCACTCAGATGGGTGCAATTATGTTGGGAGAATGAATGGAAACAAATAAAGAGGATCTGAGATGGAAAAATAAAAATACATGATTTCTAGGAGAGCTACAGAGCTAGATTGTCTGTACTATATATATTGACTATATTCAGTGCAATAATGCTGATGTTTAATTGTGAAGTCACTTTCTTTTAATTTGCCTAATGGTTCTAACAGATCGCTCTGGTAAACTGCTGTTGTTGAAATACTTCTTGCATCTTAATGTGTCTCTCAGTACCAGGTCTGCTTTCTAAAATGAATCTTGCAGGTATTCTTATTTTGGGTACCCATGTAACTTGTGCCTTGGCAGCCATTCACTTTGTTTGAATGCTCCTCTGGCTGAACATTTGCTCCTTGAAGCAGAATATAGGTGATGCTGTGTTCCACTGGTGCGTTTTTGTGTGCTTCAAAATCACCTTGAGCTGAGAGGGTGAAACTGTCTCTCATATGAGTAGCCTGTGTTCCTCTGAGCAGTTTCTTCAATGAGTAGGATGTAAGGCTTGTACCAAGAACTTATAACCCTTTCCCCTCTCTGCTGGTTTTCCCTAATAGTTGACATTGCTTTCATTTCTGCTTTTTGTTCTAAATATGTAAAATGGACTTTTAAAAATTATTGTTGTGGGCACTTGCTAGAAGAATGTGGGGTTGGGCTGTGTCTGAACAGAAAGATGGAGGTTCCCTCTTTCTTCAGTGCGCCATTCTCCCTTTCAGCCTCGCAAGACCCATGTCTGGGCCCTATATATTTAAAAAAGAAAAAAAAAAAGTAGCCTGATTTTGCCAGAAATTGGACATCTGGATTCCTGCCTGCACCACTGGAGTCAGCAGGCTGCACAGCTCACGCCATGGGAGGCTGCTCTCTGCCGTTATGCATAATCAGCTCATAACGGTGCCACTAAGCACGTGGTGGCTGCAATGGGCAGCCTGTGGTGTGCCATGCGATGCTCCTGAAAGGTGAGCAGTGTGGGCAGTCATGGGGGATGCTTAGAAAACATCCTAAGCCAGGGTGGCAGGAGATGGTGGTGTGGCTCTGAATTGTTCTGCTGTTGGCTTCTCCAGTGCTTCAGTGTGTCCATCAATTTGCGGCATGTTTTTCTGCTCTGGGCATTGGCTTGAAGAACTGGAATCTGCTTTTCCTCAATTATTGTGCCCAGGACCTGACTGTTACCATCAGAAAGGGATAGCAGCTCAGCTTCTGAGAAACTCAAAGGCTTTGGCTTTTAAGGGGCCCTTCAAATCACTTCAAAACATCTTATGGGATTTTACAACCATAGCATTTTTGCTTTCATTTTTTGATTCAAAGAAACCCTCAGACTTAAAGATTAAAAACCTGCTCACCAATCTATTCTGGTATCAGCTCGTCAAGTTCGATCAAAACTACTCGCTCAGTTGCATCCACGTTAATTTTGAGCTGTTGTGCTAACTGGTCAGAAAATCTTGTCAAGGGTTTCAATTGGGTACAAGAGTGAAAGCCAGGAGTTTTTTCAGACTTGGAAGTTTCACAGTTTTTTTGAGAGTACTTCAGAATCTGAGCTGTAACTTGAAAGGCTGGGGGGGGGTGTGTGTGTATAAAATAAGCTGGGCAATCACAGGTCTGTAATGTAACCTGATTCTTTGCATTTTCATGTTCCCTAAATATGTTTACACTGAAGAAAAATAGTAGGTTTTTCATGAACACACAACTCTTAGAATTATTTTTTGGCTTTTCTATCATCAATGCTCTCTTTATTATTTTCTGCAGATGTAACTCTGCGTATGAGACTTCCATAGACAAATAATATCCTCTCTTTTCTGGGACTTTGGAAAGCAACAAGGAAAGCCAAACCAATCCCGTCCCCTGTTGAGGTTTGCTTTGAAGAATGATTGCTTTGTGGTTTCTTTAGGGCACAGCTTCAAGTTTGGAAGCAAATGCAAAGAGAGCAGATTCTGGCCAGCGATTTCACCTGCCAGCAGGGTGCATTTCTTAGGTTTTACTGCTCGAGTGCCCAGAACTCTCCCTGCAAGACATTAGCGAAGCAATTAATGGAAAGGGCTTGTAGGTATCCCCACAGAGAATAGTTGGTCTCCTTTTCACATAAAACTCTACATCCAGAGTTACCTTGTGCAGCTGGCCTTCTAAGGTGGCTCCTCATAAGCCCCAAAGTACATGGGCTTTGGCCAGCTATCCTTCTCTGCCTGTTGTTGTGAAATGCATCAAAAGTGTGACCTGTCTAATAATGTTGCTAATTACCACTAGCTTAGTACTGGCAATGCTGCAAACGGTCCTTGCCAGGAGCATGGCAGCAGTATCTGGTGGAGCAGCAGTTCCCTTTTAATGAGGGGAGCTTGCTAGTTTGGTTGCTTTAAGCAACTTTCTTTGAAATACTGTCCCCAGAATTCAGGAAGAGTAGAAAGCTGCCTCCTGTCGCCATGCTCGGAGATCCTCCTGACTGTCTTGCATTGGAGCACATGGGCTTTCAGGAGGCCTTGAGAAAGATTCACTCTGGCAAGCAATGAGAAGTAAGAACCATCCAGGACCATGGACTTTAACAAGTTCTCTCTGTGTTTGGAAGTTGATTTTGGGTACTCCCACATGTTTGTGTGAAACAGTGGTGTGGTGGTTTGTCTCTTTGTTTCAAGGCAGGGCGAGCTACAGCTTTGCTACCCGAGCAGTGAAGGTAGCTTATGAACAAATACCAGAGAGTCCAAAAGGCCTCTTGTTCTTCCCAACTATCAAAGGAATATTTTGTTCTGGCTGCTTAAAGCTGTCTCTGGCAGGGCAGGCTTTGTTGGTTAAGGAAAGCTGATGTTTCAATCTGACCAAAGTCCCAGTGCTGTGTAGCAGGCAGATCTGCGGCAGACATGCTCCTCGCCATCTGAGCCTCTGTGTGTGGTGCTTCAGACCGGGAGTTGAAATGTAGCACATAGGGTAAACCAGCATTACAAATTCTGGATAACTGAGGCTGTTAACCTTGAAGTTTACCTGCTCCTGTCTGCACCTCTGAATGGGGAACTGCCCCAAGTCTGTCAGCAGCTCTGGCTTGGGTAGGAAAACAGAGGTCACAAGCAACATGGTCCCATGAGGCATCAGAGCATCGGCAGCCCCTGTCACAGGGTTTATTTAAGTAACTTGAGTTTTGACAAAGCTGCTGCCTGCAAGGAAGGGAAGTCACCAGCCACAGATGAGCCTGAGGTTGCTGAAGTGCAATGTCAGCTGGGTGTCAGAGTTGGGGACTGGGGCAGGAATGCACCGTATCTGCGTATGGCTTTGCCAGAGCCCAGAAGTGGTGCCTGTGTGTTGTCTGCCAGCAGTGCTGGAGTCCTCTGACACTCTGTGTGTGTGTGTGCCCGAGAGAGAAGCGCACCCTGGTGAGAGGATGATTAGGAAGGGGTGACCTGTGCAAACATCATAGTGTGCCTTCTCTGTAATCTGCCCTGTGCTGATGCAAGCTTAAGTTCAAAACTTGCTACCTAGGATTTTGCTCGTGTGCGTTTTCTCACCTGGGCTGAAAAGGGTCCACCAATAGAAAATGTTGGGTTTCCTAAGGAAAAACTGTTCAAGATAAAGGTGTTGTTTACTTTCTCATCTCTTACTCTGTTGCCCCTTTGCTATCCTGTCCCCATTCCAGGCCAAATCACACATGTAAGTACTCTTTGGTCATGGTATTGATAAAGAGAAATTGAAAAATTATTTTAAAATCCTGGCACTTTTAAAAGGGAAGGTTATCTAAGGCATGGGTTAAGGTGCTTGAAAACGTGGCAGTGATAATTGTGCAATGGGAAGCAAAGGAAGTTCTTTCTTAGGTGAATTACAGTATGAGTAAGAGCAGTCTAACTGCCAAAGTCCTCCCCAGGGCTCTGGTGGGGTCTGGTACATCTCCCTCCTTCCTGTCCAAATTTGCAGCACAATTCCTGTGTATTATTTTACAGGCCTCTGCCTGAAGCTGGCTATCTGCCCTTGGGACACCTGTGCCTTCCCTGCAAGCTGTGGTTGTTGGATTTGCATGTCCTGGGTGAAACCAAGGCTGACTGGCACAATGGTGCTTTCTGAACAGTTTCCAAGGCCTGGAAGCTGCTGTGCTTTGGTGCAGTCTCTGTACCTGGGGGCTGTAGTGATGGTGGAAGACATGCATGAGAAGAAAAAACAAAGGATGGGAAGTGAGAAAGGTTAATGTGCTGGTGCAACAGGCAGGCACAGGGAGGGGGAGTGGAGGGAAAGACTTTGCAGATGCAGCTTTCTTCTGCGCTCTTATCTACCACCCTGGCAGCAGCCTCAGTGCTGAGACAGGGCTCTTTGGGAACAGGCCCAAAGCTTTAATGAAGGCAGGCAGGGAGGCGCAGCGCTTTCCTGGCTCTCGGGGGGGCCCTTTGTCTCTCAAGGCTATCGGCTTTCTCTGAGGAGACACATCATCACCCAGCCCTGCTCTGGATAAGAGCTTTTGAAGTCTTCTGTTTGATATGCGTCACTGCCTCCGTCACACAACACAAGACCTTGTCTGTTTTTTTTCCTTTCCCTGCTGCAGTTTCACCCACCTGGTATCACAACCAGAGATGAAATGGAGCTGAACTGTGTGTCTCAAAATAACTAGTTTGGGGAATGTGGTTTCCTAGAGAGAGCAATTAGCACCTTCAGAAGGTCTTAGCAGGAGTGAAGATGAGTCTCTCCCTCCCATGCACAAACTGAGCTTTATTTCACTTAACCAACTCGCTGATGGTCACAGCTCTTCTGCTGTGATCTGGCTGCCAGGCTGTGCCCTCTGTGGCTGCTGTGGCCTCAGCTTCTCGCTTGTGGCGGGGGGCTCTCCCCCGGCAGGCATGACCAAATATGTGGGCTCTGCCCTCTGAGGGGCACTTCTCCGAGGTCAGGCCATGCTGCCTGTGTGTATCTCTGGAGGCCACGCAGCCCCCACAATGACAATAGTGCTGACTGTAGTAAGGTATTTGTTGTTTAAGTTCAGACTTTTGTCACTAATGCCTAGTAAAGACAGACAAACAGAAACCAATTTGGGTTTTCAGGGGCCTCATTAAATGTTTGGGGAGGGGGATTCCTGGTTTCTCTACCAGTGGCACAAGGCTGCTTAGAACTTGTGCACGGGAGTGATGAGCATGTAGACTAATAGTTCATCTTTTCTCCAACAGGCACGCAGCTCCTGCTAATGGAGTAGTAAGAGCAGTTGGTGGTGTAGTACATGAATGTCCTAGGTGGGATGACCGAGCTTGGTGACTTGTGAGTCAGGATGTATGAGCAGCTGGTGTCCTGGTGAAACCAGGGTGCTTGCAGAGTTAATGTTTGACAGTGCTGTGTGTCAGGTGACCTCCTGCAGTTTAGAAGTCAAGTCATGCATGGAGTTAACCAAAGGAAGAAGTCATATGAAGGGGTGGGGTGAGGTACCTAGCCAACAGGCAAAGCAAACAAATGATGAATGAGTTAAAACAACACTTCAGGATATGACTAGAAGGGAAACTCTTCTGAGCTATCTCCAATCTCTGATTGTCTTGCTATTTCTAAGTGAGGGAATTGTGAGAACAATGAACTGTGCAAGATCAATAATAAAACACGTTCACCTTGGATCTTACTATTTCTGCTGTGCAAGCAAACAGTATTTCACATGACTGCTGAGAAGGAAAAGCTAATTAAAGAACTGTTATTTAATTGGCCTAGGTTCATCTTTATCTAATACTTAAGAGCAGACAAGTGAGTCTGGAAAGAAAAGCTCTGGAGGGATGAAGTGACTTGACCAAGATTAAAATAAACCCAGCCTTGAAATCAGCCCTTGTAATTCCCAGCAGAAGGAGCCTGCCTAGCTGACCAAAAAAATCTCTTGTGTTGCTGGCAGAGAATCTCAGCTCAGAGCATAATACAAATGCCTAGTTTTTAAGAAATTACTTCTGTAAAGCTTGCCTTGGTGCTTATATACCTACATGAGCAGTGGTGGCTTGGAGGGGAGTGAAGCAAACCAAACTGCAGGGAGATGCAAGTGGTGCGTAGGCAAAGAGTCTGGACAGTCAAATTCCAGCAAGAAGATTGCGTTGAGCTGCTGGGATGTGCTTAGCAGCATTTTCATTCATTGTGAGGGTGGGGGCTGAACCTGTACTTGGAGAGAATTCAGCTGCTGTAATCGTAGTGCGTTCAAAGGGGCTGAGGGCAGTCTCTTGTATTTGTTGGTACCTCTGCTCAACACACCACATTTCTACAGGCTTCTCCCCTAGCTTTCCTCTTTTGGGAAGCTCAGCCTCTGAAAGATACAATCCCTGCACGCCATGGTTTTAGGATCAGGCCTTACAGATGCTTAAAGTGTCATTCATATAGATGCAGGGATGCCACTCCTGAGCACCATCTGAACTCTGTAGGATAGAGGCAAGGTAAAAACGTATGGTTAGTGCTTTAATGGCAACTGCGTGTGTGTGTGAGTGAAGTGAGGGACCTAACTCATCCCTGTTACCCCTTTTTAAGGGATGGCACTGGCAAGATAAGCTGGTGTCAGGAATGCCACTGGCGATTCCCCCAGCCCCTTGGAAGCTGCCTCCTACTCAAAACTAGGGAAGCTCAAGAGGCACATCTTGGGGAGAAACCAGGCTTCAACTGTTGAAGAGGAACATGGTTCAGTGTCATGTCCTGGGGTCTGTTGGTTTGCTTAGAAAGAAAAGTGATGTCTCTGGGGACACCAGTGTGTTGAACAGCCTGGGGCTGATTCTTGACTTTTGTTCTCTCTAGTGGCTTTGCAGTTGATATCTATGTCTCCTGAAGTCTGGCAGGGTGTAAATCATACCAGTCAGGCACTGATCTGTATTATCTATAGCTTAGCTAAACATGCCCATGTAGCTGTCTAGGCAGCTAGAGTAGTGTGTGTTAGCAAAGGTGTTCTTTGGGCCGAGGCGAGATTGGCTCCTTGTCCGTGACCTGCAAGGACATCTGTGATTGACTGATACTTGACATAGTCTCCTGGGATACCCGCTCGTCACCTGAAACCCTCTTGCACATGGCTGTGGTACCTCCAGAGCAGATATTTCTGTGGAGGAAGCTTCTGGGTCAGTAGATCTTGCCATGGCTGTTTCTGGGGGAGTGTTTACCGCACACTTCCTGGGCTGACAGCTTAGCTCCTCTGACAAACTGTTGCCTGAGATTTAAGAGACAAAAATACAGTGTTTGTTACAAATGATTGCCCCTGTCCTCTTCAGTCCGTATCATTTCCTAGTCTGACATGGTCAAGTTATCGAATCAGTGCTTTTAGAGGCTGGATTCATTTTATTTGTGACCAGGCAGTCCCGGAGATGCAAGCTGCCAAGTATCTGTCAATAATCAACCAGAGGATATCTTATCTCTTTTTTCCTTGGCTAAACACATTGTAAGGGCTAACACACCATGAATAATAGATAGTCATAAAAAAACACATCCCCTGTAAATCTGTCCCAGCTGTTACTAGGCTAAATTTATGACAGCAATATATAATCAACTGTTTTCAAGAAGAGGCTTACAAAAACACTGTGCTAAAAGTTGTGGGTCTAGCAAGAGATCTCTGCTTTCTGGCCTATGAGAGTCTATCTGGAAATGGAGAAATGTGGGAGGTGATGTGGACAGAGACTTAGGGGCTTTGTTTTTGTTTTAATCCACAGCCATGCTGTTGTGCTAGCTGTCTAACCTGAGACAACCAACGGGAAATGGATTTGCAATCTCTGTGTTTTGTGCAGTGTCTGTCTGGTAAAAGCAATGCTTGGGAAGTCTGATTCTGCTCTCGCTAACCTCCACCTGTTGCTCTTCAGGGTTTTTTTTTCTCTATATTATGAGATGTAGATAACTCATTTGTTATGGTGGTTGAGATGTTAACTGTTGTACCTCTTTCTGGGTATCTACCCCTGCATTAAGGGAACCTGAATTCCCATTAATTTCCACTTGAATTTGGACTTGAGTGCCGCTTTCTGGTCATCTTTGTGGTGTCAGGCCTCATTCTGTTGGCTGCTGGAGCTCTTGGTTTTTAGCTGTTTTCCCTGTTCTCTAGACCTTTCGCATGCTGCCTGTTTCAGGGGTCTGGCAAATCATAGGTCAGCACTTTTCTACCCTCAGAATATCTTTTGTAGAAATAATAGTTTGAATAAATGAATAGAAACTGTCTTTCATTTGCATTCTGGTGTTTGAGACTTTAGGACCCATTTTTTAAGTGATCCTCTGCGTAGCAGTGATGGCTGCTATTTTTACATAACAACATGGCTTCCTTAGCTATGGCTCCGAGAAAAAGTTAATACTGCAAGGGTCCTGCTGAAGGACTGAGCATCAGAAATTGTCTCATTCAAAAAAGTTTGCATGGAAGAGTGATTGTGTCACATCATAGTAGGACTATATGTTAGGATTTAGGTTGACAAATGTTTCTTCACATTGCTAACGAACTTGGAGCAAGTGTCTGAAATGCCTCTTCAGAGTCTCAAGCTTAGTGGAATCCAGCATTACAGGAAGTCATCAAGGTGATTTCTGCATCCAAGCAACTCTATTCATACAAATAACATGCAAGTTCAGATAAGGGTAATCAAATCGTATGCCTCAGGTTGTAAGATGATATCTACAGGGGTTGGAAAAGCTGCTCCCTAGCGCTTGCCACTAGGGTTGGCGGGCGGCCAGGCTTTGCCATTGATTCGCCTGTCAAACTATTAGGGAAGAAAAGTTCCATTCAGCATTAATAACAGTAATGAAATCCATTGCTCAGCTGTTTTCTTTTGCTTTCTTAAAAGCGTTGTGCCTTGGAGGTGGCCGAGAACAGCAGGTTATAGAATGCAATCTATTCTTCTGAGCTTTCTACTCTCAGTCCTTCAGTGTTTTTAAAGTCTCTTGAGATGGGTTAGGCATCCCAAAAGTGCAATTTCTATGGGCACAGAAGCCTTTTTGATCTTTGACTCAGGCTCGTGGTTTTATGGGAGAGGATTTTTCCTGCCAGAGCGCTCCGGCCGGTGTGGTATTTGACTAACAATGAAGATACATTAATACCATGCCCTGGAGAAATGACTGCTAAAACAAACCGTCAGGCCAGTGTAAGACTTCCTGTCGTCTGAGGGGATCTGGGCAAAATCTACAGCCACCAAATAGCAGATTTATACACAGTGCTGTTGCAGCTGCAGTAAATCTAATGCCAGCTGTAACATGCCAAAGGCAAAGCTTTTCAGGCATGTTGCAAGAACGGCTTTCAGTGTGGTAGGGCAGCCTTCTCTGATCCCAGGCAAACATTAGGAACTGTAGAAACACTCAGGAAATTAAAAAGAATTTGGAGGGGGCAAGTAGCACCAAAATACTTTATTGGGCTGGGATGCAGGAGGGAGATGGGTTTATTACCGGATTTACTGCTGGTTTGCTCGGCGCTCTTGTTGGTTTTTTTGGTTGCGGGGTTTTTTTGCCTCCTCCAAATGTGTTGTGTAGTATGTATGCTTTCTGAATATTGCGCTTAGGTTTTTGAATAAGGTAAAGGCTTGAATCCTGTTTCAGTTTCAGAATGTAGGTAAAAAATGGCCATTCCTCCCTTTTCCATCTCTAACAGGTTGCTTACAACATAGTTAGCTAGAATATGTTGCAGTGCTGTAGGCATCTGCACCTTGGCCTTCCAGGTGTATTTTACTTGTTAACTTGAATACGCAGATCCCACTCCCCTCCAGCAGGGGCTGTTGGAAGCAATTTCACTTCAAGGGGAGGGAGAGACCCACATCTCCCCTCATGCAGGAAAGCTACAAGTGCCATGACATTTGAGCCTCTCGGCTTCATGACTTTTTTATTGCTGGCTTCATGATTCACTGGTTCTGATCAAACCAATTTCCAGCAATAAACAGCAGGAAGAAGAAAAAAAAAAAAGTATCACGTTGATAATACGATAAATGAAGGGAGCAATGACCCTCAGCTGAGAGGAGGGTGAGCCAATCCTATTGCAAAAGAGATGGCTCATCCTGTTACGTAGCATCGTACTGCCAGGAACTTGGGGCAGAAGAGAGATGAGAGAAAGCGTAGAAGGAAGAGAAATGGATGAGTGACCGCAGGCCCCGATTCAGGCAAGCGTGTGTACCACTCCCTGCCACTCCACCACAGGCCACCTGACACAGGCATGTCTGAAAGCAGGAGGATGGGGCATGTCCCACACCCAACCTAGTACATGTGGGCAGTGGATCTGAGCGTGTGGGCCCGTCACGGTTGTGGCTTTAGCCTGGGCTCTTTGGTTTTCATCAGTGGCCTGGGCTACCAAACACACCCACGACCTGGTATCTGGCTCCCTGATAAGAAAGGGCAGTAGATTAGCACTGAGGGCTGGGTGTGACGACAGGACTATTTCTGTACATCTTCAGCGTATTTCTGTGAATCTTCAACCCCCTCTTAGGAGAGAAGACTTCAGTCTGTACTCAAGTACAAGGTATTTTGGACTGTAGCCTGTGAGGTGCATGCAGGTTTCTCAGTGCCTCTACCTTGCAATTTTGGGGCCAAGGTAGCTGTGCAGCAGCAGCGCAGCTGTCACATGCTCATTTGTCTAATGAGCCTAAGCCTTCGGAAAGCAGCCAGCGAAAGTAAATGTGAAACTGAACTTCGACTTCATGGGTTCAGCAGAATAGGACTGAGCTGTAGATGTGGAAGAGCAGCAAAACAAGCTTGGTAAAGCAGTACAGCTGCCTGGATTTGGGCCGTTGGGTGGATGTCCATGTTGTGGTTAGAGGCTCTATCTCCAATTGGGTTGTTCTTGCCCTCTGTTCTTTATGGTGCCTGTTTCACCTCCATACTGGAAGGCATCCTCAGCTGAAAAGATGAAATGGCCAGCCTGGGTGGTGCCTTCACCTCCAAGTGGCTCACGTGAGCTGGTTTCCCCAGGTAAAGCTTTTGCCAACAGTTCACAGGTCCAGGGCAGCTCTTGGAGCTGGGCCCTGCTCCCTTTTACATTCAGGGTTCCACGTAGTCACTTGCTTTTCTCGTCCCTCTGCATGACACGCTATCACAGACATCTTATCAACATTAGCACTGCCTTGAAGAGAGCTAATTTATGTGATAAGGCCTTATTGCTCATTTCTCAATCTGTACCAGCAATTCTTGCTCAAAAATAAGATTACAGTGATCAAAAACCTGCAAGACAGTCACCTTGGATAGTGGTGTGCTCCTGTAAATGGTGTACGTGACATAAATCTTTATCAGTATGTCATTTAACAGGGAAAGAAGCTATTGTACTTCTACCAGCATATACTGAGTATTTAACATTTTTATTATGTGGAGTTTATTATTTTAATGAATCACCATGATTATGCAGCTGCACTGTTCAGCAATAAAGAGAGGGACATTGCCTGGCTAAGCCCATTGGCCCTGGGTGAAGTCTCAGTGGTGGTTGAAACTGCTGCTAAAGCAGCCCTACTGTTGCTATCTACTATATAAGGGACTGAGCTCGATGGGAAAAGCTGGCAGGTTGTCCTGACAATAGCGAGTCTCAGAACTTTAATCGTAGCTGGTTTATTTTTATGAACAAGCCAAACCTCTCCAGTTCCCCTTTAAAAACAAGTGGTTTAATTAGGCAGTCTATTTATGGTGAGATGTGTATCTAAAGTGAAGGGCATTTCTTCATCATCTTCCACTTTGCTAATGAAAAGCACAGCTACAGTAAATTGCCTGCCTTGGGAGAAGTGTCGTATCTCCACAGATTTTTGGTTTGATATGGAGGATGCCCTTAAACCTGACTTAACTTGACCTTGTGTTGTTAATTATTCCCACCTGCAAAATGTCTTGGGTAAGGCTGAGACAAACAAAAGGAGGGGAAAAAAATATAAAGTTAATTTCTCAGTTGCTGTGAACTGGTATAAACCTTAAAAAGACAATAGATTTAATGTCTGTTTGGTTCATAGTAGTAAGCAATTTATTTGGGGGCATATTAACCTGGCACAGACACGTTTGTCAGCTGCTGTACTCTTTGTTGTGGATTTGGGGGTTTCAGCAGTGGAACAGATGACCTGGCAAGGGGTAATGTTGGTATCGCTGGAGGTTCTCAAGGAACAGATTAGGTAGACGTCTGTCTGGAAAGATGCAGCTGTAATGGATCTAGCCTGGGGCAAGGAAGTGGATGAGACTGAGTTTGAGAGCCGTTCCTGGGCTCTTGTTCCAGGGATCTAGCTCGCCACATGTTGTTGAACAGGTCAGGGAAGGGCAAACAGTGACATGACTATTTGGAAAGTACTATCAGCTGCTTTTATATGTGGGGATGCTGAAAGAAGATGGGAATGCTGTGACAGGCTGACTGTGTCCGTGATGGCACATTGTGGAGCTTGTGTCTCCTTACCCCTTCATCCATGTGTGAGGCTTCTGAAGGAGCTTTCCACTCACAGTTGGATGGTGTAAGCAATCCACCGTACTCTTGCAGACTGTGCTCTGGGTCTTGTTGCCTCTGGTTCCCTCTTGTTCCTGTCCTAAAAAGGGAAGCATGGCTATACTGAGCCAGGTAAGAGACCCATCTAGTCCTGTATTGGCTCTTGATAGTGGCTACAGTGCATAAACCAAGCATGCAGTGATACTTCCTTCTGGGATCTGCTCTCCAGTGGAGATGTGTTTTGTGCTTAATAGCTTCTGATGGGCTTTTCTGTGAATTTGTCAAATTGTTTTCTGAACTCTTGGTAAGCTCTTGATATCCGTGGCATCTGCTGGCAATTAGCGGTTTTGTAGGTTGTGGTTGAAGCCATCTGTGACACTTTCTTGTCCTGGTGCTGGGTCCTATTCTGAAAGCTTTAATCAGCCTTGTTTTCTGGCAAAGCCTGTGCTCTTGAATCTCCTCATAAGCAGGTCTCTCTCCTTCTCCTTCTCTGTTAGAAAAAGATGAAGTCCACAATGTCAGCTAAGAGAGTGTTGTGCTTGAAAGCAGGGGTATGAGTTAGCAGCACAGGAACATTCAGATAAGGTTTTTCCATGCACAAGTATATTGCAGGGGTTTTGTAAGTCGCTTCTGTATTTGACCAGCTCTGTTTACTTAAATACACAGTTTCTCATAAGCACAATAAATTTCAAAGGCCTCCTTGTCTCATCAGTGACTGAGAGGTCTCTATGGGAGGCCTTTTGCACTGAAACAGATGTGGGGTGTAAGTAATGGTATTCCCATGACCACGTCATGAAGGATGTAACAATGTGGCTGTTCCTGCTCTGCCCTGGCTTCTCAAGAAAACTGTTAAGATGCCATTTTGTGCTGGCTTTGGATTTTTCTTCCCTTCTCCCTGTTAAGGCATTGCCCTGGGAACTTGCTCCTTCTCAGAAGCTCAGCGGAGATTGTGACCAGAACTGAGCAACCCTGGGCCGTGCAGTCAGACAATAGGGCACCTTCAACCTGAAACAGCAGGGAAATGTGTTGATTTTTAGCTGCCTGGGCGCCTTGGCCCTATGACTGGGGTTACACTGCTCAGCTTGATGCCTGGGGTGGTGGTCTGCAAGCAGGTTGTTTCCCCTTTCAAGAAAAGGGGGTGCAATCATCTTTACTAGGCAAGATGCTGAGAGGTGGCCATCATATCTGTATGCAGCTGGCCTAGAACGTAACATGGTCTACTATTATCATTAACAATTTCTAAATGAGAAAAATGGCAGATTGTTTTAAAGCCGCAGTTCAGAAATATGCACAAAAATTATGGAAGTGTTTAAATTGTTTAGACTTCCAAGTTCTGTTTTCAAAAACTACTTAGAGCTTCTGTAAGCCTGATTACAGTTTGCCATTAGGGAGCTAAATGTCTCAGGAAAACATAATTTTCTTGCTTCACCCTGCCACTTCTGGGAAATCTCGCCCCAAATCTCCAGCTGGAGTCTGTCCCGTGAAGGGAGCCAGAAGGAAACTGGGGTCCTTGAGCTTGGTCGGAGTCTGCCCAAGGCGTCTTTTGTTTCCTGAGCAATGAATAGGTATCTAAACAGTGGCCCTTTAAAGTAACCCCGAAAGTCATGACTCCTGCCTACACAGTACTCACCGGGACAAAAGAACATTTCATAATTGTTTGTCCAGATAAACAAGTGTCAAGCCTGCACTATGAATTAGTCGTGGTGGCTTAAGTTAGCCTTTATTATCAGCAGAACACTTTTTATTTGATCCCTCAGCAGAATGCCTGGGCTGCTCCTTTGCTCACTTGGTTAAGTAACACATGTGATAAGGTTTTTCTTGTGTCAGGTATTATTTTATACCACCTAGAGGAACAGATCTTTTGGTTTAAAAAAAAAAAAAAATAAATCAAGATAGCTTCCTAAATTCCTGTGGAGGTCAGTCAGTTTAAACCAGCTCTGGTTCTGAAGCTGGAAAATGACTGTAACTTCAGACAGGGTTACTTTTCCTGTAGTCAAAGGTGGTAAGTGATAAGAGTTGAAGTTGAAAGTTGAATAAGGCAAGCTCATAAGTCAGAGACTTTCCAGGTATAAGGCAAAGGAAAGAAGGCAAGTTAGCTATACTTTAAGATGCTGATTAAGTATGGAAGAGTCACAGCTCGCTCTCTCAAAAAACAAAAACAAACAATAAAAAAATCACTCTGTCTTTAATAATACCACTTTGGAGTGTATCAAGATACTGGTGCTGAATGGGTGGCTGCAAAAAATCCCAAACCAAAACCAAAGGTGCTGGCAGCCTTCCTGTTATCTTCAGTGAAGAAATAGCTGCTTGTTCACAGCTTGTGACATGTAGTCATTTGAAAGTGTTTTGCAGAAGGGTGAATGAGAAAAACAAGGACATTTGAGTAGGTTTTGCACTATGAGGATATGTATGCTATCACCTCTGCTAGTAAATCTTTGCAGTATATAAATTGAAGTGACTGCCTTAGCCCAGTGTCCTGGCTCAAATGTGGATGCTGGTAAAGGTATTGGGTTTTTTGGAAGGAATGGAAAATAAAATTGTAGTCTTCCTATAGGCCCCAGTCCTATAAAGGCAGACTGTCTCCTTTATTGTGCCAGTGGGGCTGCCTAGGTGAGTAAATTCTTGCTGGATAGTTTATTGATGTTGACGCAAGCAGTTGTGTTAGCTTCAGAAGGCTTAAGATCAAGCTCCAGATTGAAAGAAAAGGCCCATAATCTTTACAGAATATGATTCATACTTCTGTAAAAGGTCAGTTTTAACTTGCCTATTGAAAAAATCTCCAAGTCTAGAAGCATAGTCAGTCTAAATGTATTCTGCCTGCCAGCTGGAGATAATTCCGTGTTGGCCAATATAACACTACTGGCCTCTCTGATACAGCTGGTGAATGGCCAGTTATGTAGACCAGTGTGTGTTCCTGCTCTGCATAATAACCCCAAATTGTCATGTGGCACTCTTTATTCGTAGATCTCCAAGCACTTTGCAGAAGTACATTTCACTGTGTTTTTACAGAGGGCAGAAAAGGCATACAAAGTGCAGTTACTTGTCTGAAGTTCACCAGTGGCAAGCTGTGGACTGGAAAACAGTTCTCGCTAGTTCTAGTCTAATATTTCTCAATGGAACACACTGTTATTCCCAATGTGGTAATTTATCAAAAATTATTTAGAGTGCATAGGACAGGGAAAATTCCTAGGCCAATCTGATGAAGATCCCTGCTGAAAGCTAAATGAGTGCAGGCAAGGAGGAATTCTTAATGTATGGCACTGGAAATCAGCATAATGGATATTTGAGTGAATGCCTAGACTGATTCAATCCTGCAGCTGGTAAATGCGTACTGTTTGTTATGGGAATGAGGCCCCTTTTACCCTGGTAAGAAAACCGTGTCAAGAGGAGCAAGTGACTGCTAGACTTATCTTGCAGTTAGTGACTATTGGGGTGAAGTAAACTTTACTTTCTTCTTTTACCTTTCATGGAAAATGTAGGGATAGAGACTCTCCCAAGACTTCCCCCCGCCTTGAGTGTGTATTAGTCCTGGGACTGCCGGGAAACCAGAGCTTTGCAACAGACTGAACCTTCCGAGGATTGCGTCCTGCTGTGCAGTGGCCAAGCCATCGCCTCGATGGGAAGCCATGCACTGGGAAAGTGTGAAATGCTGCCAATCTCTCTGCTAAGAGACAAGGCAGATCTGGCACTTCTGTGCTCCTTGGGGGACATCCTAAATTTGATAGCAAAGGAGAAAACAAAATCAAATGGCACAAAACACAGGGTGCAGAAGGTTTCCTGTTCAGCCTTGTGGATTGTCCCTAGGTTTTGGTGCAGAGAGGTGAAAGAGGGCAGGATGCTGGTACAGGAAACTCAGATCTTGATTTGTTTTATTTTTCTTTCTTTAAGGCAAAGGGCAAATATTGGAAGGTCAGGAAAAATGAGAAGTCATTTATTAGCAGGAATATTATTGCAAGTTTCTGAGTGACAGTAATGCTTTCAGCCAGAAGCACTTACCTGTATGTAAGAAACAGCCTTTATTGTAAGTGTTTACCTATGAAAGATGGGGCACAAAGGGAGAATCATCCATTTCAATTTATAGATGCAGAGTTGAGCACAGAGGGGATAACTGGCCTGCTCCAAACCACACAGGTAACATGTCAGAGGAGACCTGGCCCTGCTCCAGTGCCACTGCTTGCAGACTTGGTCCAGCTTTCAATCTCTTCCCCCCTTCTGCCCCTCCTCCTCCCCCATTGCAGCACTGTAGTAACATGCTCTTGGAGCCGGTCCATCAGCTAGGGAGAGGCTCACAGCTTGCTGTACCAGGGCCTCTGCCAAGTGGCTCCATTAAGAATTGCTTTCATGATTACAGCCCTTATGCAAGTGGGGAGCAGGTTTTTGGGAGGATGTTTATATTGCACAGATCCTTTATCTGGCTTGGCTATCTCCTCATTACCTGCATCGAAGAATTGCCTTCCTTAGTGGCCAATAAAACTAAATTGCTAAATCCAGCTTTGTGCAACCCTATTTACCTTTTGTACCAGATTAACCTTTATCATATTTGCAAGTGTGTTGGGAAAGTAACATAAACAGAGAAGGTAGGTGGTGGAGGCAAAGGCTAGCCTGAGAGAGCCAGCAGCGCCCTGTTTGCCAAGGGCCCACAGATAAGAGGAGGCTTGTGCCAGGCAGGGAGTTGCAGAGAAGCTGTTGCCGAGCTTGTGCTGATCAACATGATAGTCGTAGGAGTCTTCCACGCCTTCACTGGATTAACAGAAATGGCTGGGGTTTAAGGTAAACAGTAAGGAGCCCAAACATTGTAGAAATTATTAGTGGGGAAATGAGTCCTTAGGGCTGGTTTCGGCAGGCAGCTGCCCTGGGTGACTTGGCAATTGGGTCAGCGCCAGCCTAATGCTAGCACACTCTTCCCAAAACACGCCCAAAGCACCGTCACCATGCTGCCACTCTCGACCTATGTCTGGTGCATCTCCCAGGGTGTTTTGTGGCAAGGTGCTTGGAGGATCTGTCTTCTGTGAGCTAGGAAAGGACTTCAGGTGGCAGGGATGTTGGCTGTCTGCTGGGGAAGATGCAGCAGGGACCCAGAAGACTAGCTCTGGTGGAAAGACGATGTGGCCTGTGGCTTGTGTTTTTGCTGGTATGTCCCTGCTACTAGGGACAAGATTGTTTCCAAAAGTTCAAACGAGGGGAGCTTCCCATTTTTCTGAGACCCTGCTCCGTGGGGCTCACTTGGAGCAGGTCTGGCCTCTTGGTCAACTCAGTCATGCTGCCCAATGGGAGCTGGACCGGTCCCTTTCATTTCTCTGGGAGGAAAAAATGATTTTGCCTTGAGAGTATTTATCAGTGAACAAAACAAGTACTGCTTGGACAAATGCTCCCCTTCTTCCCCGTTGCAGAACATGTTCCTATGCCTTTTGCCTGCTAATGTATTTAAAACAAACGTGTCTACAAAATTTCACAACAATTACAGCCCTGGCAAAAATTTCTAGGATAGATTAGTCTTAAAAATGGATCTCATGTGCAGTTTGGATTGGATCGTGTTGAGATTTTGCTGCTTAAAGTTCAGATGTGTTTCCTAGAAAGGGTGGCTGTACAATTTTTAGACTGAGCAGCTGAGAAGTGTGTGGACTAATAGCTGTGTTGGATACATGTTCAAATTTTTTCCTTAGCATTTTGTCCTTTCTAAGATTCAGAAAATGAACCAAAGGAAAAATTTGCATGGCCTTGTTCACCAATACTTAATTTCATACCAGGATTTCTGGACTTGTGGAATATTCAGTGAATTTGAGAGCAGTTTTTGCAGCATTTGGACAAGCACTTGCCATTGAGAGCTGTATTGTACCATCACTGGGTTCACAAGGCTGAATCTCGTGAAAGGGAAACTGGAGCTCCCCTTGATTGTCACTCCTGTTATTGAATGGGAATACTTGTCCCTTTAAACTCTGACCTCCTCAAGAGGCTGTGTTAAGCTGAATCCTTCAATTTCAGCCGAGTGCCTTGCCTCATCCTTGGAAAAGGAGGTCCCAAACCTTTGTTTCCAGTTAGATCTGACAGGGCAGGAGAGGCTTCCCTTGCTTCTGAAAGGAAGAACAAGGATGGCAGAAAGTACCGCTCACCTTCAGGGAAAGATTTCAGGGTCCTGCTATCCTGAAGCAGGGAGCAAAGGGAGGAGGCCCCAAGAGAAATCCTGGGGGTGCCGGTGTGCCCAGTGAGAGGTGGGGTAGAAAGCTCATCTCCCAGCCTTGACCTGGAAAACCCGGATTTGCTCTGGGGATGGGGAATCTGATCAAGCTTCCAGGGAAGGTGCCTTTAATAAAATGTCATGGTGAAGTGTTTGCTTTCAGGAGAAAGGGATAAAGTGACAAAGAATCAGCAATCTTTGACCTGGGGCTAGACAAAGCAGTGGGTTCAGACTTCTCAGGGCTCCCATGGCAACTGGAGGGCTTTTCTTATTTGAAGAGGGGTGGGGAAAAAAGGTGCTACAGTTTAGTTCAGCTGTTTAAATAGCTTGCTGTACAGTAAGCTTTTGGAAAAGTGTCTTCAAGGGGATTTGGAGATGGTGCCCCATGGGAATCTGTCTTGGTCTACATCTAATCATGGACCCTTCTGCTTCCTGACTTCCTGAGAGTGTGTGGTGATAAACAGAGCAGCAGGATACAACTGAGTGCTGGCAGAGGATGATTTGGTGTAAAACAGTTTCTAGTGGAAAATACTTAGATGGAAATTTTAGTCTTCAACTATTGCCTGTGTTTCAGATTGCTTGAATGGACATAGGGGGTAAATGTTGGAGTGGCTCAGGATCTGGAGTCAGTGTTACTTCTAGGCCACTGGTTTGCAACTGAGCCAGTTTTATACTAAGGGAAGTCCCAAGCAGGTGCATACAGCATCATCTCAATGCAGTGTGATAAGCTGGTGCTGAATCTCTTCTTATAACTTATGCTCTAGTATGGTCTTTTCTTACAATCACCTGCCTTTGTCCATAAAATTACAGTGATTTAATATAAGCTCTGCCCTGTAGCCTGCTCCTGTTTCCTAACAGGATAGTCATAATATTTAACCACTTGCATCTGCGGTTGTGTTGCTGCTTGCATCACTACTGAATTTATCCTGAATATGTACCTGGAAGCTGAATGCGGGCTATATCTGACCAAGTCTTCATCAAATTAATAGTAAGCCTGTGTTGACAAACATTCGTGTGATTTCAAAATGTGGGTGTTTTTAACCTGTTTAAAGTATTAACTAGTAAGCTTACATAAACCAAAAGACATGAGAGAAGTGAACATGTAAGCATGCGAGCTTCTTTGGTGATTCTGCTGATTGTAGAAGAGACTTGGAATCAGGCCCCGATAACAGCAAATTAAATGCATCAAAACCAATGCCTTCTCCCTTTTTGGCTTCAGATCTGGTCTCGTTCTTACAGCCACGTTATGTGATTCAGTCTGGGATAAATACTGTGCTCACTGAAGCAATGCCCAAACTCCCCACATCCAGCGCGGATGCATCCAGACTCCCTGCATCCAGAGTGGAACTGAGCTTCACTCAATTCTGAGCCTGGGATGCAGTCTGGATATGGAAGAGGTGAAGCAATTGGAATGTGGTACCCAAGAATTTGGCACTTGAATGAAGACCGATTATTTTGAACTCTTTTCATCCTAATGTGCTGTTAGCAGTGGGAGTGTGACTTGTATACAGCTCCTGTTTGGCCACGGCCTTGCACAGCTCCATGTCAGGTGTAATATGGCTGAGGGGAGGTGATTCTGCCCCTGTACTCCACTCTGCTGAGACCCCACCTGGAGTACAGTGTCCAGCTCTGGAGCCCTCAGCACAGGAAAGACACGGACCTGTTGGAGCGGGTCCAGAAGAGGGACACGAAAGTGATCAGGGGGATGGAACACCTCTCCTATGAAGAAAGGCTGAGAGAGTTGGGGTTGTTCAGCCTAGAGGAGAGAAGGCTCCTCGGAGACCTTCTTGCAGCCTTTCAGTACTTCAAGGGGGCTTATAAGAAAGGCGGGGACAAACATTTTAGTAGGGCCTGTTGCGATAGGATAAGGGAGATATAAGGAAGAAAAGTTTTACACTGAGGGTGGTGAAACACTGGAATGGGTTGCCTAGAAGGAGAGAGAGAATGCAATCAGGAGGAAAGAGGTGGAGCCACAGAGCCCATGCTTCCCCCGTGCATCTGCATCTTGGCTACTTAGTTGTGTGCTTGCCTTGCTGTATTCATTGCTGATGGCTCTTTAGAGAGAAGCAATTGCTTTGTTCTGTTTCTGGGACACCTGGAACAGAGAAAGGGTGAAGCTACTAGTGGGCATTGTGGCCATGCAAAGGAAGAGCTGGTTCTCAGAGCTTCCCTGAGGAGTAACCCCTTCCTTCATGCTAAGGTTGAAACAGGCACATGCTTAATCTATTTGCTGAACAAAAGCCTCCAGCTCCTGAGCATGTTAGCAGACTCTAACAGGTGTAGTCACAAGTGACATAGTTTACATGGGATTTTGTCAGCAGCAGGTTTGCATTTTTAATTTTTTTTTTTTTAAATAATTTAAGAGAGTTACATCACAGAAAATGCAAGCTCAGTGGAAATTTTACTGTCCTGGACTTTGCAACTTTTTCAGAGCAAGCAGCAGCCAAGCAGATAATCCCATCTTCTCATATCTGTGACTTTGTCCTTCCTGTCCTGGCATGCATTTGATCGTGATGTGTGTGTATGTACTGGCTCCTTTCAGATGCTGGTGGGGACAAAGACATTGGGAGGGTAACGAAGAGCAGAAGAATACTGATAGAGACCTGCAGCTGTTGATTAACCAGTCTCACTTGCAAAGAAGGCCCACAGCAATAGGGAATGGTTAATAGCTCCAGAGATTGGATATTGGCAGGACTAGGCTTGGCTTTTGGTTTGTCTGAGTGGTGAAATGCTGAAATCATGTATAAGTGTCAAAGCTCAGTTCTGAACCTGGGGAGGCAGAAGTATGGTCAAGTACCAGCCTCAGCTTTTTTCCATGAAGCCATGAAAATCTTTGCTAACAGAAATCAAATGTGAAATAGAACATTTCCAATTGTTGGGTGAGAGAAATGTGCTTAAGCAAGAGTGTTGCTTACTAAAGTGAGAAACTTGCCTGTCCCCCCTACAACTACCATCTTGTTTCCAGGCACATAAGGTGCATGTCCTAGGAATAGAATAAAATGCAAGCTGGTCACAAATGTTTCCATGAAAGTGTTTTTATTAGAAAATTTTGTTGAAATTGAGACCTTTGTGGAAAAGGATCAGACTTAATGAATTTCCTGTTCTGAAAGTACTTATGAAAACAGGTTTAAAGTTGTGGACATGATTCCCTTTTTTATGAAGAGGGACTTATTCCCCCCCCCCTCCCATTTTGGCACAAAAAGTCCATTTGAAACTTCATTTTATTTGTAATTTTAACAAGTTCTTGGAAAAAATGGCAATCGAATAAGAGTAAAAGGTCAGGTCTTTGTGGGTCTATCTCCTTCCAGGTCCTTTCAGTGCTCCACTTCAGGGTACTGGGCCATCCCTGAGGTCTGTCCCTGGCAGCTGGTGGCATGTTGGCCAGAGCAGGGAGAGGAATACAGGCAGGACCCTGTGAACACGTAGTCCTGTGTCACCTCCTCCATCCTGCCCTTGGGGAGGTAAAGAGGACATGGCTGCCGTAAGTTATGTAGGGGACAAACAGGAGCTGGAAGGACACGTGGCCTTTGGGATGAGTATTGTGAACGGCTGTGTTGCATGGGTGTGTTTTTCCACCCGTCTCAGCTGCTGGAGACAGCTTCCAAGGCTGTGCAGAGCACCAGCAAGCTACAGGAGGAGTCCATTTTGTTACATGATTTAAGCTTCTACCATGCTTCTCAACTAGCCTTTTTAACACTCAGTAGTTGTCATTATTTAAATTCTTTCTGTCTTCCTAGGGATTACTACAACTGCCCCAAAATGTGACAACCCACAGACTACAACAACTCCTCATCCTTTTTTTTCCCTTTAAGGGCTGTGATGGAAGTGCACATCTCTCCTCCGCTGCCTTCTGCTTGCCTTACATCTACTTGTAATGCTGTGCTCCTACCAGCCTATGTATTACATGTGTGTCAAGCAATCACTTGGTATGGCCGCTGACCAGCAGAATGATGTTGTCCCTAGATTTTGCTATGTCCGAGTTTTACATATAATATTATTTTTTGGTTCGTTATACATTTTTTGTACTTCTCAGCATGCGTGGACAGGGCAATCTAGCTTCCCAGCACCGCCATGGCAATACCATTGTACAGCGTAGACTTGCCCTGTGTTTCCTCTTCTCCCTATTCCCCTTATCTGCCTCATCCCCAGACGTGCACATGGTTCAATTTACTCCTTGGAATTTGCACTGGAATAGGAGCTAGGAGGTGTGTAGCTTCAGCTGGGAGAAGCATTTCTGTAACCATATTGCAAATCAGAATTGTGTTTTCTAGACAAGGCTTAGTTTGCCCTTTGAGCCTTGATCTAACAAAGCTGGTGCTCAACTTCCAGCCTGCTTTTTAGTGAGGTTGCTCATGCGTGTGAATTTAGGCACGCAGTTAAATGGTGTTTGGTGTCCTGTGGAGAAAGCTGTATTTCAAGGTGAATGGTTCTCATGGTTTCTCTCCTCTATAACCAGTGTTCAGGACTGTAGCGTGAGTGACACAACAGAACTGACATGCTGTGGTGTACTGAAAACATAACAGCATTCTATGGCTGTTGTCCTATCCTCTTCAGCATCAGGGAGCATGACTAGATCAAAGCTGCTCTAAACTCTATGAATTCAAGAAGTTGGCGGTCTTCTCTCCCTTTTCCTTAACTTTGGCCTGATAATTAGGCTGCTGAAGCCAGAGAAAAGACTCTTGTTGAATGTAATGGATCAATTGCGTAGTCTGGATTTGCACTAGCATGTTTCAACCTTGTTCTCTTTAATATTTGGAATAAGCTTTTTTGCCAGTTTCCCAGGATATGAGGGCTTGAGAAAATTCAGAGCAGCGCAGGCGGCGTGTATGTGAGTCACTCAGTGCGTGAAGCCTTTGCCCAGTCATCCCAGGATTTTCCACCCAATTTTGACAGACAGGTTGTGTTATGGAACAGGAGCAGATGAGTAAGTTGCTTACAGAGACTACTGTGCCCGTCTGTCGTAGACACGTGTCTCCCTTTCCTCCATGATGACTGACCAGTTCACGTGGGGTCTGCAAACCTGGCCAGACCTCTTCGTCCTGGGGCCCACTCTGAGTGGGTGTTCGGGACAGAATGAATTTAGGTGACAGAAAAGGGCTCTTCCTTGCTTCTTTCCTGATTGCAAACATACTGACAGGCTATAAAATATGGACAGCTGGGGAGTTGTGGCAAAATTCAGGTAGACTCTCACCTCATTCTTGCTTATGCCCCTTGTCTGCTTCCTTCACCCGCTGGTTCAGTGGTTTCAGGTGCATCCTGAGAAAGATGATGTTTCTGGTCTGAGACTGCCATGGGTCTAAAGATTCCCCATCTGTCTAGGCCTGGCTTCCCACTGGCACCGCTGTCTCGCTGCCAGCTTGCCAATAATGCATGGCTTAAATGACATTGCCACTGCCAGAACTGCTGCTGCCGCTATGCAGGAGCTCTCCTTGAGGTCATTGCAAAACATTGTAAGGAATGAATAATTTGGGATTTTATCCCTGCTCGTGCTTAGCTGGTATCTGTATTCAACCCGCATGCCTATGAAGTCAATAGACAAAACTCTTGGTGTTGCCTGGGGCACCAGGATTCACAAGGGAAAAGGTTGTGAATGTACCTCATCCATTCTCTGCTGTTACTTCTGATGGTCTTCCCAGATGGCCCATCCTGAGCACAGGCATCGATAGATTAGAAGGAATTGGTGATACCATACATGTGTGGCTTGTTGTTAAAGGACCAACAGGCAAATAAAAGGGGCTCTGTCAAGAGTGTAACACAGCAGGATGTGGAAAACAGAGTTTGTATCATCTCTTTTTGAGTAGCTGAGAACAGGATGGGACACTCTGAACTTCCTATGTTGTTTATAATTTTTCTCCACTTTTCCTTGCATACTCTCCAAGCTGTTGGTATCTTGACTGTAACTGGTCTACAGCAGGGAAATGGAATTTGTCCTGAACCTTCATTTGCCTTTTATTACAGTCTACCAATTTTTCCTCTTCTGTCACACGCAGATAAATATTGGTTTCAAAATTAAAGACAACATCAGGACTAGACTCTCTAGTTTGTCTTAACAATTTCATACAGTTCATTTCGTATGATGAAATTAATTAGACATCTCTCATCTCAATGCGTACTCCATGGCATGTGTAGGAAACAGAGCCATTCTGACAGTCACAGCTGTGCTGTGGTCCCCTCAGCTTGGGGAGCATGTTGCTGAGCCCCACAGTACTGGCCAGGAACGGCCTGCCTTCTCCCAACAAAGTACCCTGCTGTAGACCAGACAGAGACCTGACTGGTTCAGGAAAGTCTGTTTAACTCCATCTCCTAAATCACTGTTTTGTGATTAAAAATTTTCTGTTTATCCATTTAAAGTAGCAGACCAACAAAAGTTTTGGCAGGTTGAACTTGATTTAGTAAGAGAGAGCACTTCTCACTAGAGACATATCAGAGCCTTTAGTACTTCCCCAGGTTTCTTCTTTCTCCCCTCAATTTTGCTAGCACCTACTTCTACCCAATATTTTATAAAAAAAATACTTTGTGGCAGCTTTAGAACAGCTATGTTAAGCAGGAGCTTCCTGCAGTCAAATCAGCCCATCGCTGTCTCTGCCCAATTTCACCGTCCCTCTCTGAGGGGGAAAGGATCATAAGCCTCTTCTTGGCAGGCTCCCATCACCTGGTCTTCAGCATTTACTGAAGTACTAGGGGCATGTTCTCCCTTTGCCCACAATGCCTGCCTTCTGCAGTCAGCTTTGACTTTTAGGGGGCTGAATCCACCTCTTGAAGTTCGTCTGCCTTTCCGCTGACTAGAGAGCATAGGGAGTCAGAGGTCCTGCATGAGGAGAAAGATGAGGCCGTTGACTAGCTGACATGGACAGAATTTGTCCTCTTATGCATGGGGGATGGCTGGAGCCCCTGTTTGATCCTAAAAGACAGTTCCTTGCTCAAACCAAGCAGTCTGGGAAGATGCTTGGATTATTTCTCTTGCTTCTCCCTGGCAGTTCCCAGGCAGTGTGCTGCCCCTTGCACTGTCTGCAGAGAGGGAGGGAGGGAGAGGAGCCTGAAACAAAGGGTAGCGCTATGTTGTGTAAAGGACTGCACTGAACCCGTGCTCAGAAGCTGTGCAACAGGCTGTCCTGGGAACACCACCCTCACCCTGGTCATGGATGCTGCTTTTCCTGACCTCTAACTGATCTTCCTCTGCAGTCCTGGTCTGCATGGAGTCCTTGTCTGCCTTTCCATTTCACAGCCAGGATGTGACCTTCTCTTCCAGTCTCACCTGGCCTGGGCTAGACCAGCTTTCCCTGTCGAGCATGTGCCTTGCTTCCCTGTGAAGAGAAGTCTGCCTTGCTTCCAGTGAATTATATTTGACTTCAGTGGTTAGCATCATGTGCTCTGCTTTCCAGTGCATTGCTGTAACAGCTTATTCTGTCAATATATTTTATCGAAAAAAGATGCTGAGGGACAGAAAGCATTTAAATTTAAAGTAGTCCATGGCCCATGAGCCATCTCCAAGAGATACCCCATGAGGCCTGTGACTCCTCTCTCCTCTCAGAGGAGTTCCTGTTCCACCTATGTTCTTTCACCCCCAAAAATCCCCTTCAGAGGAAGGGGAATGGTGGTTAGAGGCAGCCTGAAACAGAATTAGCAGGGTTGGAGAGGGAAACTGTTTGGCTGTCTTGTCCTGTTTGATATGTTGCCATAAAATTATTTATGCTTCCTGCTGTTTATCTTAGGACTAAATGATATAATTAAGTGTATACAGAGATAGAACTCCATTCATCTGAGGTCCTCAGTATCTTGGAAATGGTGTTGTGGCTGCTTCACAGACAAGCCAGTCTCTCTCCCTTGCTTTCCTTTAAGTGTTTTGCTTCTGGCAGGGGTCATATGGAGAGCTCTACCTGACCTTAGCTGGGGACAGGAGCGAAGTACATTGCCCAAAGCCCCAGGGTGAATCCATGACACGAGCAGAGCCCTTGGCTGTGCATCCCTGCTCCTCAGCCCTCCCCCTCTCATTCTTGACCCTGGTGTTTTGTACCCTTTCGCACACAGTCCGTTATCTTCTGTTTCTTCTGCCTGTTTTTCAGGGTGACAGGAGATGTACTGCATGAGGTAGTTAACTCATCTGCGAGAAAAGCTCTGCAAATGGTCTATCTGCAACAGCGTAGGACAACTGAAAAAGTATCATTATTTCTCTTCTCCTTTAAGTCCTTGGTTTTCCATAGCAGGACCTGGATCGCGCTGTGGAAAAATCTGTGAGTAGGCTGTCACACAGTGCAACGTATGATCTCAAGAGTGAGGAAATCCCTGGGGGATAGTGCTGATATACTCTGGAAATACTAGACCTGAGTGCATGAGATACTGTGGTAACCCCCCCAGGGTGGTATCCTGTCTTCCAAGCAGAGCAAGCACTTGCTTTTTCCAGGCTCCATTTCTACCATTCTGTCCCTGTACCTTGAACAATCAATTTCTCTGTTAACGTTTGGTCAGTTCAGGCTCTTCTGTGTCAGAAATGTTAACCTCATGGAAATTAAACACTCCTGGTGGGTTCCCAGCCCTCACAGTAGTCAGATTCCAGGCCTTGAGCTCCCCACAGCCTTTAAGGTGTTCAGTCACGGGGCATTGCCATTTAGTGGCAAAATTGGTGCAAGGTTTGTTCTGCGACACCCTGCTATGATTGCAAGCATCCAGCCTCAGACAGTCAGACCTGCCTGCCAAAGCAAGGTTATCTCGTGAGTTGTGCACCTTGAGGAGGTCAGGGTAAAGGTACATGATGCTCCTGGCCTAGCTGTTCCAGGGAGAGGAGAAAGCTAAGCTATGCGTGCATTTTTGGAGAAGAGTAGTGTCTGCCCCATAAGGCAGTGTTATCCTTTGGAGGTTTGTGTCAAAGTTCTGCATTTTTAGTGTTTTTCTTTTTGTAGTATCCATTGAAGAAGGCTCTTCCTGCAGAAAGACTGTCCTGGCAGAGTTGGGAGGATGTTTTGGGAAGACAGCAACTCCTTTCCAGTTGGAAGAAGCTGCAAAGCTGCCACAGTCTAGCTTTTTCTCTAGTGCAAAATAATTAGTTCTGAGCCATAGATGTAGAAACTTGAATTCAGTCTTTCTGGCAGTGGTAGGAAAGAGAGAGAATGTTATAAATTGTAAGAGACTGTCAAGGCAAGCATGTGTTCTTCTGAAATCTCCCATACCAGGCACAGCGCTCCCTCCTGCACAGAGCCCAGAGCTGGTCAGGAGAGGAATGCAATGACAGTGCTACGTGTGCTCCTGCTCTATAGCTGTGGAGGTTATTATTTTGAAAACCTGCTTACTGGTCTACAGAAGCAAAACCCCAAGTCCTTGACTCCTGAAATTCTTCATAAAAACCCACTTCCATCAAAAAAAGAGTTGGGTTTGATCTGCAGTCTGAAATACTTGACTAAACATCAAAGTGAGTTTGGAGAGGAAGGGTTACTTGGTAGAATTGATGTTGCAATTTACCTGACTCTTTTCCAACTCTAGATATTTCTGACATGGATGTTGCAACCTAATTTCTAAATACCCATATTTCCCAAATATTTGGCATTTGGCTTTGTTTTTCATTGGATCCTTCTGAAAAGTCAGTACTTACCTAGGCAGTTTGATATGAACAGTCACTGAATCATGACAGTGCTTTTCTATACACGTTTAGATACGCTTATAGGAAATAGGGCCGTGATCTAAAGGCTGTTCTGATCTGTATCAGTGTGCAAGAAATTTAGGTAAATGTCTTTTTGATGGTTATTACAGTATAACTAAGCTGTTAACAATAGTGCTCTTCCAAATCATTAAAAATCTGCTTACAACTTCAACAACAATAATGACATATTAGTTTGTCCTGTTGGTGCCTGTTGCCTTGAACTGCAGCAGTTCAAGGGCCCACTCCAGCCACCACTGAAGTTGAAAGGGATCTTTTGGTTGGACTTGGCTGGCCTTTATAGCAGCAAAGTTCTTTGGACACACTGGCTGTAGTATTTCTCCCTTGAACAGAATTTTTTAAAGGCTGAAGATGTGGGTGAAAGCTGTCACTTTGAGGAAAACGTCAAGGTCTTCCCCCCCACGCCTCCCCATCCCTGACTGTAAGAGAGAACAGCAACTTTCCTGTACAACATGCAGGTGGTTCTTTTAAAACCAGATACAGACTTACAGCTAAGCTACTGAGACTGAGAGTTACGTGCCTGTTATTAGAATATTTCATGAAGAGAAGCTGGGCAGCGTGACAGTGAGACTAACGGGTTTGGAGGCATCGGGGTATGTGGTCGGTGACAGCGGGGACTCACAGGTCAGGGAAGGGACTAATGAGTTTGAGTGAGTCCATTTTCTAGTGTCCAGGAGGATACTGATCTTGAGGGAGTGGAACAACCTCACATCAGAGAAAGAGGTCCCTTGTGATACTTCAGACCAAACACACTGAAAGATGCGTTTCAGGTCCAAGGCTTATATTGTGCCTGTGCACAGGAGATGACCTTTTCTATCCCACAACCACTTTGTGGAGACTCAGTCCCACCTCATGAGGAAAAAAATGAGCTGCCTTTCTTTTTTTTTTGTAAGCTTGCTCTACATGCTGTTATCAGATATATGTGTATGCAAATGAAACACTCATCTATTTACATGGCTTATAATTGGTAAGCAAAGTAGTGTGAGTCTTCTGCTATGTTCCTTTGGAACAGGCTACAACAGAGAAAGCAAGATGGGGAGAGTTGGCATGATGTTGGGCAAAGCCTGCTAAGAAGCCAATATGTTTGTGACTATGCACAGATAAGATCTTGCACTTAAATAGCACTTCATATTCAAAGTGGTCACTGAAGAAATGATATGCGCACAAGCTTTATCTCTCTATTGAAATGGTGCTCTCTAAGGCACTGCTGATAAACCATTCAGAACAACATCACCTGGTTTATCAGGACTGGAAGTGAAGAACGCTTACAAGAAGTAATAAACTTCCAAAGTGGCTAAGCTCTGGAAGGATAAACAGTAGCTATTTGCCGATCATCAAATCACTGGGAAATAGGCCTTTTCCCAAGAGCAGCTACAAAGTCTTTGGTGACGACTCTAGTTTGGGCTGTACGTGTTACATTACATCCAAGACCTAGTCCCTAAAATAGGGCAGTGCCCTAATGCTGGGCTTGCATGCTGCCTCACTGTTGAGTCAGACACCACTTCCTGAAGAGCTCACGTTCTCCTGCAGGATCTCTGCTCAGCACTGCCCACACCCAGTCCTGTTGCGCTCTGAGAAGGGCAAGTCATAGCCTGGGGTCAGATGGTTGCAAGCTGTGCTTATGGTTTTTGTTCCTAAGACTACCCAGATGAAGCTTTCCCATCCAAAAAGCAGCCAAATGACTTTCCCTCCATCCCCTTTGCTTGCTTATACGCAACTATACTGGTCAGGACCTGCCTCTGAGTAATCCCTTTGCCTTCTCTGAAGGGTGTCATCTTAAAAAGGGCGATGACACATGGTTTTGATACAAACTTATGAAAAAAATTCCTTAAATAACCAGGGCAATTGTTTAAATCTTATTCCTTAGAGCTGTAGTCTCTAAAATTTTTGATGGCATACCCCTTTCGCTCAAAAGTTGCCGTTAGGATTAACATCCTCAGTGCATACATCATGTAAACATTATCCATCTTTTACTTAGTAATGCTAAGAATCTAGAGCTTAACTGTTATGGAAAATCATTCAAGTGCTTGTGGACCACTTGCTTCTACTTTGACCGGTGAAATAAAAGCTCAATCTGGGCTTCCACTGTACAAACAGGACAGGACAACTGGGAAAGGTTTATTGTTCAACAGTTTATTTCCATCTCTATTAGGCTCCATTTATTACTAACTCTATTAGGCTCTATTTATTATAAAATCTATTAGAGTCTATATATAGAGACTCTATATATTAGACTCTATATATTACTAGCTCTATTAGACTTTATTTATTTCCAGCTCTATTAGGCTCTATTCAGTCGCTAGTGACTATCCCTACCCTAACTAGCATGTGCCACGCTGGGTCCAGCCGCAGCGTTGGTGGCGCAGGAGCAGGTGGGACAACGTGGGGCTGTTGGGCTTTAGCCGTGGGGTGGCGTGGGCATGGCCGTGGCAGGGGCTGCTGCCAGCACGGGCATTGCCAGCCAGGGGTTGCAGCAGGGAGAGAGGCCAGCCCAGGGGAACAGCCCAGTCGCTGCGCCGGGCTGACACCCAGCCCTGGTGCCAAAGGTGGCAGCTGTGGCGTGGGAGGTGCAGCCTGGTGCGGTGCCAGAGCAGCACGCGGGAGGCCAGCCAGGGCCTGGCTGCTGGGTGGTGGTGCCAGGGATGGGGCGGCCCAGAAGCTCTCCCTGCCTGCTGCTCCAGCAGGGTCGGGAAGTGGAAGGGCAGGTGCCTGGGAAGAGTTTGGGGCACTGCTGAGGCTGAGAGGTGCTTTAGCCTGGCGCTTTGTTGGTGGGGGCCTCTGGGGGGGAGGCGCCAGCGTGTCCTGCAGTGGAGCTGGTGCAAACACCTCCTTCTCCACCACAGCAGCAGCTCCCTGTGCAGGCTGAAGACCTTGGCAGCTTCCTGAGGGACAGCTTTCCTCCAGCTCCTCATCCAGGTACGATGCAGCTGGGGCTCTCCTTTTGTGGCCCACTCTTGGCTTGCACCTTGCCAGCACCTGGGGATGGTCCCTCTTAAAGATGGGGTCGTAGTAGAAGAGCAGAAGCTAAAAAATGCAAAGGAGAAGAGTGAGTTGCCACCAGTTCCCACATGGAAAACACAAAGATACGAGAACTAAGGCTTTTGATCACAAAAGACAAAGGTGAGTATTGAAACAGACTCTTAGGGGCGTTGGAAACCTCAAGCTTGGGTTGTCTCAAACATTATGATATGGTTCTGTTAAGTCATAACCAGCCCTGGGTTTTCACCTGAGAAAGAAATGAAGGTGAGAACATCTACAGCCATCCCCATCTCTCCCACCAGCTCCTGTGCAGAGGAACTGATGTACCTTTCTAGGAGCAGGAGCAGTTGCTTCTTCTGTTGGAAATTCGTCCCTGGAGTCAGATGAGTTGGACGCCTCTGGCAGTTTGCGCAGCCCATGGGCGTCGAGCTGACAATGGAAACTTTCCATGCTCTCCAGTTCAAAAACTCTCCCAGGTCCTCTTCTGGCCAGCACTTCCCTCTTGAACATTTCCTCGTTCATGGCAACAAAGACTCCATCGTCAACCCACCGAATGGACTGGAACTCATCACTGCAGGCAATTTTCCAGAGCTGCTTTAGAAAGGAGAGGTCCTTGATTTCACTCTCCTCGGAAGAAGCTGGAATGTCATTTTTGGTCCTGATGTCATCACTCCAGGGTTGGAAAAACTCTTCTATTACTGCTCCTACAGCAGTGTCCCCAGCTGCTTGATTACCCCACCCTGGAGAGGCAGGAGAAGCTGAGTCTGATAACTCCCCCAGCTCATTTGAGGAAGAGGAGGAGGAGATTGCAGCTGGTGATGGCTGCCTTTCAATCCATCCACTCTCATTTGGGCTTGAGCTTTCTTTGGCAGCCATCGCTCTGGCCAGCCAGGCTTGGTCCTGCCAGACACTGGCCGAAGGCTGACTGGTACCAACTGCTGCCAACTGCAGGTTCTGATGGGACATTCTCAAATGTCACTGTGGCACCTGTGCCACATGGCAGCGATACCGCACGGGCTGCACCCGTGATCCGGCATTAGGGAGCAGCCAGAGGAGACATTGCTGAAGAGCACTTGTTGCTTTTCACTCCCAGAGCCACTGATGGTGGGACTCCAGAGCCCAGAAGTCAATAAAGCTGTGTTGAACAGCTGTAGGCAATGAGAGGATGGTGCTGTGTCCGGCTGCACCCAGGAGTGGGTCGGCAGGGAGGAGCGGGGACGGCTCCAGCGTTGAGCATCCCAGTGCCCCGTTTCTGAAGTTTTCCAGCTGGGCACCTCTGACACCTGCCGAAATGTCCTTACGGTCTTTGTTGTCATTTCACTGAGATCGTGTCTGTAAGGAAACATGATCCAAGATATTTTAGGTACCTAATCTGTGCAGTGATGTAAAAGCAAAGAGCAGTGGCAAGTATGTAGGAAGAAGCCTCACTAGGTATAGGAGAAGGTAGTCCAAAGCACAGGGAAAGTGTTGTACAAAAGGAGGAGGGGCATTTATCCAATCCTCAGCTTTTTCAAATGGTATTAAGATATTGAAGAAAACAGCAGGAAGAAAACCTTTTCTTAAAAATCATAGAATCATTTAGGTTGGAAAAGACCCTTAAGATCATCAAGTCCAACCGTAAACCTAAAGCTGCCAAGTCCACCACTAAACCATGTCCCTAAGCGCCACATCTACTCGTCTTTTAAATACCTCCAGGGATGGGGACTCAACCACTTCCCTGGGCAGCCTGGTCCAATGCTTGACAACACTTTCGGTGAAGAAATTTTTCCTCACGTCCAATCTAAACCTCCCCTGGCGCAACTTGAGGCCATTTTCTCTTGTCCTGTCACTAGTTACGTGGGAGATGAGACTGACACCCACCTCACTACAACCTCCTTTCAGGTAGTTGTGGAGAGCGATGAGGTCTCCCCTCAGCCTCCTTTTCTCCAGGCTAAACAACCTCAGTTCCCTCAGCCGATCCTCATAAGACTTGTTTTCCAGATCCTTCACCAGCTTTGTTGCTCTTCTTTGGACACGCTCCAGCACCTCAATGTCTTTCTTGTAGTGAGGGGCCCCAAACTGAATCAGAATGAAAGAAGGAAGGAAAACTATTAGGCAAAGATGTGATAGGATCAGCATTATCATATACCTTTTCACTGTGGTAATGCAATGAAGAAGCATCATCTCCAATAGAAAGAATTCTTTTCTTGACATCTCCTGCTGTAAAGGTGCCACTTCCTAGCACAAGACAGGAGTCAGAGCCAACCTGTTGCCTCTAACTCATTTCTGCCACGGACATGGACAAGAAGGCAGTGCTCGCATTGAACCAGCTCCATTTCCAACCATTATATGCTCCACATTGAAGAAATGACCACAGGCCATCTGCTTATCAAAGCAATGCTGAAGGGAGCAACTACATTCTTAGTAGTCTTAGTTGAGAAGAAACAGCCTGTTCTTTGTTGTAATTAAGAAACAGTCCAGTTGGACAGTCTAGGTTTCAAAGACTAATTTTTCCAAATCATCTGTAGTCAAAGAAAGTCTATTAAATGTCTCTTCAAGTGAGAAAATGCTGTACCAACACCGACTGGTTCATATTTTAAATAGTGTAATCATTGACGCTAAAGGTATATTGCAAAAATTTGGTAATTAAGACTGAGTGATGATATTTATACCAGCTAAGTAACAGCTATAAAATCTACAGCTAATGCTTCTGGCATAGATTACATGCACACTATAAGTGGAAATGGCTTATTAAACAGCTGAACAAATGGGGGGGGCCTGTTGCTCAAGAGGAATTAGAACATTAGAGCGGAAAAGCAACAAAAGCAACACTAAACTCCCAAGAGAAGTTGAAATATTGACATAATAATTGACATAGCTAACTTAAAAATATCATGTCAGCTGTTAACCATTCTAGTGCCAATAAAAAAGCATTCAATTCTTGCCTGAGAAGCCAAACACTCCAGTGATGATCATGATTGTGGCTGAATAGAAGCAGCAATGAGGTCCTGTACTAAGACATACCCAAAATCAAGTATATATTGAGGACCTGAAAGACAAGCATTTCGTACAGGGTTTTTACAAAAATACTTTTAGATAATGTTTATACTATACAGGACTAGACTTTTAAACAATACCTGACATTGCCAAAAATGTTCATCTAAATACTAGAAAGGCAAATGTGAAATCAACCCGTTAGGAAGGTTCACAAATTCTGTAGCGCTTATCTCTCTGGATGAGAAGTGCCAGAATGGTTAGAGCATCAAGCCTGAAAATGAGAAAAGAGCCAAGGTTTAGGGAATGTTTTCTAGAATGTTTGGGTCATCACAAGTCAAATATTCTCAAATGAAACTGTAACTTGGTCAAAAATGTGGTGTAGTAGGTGTAGGGGAAGGAGACAGTTTTGTAACGGTGGTGAAAAGTACAGGTTAAAGACCATGGTCATTGCTATGAAAAGGAATATGGCCTTTTAGAAGGTACTTAGACGAAAGAGCAAATTTAATAGATCAGTGAGAAGTTTTATGTCAGCAGAATTGAGAAAGCCTTGAAAAAAATCTGCACTGCTAAAGTGCATTTGCTGTTTACAAAATATAGCTAATCTTAGTGAGTGGGAGCAGTCAATATTGTACATAATGATGAAGAGCAAAAGAGAAACTATTTGTATTTCACAACTCTCCTACCACTGTGTTAGAAGAAAACATGAACCTTCCATAAGGAAGTGAGCTAAACAAAGAATGAGTATATTCTTTTTTACTTGCTTCCAGGAGAGTATGAATTTCAGTACAAAATTATTTAAAATATTTTTATATAGTATGCATATTGAGTACCTGGTGTGTACAATTTATATCTGTAAAATATTATCCACTGTAACATTTTCATTACAATCCTGCATTTGACTGAAATCTCTGAATGCCGATCAAAAAACTGTGATGAATGGAACTGCACAGCCCATATCCTTTCTTCTCCCCTTCTCCTCTTTCTTCTCCCACCTCTTGCTCTTGATGGTGTAACAACTGTGCGTTTTGTCAAGTCCAGCAGAGTCCCAGGGAGAGTTTGTAATTCAGATCCACAAAAGTCTGACCTTTGTAGGAGACTGCGTAAGTCGCTTGTTGCTTGCAAGTCCAGTGAAGAGCATGGTGATCGTGGTAGTTGTTTCTGTGGTGTTAGGAGTGCACCGGGATGCAAAAACTGGGCAAAAGATTTGCAGACTGTCATGGTGAGTGGATGGGGCTGCTTGTAAGGAACTTCCCAAACTGTCATCAAATACTAAATACTGTGGGAAATGGTTAGGAAGGATGGGTTACCTGGTGGAGGTGAGGGCAGGCACGTCTCTCCTCGAGGTCAAAATGGATCTCTGGAGGTAGATACAACTGGGGTGAGTTTGTGAGCCATCCTGACGGAGGGCCAGAAGAAAAAGTCAGTCTGGTGTAAGGCTGAGGCAGAAGTTGCTTTAGCTCCATTTTCATTTGGCAAATCCCTTGTTATTGCAAGGGCCTAGGCTTCATGTGGGCAGCATTGTTTGTCTCTCCTGCTCCCTCCTTATGGCATGCTGTAGATATTGTCTCTTCTGTTACAGGCATTCAGCTCCCTGTGAGGCTGGGGAAGTGTCTGGGCACGGAGTGGAAGACTCCTGGAATAGATGCTCTGTGGGCACTAGTAAAGGAAAAGCTTCGCTGTAAGGCTTCCTGCAGTTTTAAGGAGAGTGGTGTTGGTGGCTCCCACGTCCTCTTCTCACCTTGTATGTGCCAATATAGTTCTTTGGGAGGAAGGCAAAGTTGCAGAGAAAAAGGGAATGGGCAACTGTGTCAGCTGTGTATGTGGCCTTCACTAGCCATGTGTAGCTAGCTGGAATGGTGTAGGACTTCTGCCCGACTCCTGATGCTTGCCCATTTTGAAGGTGTCTGGGCTTGGGACCCTCAGATGTACAGCTTAATGTCCATGTCATTGATGGCCTCTGTCCCACAGCAGGTTGGAAACAGTGTCTGGTAATAGAGTTAGTGAGCTTATTCGTTAAAGCATGTTTTGGGGAAATTAGTACGTCATTCCTTTTCCTATCAGCCTCCTGGGTACAGCTGTGGAGCCCATCTCTGTGGTGCAGAAAGGCAAGTTCTCCTTCACTGGGCGTTGCTGTAATTGTTGTGTTGTATTTTTTGTACAAACACCCATTACCACAGTATCTGAACACCTGTGAGGAGTTGCTGCACCAGGATGTGGTCGGGTTCAGAGGCACACAGACTGATGAATATCACATTCTACCTCTTTAATTGCCACCCCATGCAAATCTTTTTTTGGCAAATAAATCAAGAAGGGAGGTTGGTGCATGATTCATTAACATAATGCTCAGTACAAGGAAGGCAGGAGTGGACAGGTGGAGACAGGATTTCCAAATGCTGTAGGAGCAGCTCTCTTTGCGGCAGCCTGGAGATGACCGAAGATTTCTTTGAGGTTGACAGTAGGTTTCCTGTTCTATGTTTTACTGGAGGATCTGAAGCAGCAAAGCCCAATGTGTTTGGAGTAGGTCTCACTGTCACCACCTTTCTCCCTACCCCAAGCCCTACCCACCTCTGGTCTCCCTGTCCTTCCTGTCCACCCCCCTGCAACTGCTCCTGCCTTATTGCCACCTCAGGCTTCTGCTTTCTTGCCCAGCCCTGCTGCTAGGTGCAGACAAGCAAATGGGGACCCCAAGTTGGTAGGCCTGGGGAATGCAGCAGCTTGAGCCCAGCTCCACGTCATGCCTCACTTCTGGTTTTGGTTTATGTGACCTTGGAGACCTGCCTATTGAGAAGACAGAGGCTTCTTGTAGCTCCCAGCAAATTTCAGAGCTACCTGAAAATCACAAGGAGGACTTGTAAGATTGTAGGAATGTGGGAATGAGGAATAAATGGAAATGTTTAACTTTGTTACTTAAATAACTGTTTACAAACAGGAGAAACTTGTCTCTGCTGATGGTAAGATGTTCATACATGAGTGACGAGAACCTTACCAGGCCAACCTTTTGGTTGAGTGTAGCTCAGTGGAGCAGCAGCGCTGCCTGCAAGACATCCTGCCCTTCCCTTCCCTGTCCCCCTGTTCTCTTGTCTGCAAAATGGGGGTGATGGTGTCTGGCCACATTTGCATCGGCCAGCAGAGACCCAGTGATGAACAGTAGCCAGAAAAAACATCTGTGAAGCCTAAACTCACCTTTGGCATTCAAACTGCTTCAACCTTGTGTTTTTTCGCAAACTGTGTTTTCAACCAGTCTTAAGCTGCTTGTAGCTTTTGTTTGTGTTTGGCAAATAGCTATGGCTAAACTAATAAATTGGAAATTAAATATTTCATATGGAAATATTCAGAAAACCAATGTGTGGTGGTGCTCTTCCCTGTAGTTAGCTGGTTAGAGCACTGCTAGGTGAGGCCCAAGACCCAGTTTCAAATCCCCTCTCTATATTTAGATGCAGAATCCAGATTTAAAAGTCTCCTGTGCCACAGAATGGCCTTGTCAATTGACTGGGGGCTGTTTTGCGATGGGTTTTTCTGCCTTTCTAGCCAAACTCCTTGTGGAGGTGGGTGCAGTCACCATGGGCCAATCTGTCACCAGTCTGAAAAATGACTAGCCCATCTCTGGTGTGCTGGAACAGCTGTCACTGGGCAGTCATGCCATTGCAAAATACTCTGTTCAGCGGCGTGTACCTTACTCATAAGTAGATGTTCCTTTTCCTCTAATTACCTCTGTGCTACTATTACTCCCAAGCACCTTGGAGCACTATTAAGTAGTAATAACTACTGATACATGTGGGAGAAATTAAGGTTAATACAGAGCTCATTAAGAGAGCTCCAGGAGGAGCAGAGAAAGGGGGTTTTGTCTTGTACAGTGCATAAAGCTCCCATGGGTGCGTCTGAATGCAGGCTTACTAGCAATACTCAGAAGACAAGCAGTTTGGTTCCTGAGTATTGGACTCTGTCAGGTCAGCGAGTGGGAGAGCAATACTTACAAGTTGAGCCTCTGTAGTTTGTTTTATTTTTGTATTTATTTTGGTTTGCTTTTTATCCAGAGGTCTTCAAGACCAAATAGAAGCTCCAAACTGGTGTTGAGTCAAGCTCTTGGTCTGGCTGTGGGTTTGTGGAAATGAGCCAGAGTGGTCAAGATGGGCTGTATCACTCCAACCTGCTTTGAGTATCCGTACCACAGACCTCTTTCCTGCACTGTAAGGAGTCTTGTGTCTCCCCATTATGCTGAGGCAGTGAAATGAAAAGCTGAGTGAGCTGCACCTCTGCACAACACAGTTGCATGGAGAAGGGTTTCTGGGTAAGAACACAGTGGGACCCTTGCGTTTGCCAGCTGGAGCTCTTGCTTTGCTGCAGCACTTGCAGTGTCCAGGCAGTAACTCTCCTTTAGCTGGGACAGAGCCTGCGAGTACCGTGGTCTGTGCCATGGTCTGTGCTGCAGGGCGAGAGGCTGCTTTGGGGAGAAGCAGAGGCCAGAAAAATAGTATTCTGGTACCTGGATTCCCATTGTAGGCCATGTCCTGTCAGTGTTTTGTTGCCCTCTAGCTACTAGCATAGTGAATTTTACTGTACACAGGTCAAGAGCAGGGCAAAGAATGCAGAAGCTGTTTGGGTTGTGGTACTGGGTACTACACCTTGAAAGCCAGGCGTCCAAACCCATCTGTAACTGTGTGTTCTGCATCTCTAGCTACCCTGTGCAGCTGCTTGGAAAAGGACATGTAGGAAAGGTTTCTTGTAAGGACCTCTGGGTTTGCTTAGTACATGGCTGACCATAAAAAGTGAGTGGCACATCAGAAAGCTCTTGCAGTTCTGTTTTAGTCCTAGCAGTGCTGCTCACAACACATCCTGGTCTTCCCCTCTGTGCTTTCAGTGCCTCCTCTCCGAGGTGACCAGCACCCCAGCTGTCCTGCTTAGATTGATTGTCCTTAACTTGAACCAGTTGGTTTAGAGTGAGGTCCTCATATGGAGAGGGCTATCTGTAGCTGTTTCATGGGTCAGCAGCTCAGTCCAAGACCAGACTCCTCTAAAGGGCACAGGCTTGAAAATAGAGACTTAAACGCAAGCGCTTGGCTTTGCAGCTGCAGTAGCTGTTGGGTCCCATAGGAAGCCTAGTACCTAAGTGGTGAATTAATGAACTATGATACTGCATTTGCTTTCATCTGTCTTCTTGTAACTAGGTCTAAATTGAGCTGCTGATGTTTTTTGCACCAGCTGGAGCGGTCACACTCTTCCTTAGCAGTTTTTACCTCTTTTTGCTTTTTTCCTTAATGATGACGAGGGCCCTAGTCGTGTGATCTTCCACAACTGTGAAAGTGGCCTTGTGTGCTGCTTGGAGCCTGAGTCTTCAACACCACTTCTCAAGGCTGCTATGCATGGCCTTCTGGTGCTCCCTCCTTCTGGACAGTGTGTCAGTGTGCGTGTGTCAACCTACGAGGGTAGCAAAGGTGATACACACTCAACTGTAGCTTCTTAAGGTGTAACTTCAGGACTTCCTGGCTGCAGACCTGATCCTTCTTCTCCTTTTGCCCTACTCTAAGAGAAGAACAGGCTCTGGTACTGCTGTCTGTCCACGTGATGTTCTTGCTGGAGCTTGCTCTAGTCTGTGGCATTAAAAAATAGAAAGGACATATCCTGTTATCACTGTGCTGTGGCAAGAACACAGTTGTATTCATGTAGAACTATTGCAGTCTGTTTGTAAGATATGATATAATTGAAAAGTCTGGCACATTTCCCACCGCAAACGTTGTTAATCCTCACTAGCTAGGATTAGTCACCACTTCTTACAAGCCTTGACACAAAGCTAGCAAGTTATTCAGTTAATCTGCACTTAAAGGATAAATATTGCATCCTATGGGAAATTAGGCAGCGTCTTCTTCCTCTCCTGTTGTACAGTGATGCATTGTGTCTCTTACACCTGAAGGTGGAAGGGAAAAGTGCAATAACATGATGGATGTTAGCAGACACCTGCTATCACAATGCAGCTGGATCAGCAGAGAAATTTAGTACAAAATTGCTTGCTGAAACCAGGCAGTGAATATAAACAGCATCTTTGTGCTCTTCATGGCACTGGAGAATTTTCCTGTTACACAGCAGTAAGTACTCAATGCCTCACAGCTGCAAGACTCTTCCAAGTGTCTTCCTTTTTACTGTGGGTTTTTTCCTCGTGTGATCTCAAGCTGTATCTGCAAGTAGTGTCATTGGAGTTGGTTGGTGTACTTCCCATGAAACTGAGGTCACCGAGATGAAGGTGTTTCAGGCTCTGAAGTTTTGCAGAGTCTGAAGTGCAGCTCCAAGTTTCCTCATGGCCAGTCTCCAAAACAGCAAGACCTTACTGAGTAGGTGACCTGAGATCCCATTTTTCTCAGCAAAATAGAATCATAGAATAGTTTGGGTTGGAAGGGACCTTTAAAGGTCGTCTAGTCCAACCCCCCTGCCATGGGCAGGGACATCTTCAACTAAATCAGGTTGCTGAGAGCCCCATCCAGCCTGACCTTGAATGTTTCCAGGGATGGGGCATCCACCATCTCTGGGCAACCTGTACCAGTGTTTCACCACCCTCAGCATAAAAAAATTCTTCCTTATATCTAAAAATAGCTGAGTGGATCTGGAAACACCAGGTTTCCAGCTGTTCGGCAATTTACCCGGGGAAGCTGGCTTGAAGCATAGCACCAAGGAAGCTCGGACACTTCAGTTCAGCAGCCCTGCCAAGGAGTTTCTTCCAAGCCTTGCGCATTGCAAGTGTCCAGCGAAACCAAGACCACCAGTGGGCACAAGCAGGGAAAGAAGGGGCCTTCTGGCTGGGGAACTCTTGATTTGTAAGGAGTTTTGAAAATTTCTGATTTCAGTGTGGTTTGATCCAAAACCTTTAAAAAAAAATTATTACTTAAACAAGTATTCCCTTAGATGCTTAACTCTCCCTATGGTTTTGACCAACTTAAATGACATTTTATCTTAGGTCATGGGATAAATAATTACATAAATGAATGGATGTTTCTTCACCTCATTGATTTATCATCTCATTGCACTGAGTCATGTTTTCAGGGATTTTAAGCTTAAATTGCACTCCCAGTCAGTGAAGTGGAGTTGTAAGTCTTAAGCAAGGTGCTTTTGAAAAGAGAGGATTCATGCTAAGAGCTTTTTCTGTTTTGACAATCCATCTAGTCACTTATCCACATTACTGTGTGACTAAGTTTCCTTAAATCTGGTAATGAATTATGTTCCCCTCTTGCCCCATCCCAAAAAATTCTTCTGGTGATCATGTGTGTGACCGGCCCTGAGTCCACAGCATCTTGTCTGAGTGGATGCCAGCTGCCAGGCGAAGTCTGGCATGGGTATCATAGCACGTTGAGGTTTTCACATCGGATGATGTTTGTGTCTTATCCTTGTCCTCTGCCTTGTGGTATTGGTTGTCTGTCTAGGAAAAGTTAGGATTCATTTCTGTCCCATTGTTAGCCGGCTAAAATAGTTCTACACGTGATGTTGGAGTTACAGCAGGTTGAGCAGTAAAATCATGTTAACACCGTGAGTCCAGCAGAAAAGCAGTGTTTTAACCTCTTACTTGTTTCTATTGATCCTGGATGCAGTGAGAAAGGTTGTCGCGCTCAGTATCTGTTTAGAAACTCTCCCACCTGTAGTTTGGATTTTTAAATACTTCTTTATTATGTTTCCATTGTATTTCATCAAGACAGGTCAGTAACTGCAGGAAGAAAGCACTCAGCTCATCCTGTCTTTGCCAACACTGGAACCAGCTTGTCCCTGCAGTCCTTTCTCAAGCAGCGTCCTGGGCCCATGTTGAGGGTGGCAGAGCAGAAAGGCATGCATCCCTGCTGGCACTTCATCGGTCAGGTCCAAAAGCTGTAATGCTTCTGTGCTTTCCCCAGAGTGCATCTTTTGTGTGTAATAAACCACATTGGTAGGGCTCTTAGAGAAAATACAGCGTTCAGGTTGCCTTTGTAAACTGATGCTACCCTACCAGCTCCTGGAGACAAGAGCCGCTGTTTCTTTGGTGCCTGGAGATGGTCGGGGCGGGGAGGTTACAGGCCGGTTGAGATAAATAGCTGAGTCAATTGGAAATTGCCAGCAGTATTTTTCTTCTCTTCTGTCTGCATCTAGAGTTTACACGAGAAGGTCATGTTACTGTTGTTTCCTCTTCTACATTCCCTGTCAGACAAGGTCATTTTCGAAGCCAATGACCAGTTAAGCTTTAATTCTGCAACCATGGAAAATTATTATCAAAGGGGACAAGCTTCAAAGTAGATGATTAACTGGCACATCCGATGACTGGTTACATTTTAACAGGCTTCTTTTGCACAACTCCCTTCAGTTGTCGCGAACTTGAACTCATATGAAAATGAGTTTCCCATGAGATGTAATGGGGTGACTCTCCCTTACAATGTGGTTAAAGCATCCAGTCCTGGCTGCATAAATAGATGGTAAGAGAAAGGACACAGTCCCCTCATAACAAGCTCCTAGGAGCTTTCCCTGGAAGCCCAGATGTTGTCTCTGGTCCTAGTCCCTTGTTACTGCTAAAAACTAAAGAATTTGCTTTATTTTCTGTTGCCAGGATCATGAGAAGCATAGTCTAAGTTGCTCTGAGATAGGCACAGCCTCTCATAGTCCTTAGCTAGTGAAAGCATCAAAGCGGATTAAAGCCAACCCCACTCCTGTGTTGGCTCAGGTTTTGGAGTAGCTAAGAGCCAGGCCAGGTTTCTGTGAGATGTAATTTGTCAAGGAGGGAAATGCAGAGAAGTACAACGGTGCCAGGAGGAGCAAACTAAGGGCTGGGTTACAGCAGTGTGGCCTAAATTGATCCTTCTACTACTGCATTTTGGAAATGTTGTTTTCCCAAAAGAAAATGTTGTGAGGCTGTACGGTGTTTTGGTGCGGAGCACGTATGCAATATTTATAGTCTTCTCATCTGAATTAGCTGCAGGGTTTGAATGTTTTATTTTTAATAAGGGAGAAAGAAGGCTGACAACCCAAAGGGGAGTACAGCTATGCAATGAAACCTTATGGAGAGAAAGACGCTGTCACAAGGGGAGCTTTTTTAGTAAATTCATTCACTGCTTCATGTATATACTGCATCAGTCTTTCCCTTATGGCTTCCCTTCACTGTGGTTTGAAAGGTACATTGAGGAACCTCAAGACATCTTGCTCCAACCTGAAACGTAGCAGATGCTGATGTGGTTAAAGCCATTCGGAGCCAAACCGTTAGCTGCCAGCTGCCGGCAGAGGCACCGATATCTATGGAGCTCTGTCTACCTATGTCAGCAGAGCATCTGGCACAGAAGTTTACCCCCTTGTTGAAAAACTCACCTAAGATGACTTTTTCCGCACTGATCCTGTGCCACTGCAGCTAGCCTGCTTATGGGTATCTAGTCTAGCTCCTGTACCACTGGCACGGATGTGTCTAGACTGGCTGTGATTGTCCCTGCGGTCTAGTCCAGAGTCTGTCTGGTTACACAAGAAATAAGCAGAATTTGCCTTGCTTGTGGTGCCAGGGGAGTGCGAGGTGCAGAGGCAAGTATGTAGCCCCATCCTTGGCATCGTTCCCCAGACTCTATTGTCTTGTCTTCCCTGAATGACCCCTTCCAGCTCGCGTACAGCTGAGGCCAGAAGTTGGCCTTTACTTTGGTTTATTTACAGCAGCTTCATTTTTGTTCTGTTTCCCCTATTAGCAATAAGGAATGAATTCTGTTCTTGGCTTAATCAGGGTAACTGTGAGCAGGCTCACGCCTGTGCACTTGGAGGCTGTTTTTAAAAGCTGGCTGATATCAGTGTTACTGTGTAAAGCTGATAAATCTTTAAAGAGAAGGTCACGGGGCTGCCTGTGGAGGCCTGACATTAGCTTCTACTGACAGTGATAGAAACTGGTGGTGTATGTCTCTGCGGTATCAAAGAAGGATATCTAAAATTCACCTCTGCCTAAAGGGCTAATCTCCTAAAGTCCTTCTGAATGGCTTCTGAGACAGGCTTGAGAAGGGCAGGCGTTCACGTTTGTCCCACAGGCTGTGTCTGCCATCCCCTTCCCTACTAATAGCTTTGAGTCAAAGCTTTGACAGCGTTGTATGCACAGCTCATTCAGAAAGCAGAGCAAACTGGAGTATCTCTGCTGGACAGCTGTTAATTGAGACCTGCAGTGCTGAAAGCCTCTGGTAATCAAAAATCTGGTTATAAGGGGTTTTTCCTTTTTTCTTTCTAACCACGTGAATGGAAACTGTGGTTCTCACTTCGTGGCACGATCCCTGTTCCCAGACCTTATGATGAAATTTCAAACGTTCAGTCGCAGGACCAGAGGAGGAGCCAGCACTGGCAAAGGCAAGCACCTTGTTCCTGTTGGAGGTGATGTCCTTGTCCTGGTGGAGACAGGCTCAGGTGTGGGATCCATGTGGTTACACTCCAGCTGGAAGTTCATCGCCCTTGTTGGCTGCTGTTCCAGTTGTGTAACTGTTTGTGAGAAGTTGTCCAGGATGATAGACTGTGTTTTGTGCCTGGTAAAACTTGTCCATGAAACGTAAGATGTTGGAAATAGTGAAACAGATGCCTGTCTCTAATAGTGCCAGCAAGACAAGGTTTCTGGGAAGAATATCTCAGAATAAACCAGCTGCTACAGCTGGGAATAAAGCTGACAAGAAGTGGCCCTGGAGATCTTTTTCAGGTCTGAAATAGAAGCTGCTAAAGTTTAGGGAGACGTTAATTGGTTAACCATCCTTAGACCACTGTGGCTACAGCAACACTGCTGTAACAGCAGCAGCACAGGCATTTGCTAACCTCTGTCTCTGTAACTCCACTAGGCTACATTAGTCCCTTGTTTCCCTGCTCTCATCAGCCTTCTGCCTTTCAAAATGCAGAATGTTCGTTTGAAGACATTTAAAAAAAAATAATCCAGAATTGATTTTACATGACAGACATTACTGTCAAATTTAGGAAGATGGTCAAAAGGTGAACAGAACTGAAGGAATACAAGCATTTTTCAGTGCCAAGTGATCTGCTGTGACCTGGAGTGTTATTTTCACAGCAGCCTTTTCTACGTCTGAACAAGAGAGGGGATTCATCAAGGTACATGGGAGAATGCCAGTGGGAGCATTGGTGGCCTCAAGCCCCGGCAGTCAGGTGCTTGGGTAGTTTTGAGCTATGCTTTTCCACAATGATTATCTAGGTCCCTTCTTTTGTTGTTCCTGCTTGAATGAAGGACTGCACTGTAACTGCTCTCTGCTGGGAGCAAGGACCTATTTGCATTATAGCAAATGATTCCTTAATAGAGGACTAGATTTGGTGTATTCACGTGATATGCAGTACCTTTGAGACCTCTCCATCCAGCTTAGTTAAGATATTACACCAGCTGACAGTGCCCAACACTGTGTAGAAAGCCAGCAGCCAGTGGCCCCAACCGGGAAGCTGTTTCCCACAGAATTAAACAGGGCCGAAATTTGCTGAGCCTCAGAGACTGGAGCGTTGCTCCCGTTTTCCACAAAGCTGAGGCTGATTCGATGCACACTGTGGAGCTGGGTCAGAGCTGGACTTTGTAAACAGGTGTGAAGCCACTGCCTGAATGGCTTTGCACCTGATTAAACCAGGAGGGGCTTGGCTCACTCTCCTCCTATTTCCTCCTAGTTTGACTGCAAAGTTAAAAATAGTGTTTGCTTTTGTAGTACGAGCCTGATTCTACTGGTTTATACTGCAGACTATTGGTAGGAAGTACCTAGGCACTGAATTTTTAATGATAGATATTTCAATTAATATGTTTGCATGTTTTATTGTGGTTTTTTGTTATGCTTGTGCAGTTTGTAAAGGGCCAGGGGATCCTATAAGAAGGAACATAATGTAAATCTGTATTATTATATACCTTCTAGTGTCAGCCTCAAGGAAATCCCGACTGTACTTCTGTTCTTTAAGGACAACAGCAAAGAATCAGCCCTCTAGGAAAACTCAGGAAAGCATTAAATAAGCTTTTTCCAATTTTGATAATGAAACTGCAAGGACATAATTCATAAGTGTGATGGACATGCCCTATAGCCTGTGCCAGCAGTCCCCAGATACCAGCCATGCTGAGGGGGCCAAGCTGGTACCTGCTGGGCTTGGGTGTTTGTGCTTTATGCCAGAGGTCTGTCCTTACCATGAGGAAGTGGTGGGGATGGAGAGGGCTAAGGAGGCTGGGATGTTGGAGGCTGCAAGAAGGATGAGAGGGATACCAGAAAGTCGATAAAATTTGGAGGGGAAAAGCCTGTCCCAAGCAATAGGAAGTGAAGGCAAGAGCAGTGAGACCTACCTAAGAAGCCTCACGCAGGCGTTTTTGGCAGTGTTTCTAGGAGGGGACTGATTCCAACTTTAACAAAGCTCTGATCACAACCTTTTTCTGAGGCTTTTACAGGATAATGCAGCTTAGTGTTGCAACAAAATTGGGCTTTGAAATGCTCTATGCAGCCTCTCTGTTGGCAGCCACATCATATAATCAATAACATCAGTCCATCAGCCTTCTAGAAGCACTTAGTAGTTTGGGCACAATCAGCCCAGTTCAAACACAGACCCAGAGCGTTGCAAGTTTAATAGCAATTGGTCCTGTCCCCGACTGGTATGAACTGAACCTTTGCTGGCATCAATGGGCTGTGCTGATTTGAATGAATTCAGGACCTGATAGTAAAGTTTTTCTTGAAAACCCATTGTAGGAGATGCTGCTCTTAGTGTGGGACTGTAATTCCGTCTTGAATATAAATGCAGAGTCGACTGCTGTTAAATACACAAGTGACTAAATCATATAGCAATAGCAGCATGCGATTATCAACTCCTCTGTGGTCACTGTGCACTTCAAACTGACGGCTCTGGGGGCTCACAGCTTAGCAGGGGCTGCCCCTGGAGCAGGAAAAGCCCACGCTTTGCAAGAAAGTGGCATTTGGGAAACAGCAACCCTTTTTTCACAACCAAAATGGACCACAGCCAGGTGTTTGGGATGTGAGTTTATCTCATGCAGCATCTGCTGAAGATGTACAGCACAGCTCTGGCTTTTCAGTTATTAATGATCCTGATGGTATTTTCTTTGTGGAGTGAGTGAGTCGTGGGTCTCAGGATCAAGCTCTAGGGTAATTACAGCCTCGCTGTCCCCACCACCCTCACAGCCTGTGCTCATGCACTGTCTCAGGACAAGGGGAGAAGAGGCACGGGAAGTCTCGGCTTTCCTTTAAGGTACCTAACCCAGCTTGGAGCAGAGACCTCCACGGTGCCAGGGCGTTGCTCTTGCTCCATGAGCACATATTTCATAGCACTGGGCTTTGTTACGATCCAGAGTCCAGTTCCTCGTCCTCGCTGCTTGAACCCTGTTTAGAAAACTCAAAGTGCCTCCCACCCTTTGAAGGTGTTTTATATATGAAAGTTGACTCATCTGCACCTAAAGGCAATGGATTGAAACCTGAGAATTTGTCTAGAAAAACAAAACAAAAACGAGGCAGTTGGTGATGGTTTAAAGAGGTAGCTTTGAAGATAGGGATTTTATCTTTAAAAAGGGTGTGTGGGGAGGAGGAAGCAAATGGCTATAAAGGACAGATGTAAGGAGAAGCCTGTAGCGTTTGTATTTGCAGTCGTTCCTTTTTTTTGCTTCATTATCTGTCTGGAAGGTGATGGAGAAATACAGAAACTGAATAGTTGTTTGCTTTTAAAGTATTTAAATCTTTAGCTCGAAGGTTGGGAGAGCCCTGTATTGGCCTTAAGCCACATGTTTTGGTTTGGTTTTTCTTGGGGGGTGGCAGGGAAGGATAATTTCTTTTTTTTTTTTTTTTTCTTTCTCACTGAGGTAAGACTTGTTGGAAAAATTCCTCCAAGATGAAACTCCCTTGGGCTTGGCATAGGCGGGGTGCAGGGAGGGATAATTTTCTTTTTTTTTTTTTTTTCTTTCTCACTGAGGTAAGACTTGTTGGAAAAATTCCTCCAAGATGAAACTCCCTTGGGCTTGGCATAGTTACACTGAGAACAAATGCTGCTCGTGGTGTACAAGGCATTGGGCAAAATATATAGAAGGCTTTTTGCAGTGATCTCTCTGTTATGTCTAGCCTACCACACAGGGATTTCACAGTTATTGCGAACATAACTCACTGTTGAAGTGATCGAACAAAATTTATTATATAAATCTTTACAAAGACAAGGGACAAAAAGAAGGGCAATGCACTTAGGAGTCTGAATGCTGGTCATAGAGAGCACGTGGTTTATCTCCACCGAACAAAGTTCTGCAACAAAACCTGTATGCATCAGCACAAACGACAGCAAAGGTACAAGAGCTCTCTATGTCTTGGCCAGCAATTTCCGTAGTCTGGGCAGCATTTCCTTTTAACCTTCTCATGACAAGCATATCCTGGCTTGCTGTTAGTGCTGTAGGAATAGCTGGTTTTAAAACTCCCGTTCGCTAACGAACAGTGATGCTGTTTTGGGTCAGCTTGAGCGTTAACTCTCCAAATCTGCTCTGTGAAAAGAACAAAACAAAAATGTTAGTTTGGAGTTGAACAAAATAGTTTTGCTCTTTTAAACAGCCGTTACTGGGACAGCAGCTCCTTGTCCCATTCTCCTCTGGAAGCCAGGCTTGATGTCACCATGACCTCCAAGACAGGACTTGGGTTGTTCTGCTGGAGGCCAGGCTTGGTGCCTGCTGAAGAGAAGCCCCCTTTTGGGTTGTATATCAATAATGGCTCTGAGGCCATCTTTTCTCTATCTTTCCATTGCTTTGTTGGGCAAGTGAAAATACTGGCAGGGTCACGTACGTTGTCTTCTGAGAGACACGTGTTCTGCCCTGGCTTCGTTTCCATGATGCCAGACAAATTATTCTTATAGATCATGCCAAGCTGAAATTCACTGGGTATCAAAACTCCTGTTAATATACAGAGAGTACCCTTATACGTTCAAATATCAACTTATCACCTAGTTAGAGATAAGACACAAAAGAGCAACTCTGCCAAGAGGAATGAGATGAGATTCTCATGCCACTGAATGAAATATTATCTTGCGTAAACCAGGCAAAATTTGAGTCCTGAACCTCCATGTTCAACCAAACTACAGCTGTTTCAAAGCAGATCCAACAGCACTACAAAGTGCCTTTTCTTTTTTTCATTTCCTCTAGACAAAGCACTTACCGTGGAAGCGAGGATGAGAACAAACAGGCCACCCCATCAGTCTGCTGCTAGATCAAACCTGGTATGAAGCCCGACTTTCAGCTGGCTTGTTACAATGGCCAAAGGAGGTGAGACCAAAGCCCATCTCCCAAACTCCAGCTGTGCAACCAGATCCAGGAGGAGGCTAGTTCAGAGCAATTCCTCCCTGAAAACACTTCTCTTTTGCATCAGACAGTCATTTAATGGTTTCCAGAACCAGAGGCTATATCCAATGGACTTTTTATCTGTGAATTTGTCTAAGTTGGTGCAAAACCCAGTTCTGGCCTCTGCAACAGCTAGTGGCATGCAGTTGCACAATCCCACCATATGTGAAGACATACACTGTTAGTTAAGCTGCAGATATTGCTCCTTGTTGAGCAAACCACACCCCAAGACCTTGTTTATAACAAGATGGGAGGGACCGCATTTGAAGACTGTTTCATGGCAACTGAAATCATAATTAGCACAGCTATCTTCATATGTTGCAAGAAAATTTCTCTTCTGGAGGGGGTGGATGTTAAAGTATATGTAAATAATCAATTAAAATGAAGGGCTCATTACTGGCTTGCTCTCTAGCTGCAATTTGTTAGACGAACTTGGATAACGTACATTCTCGAGCCGTCATTGCAAATTAAAATAGAAGAAGGCAAAGGGGTTTTGGAAAAGGATCTTCTGCTGCTTTGTTGTTCACACGTCATCCTTTTTGAAGCGAAAAGAGTCACAACTGTGTGACTTCTTGAGTTGGGCATGAACTAAGCAACTAGTTCAGTGCAGCGAAGGCAATTGTACGGTCCTTCAGTTCTCAAGCGTGGCTGAGAGCAAAAGTGAGTGACAGCACAGCAACCTTTATGGTATTAGCTATAATTATAGGCTGCCATTCTTTGTCAGAACAGGAGGAAAAATCAAATACTTACTATTGGGGATAAATGGAGAAGCAAGAGCTTTTTTTGAGTCTGTGTGTGCGGAGGGTGGGTGCGGTCCTGCACTCTTAAACAGGCTGATCTGAAAGGTGTCAACACCTGCTCCTGCTCTTTGTCAGTAGATGCAAGAGAGACAGCGATCATGCAGAAAGGTCCAGAGCTGACAACACACCGTGGCTGACTGGAGGTTTTGTATTTTTAGCATTGCTGGTGGCAGAGATACCGACAGCAGAATGGTCCCAGCTCCCTTTGAGTGAGAAATGATTCACGCTCTGTAAAAATAAAGCTTGATGCAAGCAGCCCTGTATCCTCTGAAATGAGGACTGCAGCTCTTGAACTTTTAAACGGATCTTTTTTTTCCAGTTCTTTAGAGAAGACTTGCAGGGTTTTACTGTTAGTGTGGATGCCTGTTTCTGGACAGCTCTCCTGAACGGCGTTTTCTGGGAGTACTGTTTCGCTCTGGCCTGGCACTGGACCTGAGCATTCGGAGATTTTAAACTCAGATCCAGTTTGGCATCCCCAATACTGACATGAATTGTTCTCTTCTCCACATCAGCCAGACATTGGTCCTTTCAATAAAGAAACCTGTAATAGCTAATGCTTTCCTCTGACCGTTCCTCTGATGTGTAATCAGAGAGACAGTGTGAGCTTGTGATACCAGAGCATCTTGTCCCTGGCCATCTGCTCTGGGTGCTTTTTGAGGCAGAGAGATCTATTTCCAGACAAGTGGCACTTGGTTTCAGTGGGAGAATCTGGATCTTTAGCGAAAGGTTTTACATAGACTTGAAATAAAGAAGGGGGAGGGAGCGTGAGTGGGAAAAAATATTTTAGTAACGCTTATGGTTTACAAGGTCTTATAATACTTCAACAAATGGCATGCACATACCATACAAAGGCAGCTGTAGAAACAACCTTCAGAGTTGATACCTGTTTTAATTAATTAATTACTTGGGCTGTGTAAAAGGACATTCACAGATGCACCAGGAGCACATGATTTAGCACAAAATACTGGTACTGAGTCTCCACACCTTTGAAAGTTGTTAGTCCTATCTAAACCCTTTTCCTTGTAGCAACGTATCTTATGCAAGGTCGCTCCTCTGAGGCTCCGTCTGCACAGCCGGCCTGAGGTGAAGGCCTGGGTTTTGCCCTGGGATCTGCTGGGGTGAGGTTTGATGAGGAATGCAGTTCTCTCACCCAGAGTTGTGCATCCTCGCGTGAACACCTTGAAATGAGTGGAGCAGCTCATTGCATTTTCACATGCAGGGAAACGCACACTCCCGTAAAATCAAGGTTGCTTGCTTGTTCTGTGCCTGCTCCATAGTGCAGAGCTGCTTTGCGTGTGTTCATGTGCAAGGCAGATGAAATGACTCAGCTCCAGAAACTGAAATAATGATTCAACTAAAAGTTTAAACAAAAGTTGCAGGATGGCAAAAAAAGCCTTGTGTGGACTTTCCACTGTTCCAACAACTACTTGTGACCTTTCATACAGTCAGATAAGTGGCTTTATCAGACAAAAACCTGAAGCAGGAACCCAGCTTGTTAACAGAATCACTTGGGTTGCAAGTGACATTTCTTTCCTTCCCTTTACAAGCTTGATTGCCACATTTTAAATGGCAACATTTATTCTGAGAAGAGTTGACTGAGACTTTAGCCACATCATTGATTTATGCACCAGATACCGTCAAATTGTGTTTGCGTTAAGGAATGAGCCATAAGCAGGGAACTGGAAACTGTGGCTTAAAAGGTGAATATCCTCTGGATATCTGGGTTCAGATCTTAGGTCACAGCTTAAAATGAGTATTAACAACTCCTAGAGTCTACAGGGGTGTGTGTTTCGTTTCTTTTCTTCTTTTCTTTTTTTTTTTTTTAATTCAGTCGAGTAAACCAATGCACCATTGGCACTGTTAAAAACAGGACGGAGACTGGCTAATAAGTCAGGTCAGACTTGAGGTGTACCTACAGAGCAACGTACAACCATATATTAAGAGGTTTGGTTTATCAACTGATTTATTAGATTTATTTGTTCATCTGGGACTTTAAGCAACCTGATCTAGGGAAAGATATCCTTGCCCATGGCAGGAGGGTTGGACTACATGATCTTTAAAGGTCCCTTCCAACCCAAACCATTCTATGATTCCTCTCCATTACAGGCACAGCTCTGTAAGAAGGAGGACGATGCCAATGTATGGAGCGTTTTTAGGTACTTCAGAACTGATTCAGTCCTTTCCAAAAATCCCAAACTTTGTCAGCTCATCATTGGAACGGATTAGATTTCCTCTCTTCTATCTCATGTAGAGAAGGGAAAACTTAAAACATGCAACAAAAGGAATAAGGAAAGCAGGGAAAAGGGCAACCCGTTACAGCTGTGTGCCTCAAGCAAACCTCATAGTGCTCCCAAATCACAAATCTTGTTCCAAAACACACAGACATAAGCGTTTCTCAGTGAAATGGTTGTCTAGTTTGGGTGGCATGGGAGACGGGGTTAGGCTGTAAAAAAAAAAAAAAAAAATCTATTTTCTTAGATATAATCTTAGAAATAGCTTAAAAATCTAGCTTGAGGTAGTTGCCTGTTTTGGAAAATTGCAACACAAGGAGCCAAAACTTAGCGAAGTTGTGTGCAATAGAGAACAGAGCTGCATGCTGAAAGGTCCTGGGCAGGCTGTACCAGGAGTACAGTAACATAATCTGTAACATAAAGTATATATTATGTAAACATAACATTTACTGTAATGTAAAGTATAACAGAGCATGTGATAGGTAGAGAGAGAACATTAAGCAGCTTCTGGTGTGTTTGCTCTGGAGAAATTGTAAATGGATGTTAGAAAACCTGCTTCATGACTGCCATTTAGATTAGGAAGCCAGGCAGATAAATATCACTGTAGAAAATGCTGAAATGCCAAGACCCTCAGACATTTAGGCAATGTTCTTCTGGGAACCTACAGGACAAAGAAAACCCAGGAGATATGCAGATGTCTTCCTTACCTAAGAATATAACTCATTAGGGTCCTAGGAAAATCAAATCAAGCTGAGCATGTTATCATCTACGCTGTTTCTGCTCCACAAAGATTCCTTTAAAATGGTAGTTACTTGGTTAAAATAATTTCTTTAGTATTTTCAGCATCTTCATGAACAGAAATCCATGACCTCTCTCATGTCCAATCTAAACCTCCCCTGGCACAACTTGAGGCCATTTCCTCTCGTCCTATCGCTTGTTACTTGGGAGAAGAGACTGACACCCACCTCGCTACAACCTCCTTTCAGGGGGTTGTGGAGAGCGATGAGGTCTCCCCTCAGCCTCCTTTTCTCCAGGCTAAACAACCCCAGTTCCCTCAGCCACTCCTCATAAGTCTTGTTCTCCATAGTGTATGTTCTCCAATGCTCCTGAGCATGTTAATTGAGGGGTATGTCTGCAGGGAGTTTCAGGACTATGATCCTCTAAACAAGGCTTTCCTGGGGCATCTACATGGAGAGGAAAGCTGGAGTGGGAAAGGAAAGCTGGGTGGGTAGTGGGGTAATTAAGTTTCTGCAGGACCGCTTGGAGCCAGAGCCAGGAAACAGCAATCATTGCCTGGCTCAAGTCAGTCCCATCAGCTCAAAAATGGTAGTTAGGGCTGGTGTTACTACAAGGAAGGTGAAATATATTGCCTTTTCTTTCACCACGCTGCCCAGTGAAAGCTACTGCGTGAAGCTGGGAAAGCTTGCATGTCAATCATGGTAGTAAAGCATGCACATTGCTTTGAGCAGAGCCCTGTAATCAGCTTGGAGGAAAAAATTAATAAAACATCTTAAATATGTTCTAAGAATAATGTAATCCTTAAACCTCCCCATAAATGTGAAACCGCTGAAGGGGGTCTCTTCTTAAAAAGCCCTATATTCAAATATCGCAATCAATAATTGTAAGAATTGCAGAGTAGACACCAGACAAAGTATTGATGTATCTTAGCAGCGTCTTAGCTCCCAACCAGCCCTAGAAATGCCTGTCTTCCCCTTCTGTTGTCTGGAAGCAGTTTGCACGTTGGGGAAGATGGTCCAGGCCCCGTGGCATCCTCCTGAGTGATCAGCTGATGTTCTTGGAGTCTAAATACAACAAGATTTGGAATAAAATCTGGGACGTTGCACGTTCAGTACCAAAGCCACTGCCCAGCTCAGGCAGCCTGCTGGGTGGGTCGTCCCTGTCCCCAGCTGGGCAGAGCAGTGGTTGCATCTTTGCAGGATGCTGGTATGGGCATGGCTCAGTGCTCTGTGGTTGCACAGAGGGTAATCTAGATGCAGGAGATTGAAATCGAAGAACCATCTGGGCTTGAACATTGCTTCTTCCCTGATGCTGATTAGGTGGCTAGCATGAAAGGTAGTTATCTGATATGATAGCAGTTAAAGTCATATCTGTGTGGTGCTCACATAACGAGCCAAAATAATTAGCACCGTGACTTCACAGCTTGGAGAGTAACTATATAAGCTGCTTTTGATAATGTACTGATGTTGTGATGATACAAATTGGCGATGTGTTTTGTGGGAGGTCTCAGGCTGGCTGCTACTCAACTTGGGCACTTCTTTGTGATTGCCCTTGTTGGGCTTGAGCTCTTGCTTTTCATTTTTTTGAGACTGTGTTACTAGTATTGAGGAGACACTGATATTTCAGATCCTTTCTTCATTTGGACTTCTTAATTTTGCTTTTTGTCATCTATGGAAACTGGTCTATTCTAACATTGTCCTGGCTAGATCTCATTTCGAGCTGATGTTCAAACATACTCTACTGCCATATGAGGCCAGCTAGTGAGTATTTGCCAAACAGAAGCTGGGCAAGCCACAACGGGCTGGATTTGAATGAGCAAAGTAAAAATGGAAATTACAGGAACGTAATTTTGAATGTCTCAGTGAGTCACAATCCGTTTGTTAGCAACAGAATGCCTTTTGGAGATTGTCTGAAAACTTGGGAAGAAGAGTACAGGACATATCACATCACCTTTGCTCACACTGAGTAGACCGTTGTCCTGCTGTGAGACTCCAAAAGACATGTTGCCCAACAAGACTTGTGCTGGCAGAGTTGAGTTCAGAAACAGGGAAGGAATTGGATATGTAGCCTTGAACTTAAAACATGAAAATCAGAGTACAGTTATGCTCCATTCTCTTTTCTAGATAGATCTGTGGTATTTAAAGAGAGAGAAGGATACAGTGCTCTCTGATTTGGAAAAAGATGTATTTCAATATTAATCTCAAAGTAGATGGGAAGAAGAGCCCTGTCCGAATGAAGGTAGCTTTGTGGTTTATCCTTTAATAATCATCTTATCGTAACAGGGAGGCATAGCATCTGTGTGATGATTAATGTCTGGCTCTATTTAGTTACTGAATGTCATTCATTTAAAAAATGGCTTAAAGTAAACATTGTACTGCCTTGGACAGATTCTGTTTGGGAACTGTTTCATTTGAAGACCCCATTTCCCTGGCGCTTTTCAGTGATGACTATATGGGAAATACCATTTTTAAAGTATTGGCTGGCAGATGTGATTTGTTATCTCTGCCTCCATATCAGCCTTCTGTGCAGATACTCTGAGAAAACACAGCTGGGACACAGCCTGTGTCTGTGCCGCTCATAGCCATGTTTGCTCCTAGCATGGTCTTCAGAGGAGCTTCTCTATAGCCACGCTGGACCATGGTTGTTTAACATGTGCATGGTGCTCCCACCCGTCCAAAGCATTTGCTTGGAGCGATTTTGTAAATAGTGAGACTTCTGGGAACGCAGAGAGTTTTCAGTGACCTAATGAGGAAGGAAGACGCTAACGCCCTAGGTCTGATCCTGTCATTTTTGCTCATGCTCAAAGGGTTCTGTTGACTTGGAGAAACCAGGAGCACAGGCACGACCGGGCCATGCTGCTAATGATACTCCTCTTGGATGTCACATTCCTTTTTGCAATGCAAGACCAAGACTTTTCATGAATTCTTTACAAGCTGGTTCATAGTCTCAGTTAAGCAACGCATCCATTATTCATTGAGTTTATTATGATAGTTCTTAGGGACCAAATAAGAGTAGGGCTGAATTACGGTGGGCATCAGAGCCTCTGCCCCTTGATCAAGTTGTATAGAAGAGGAGGGCAGGCAAGATGGGGAAAGGGCTGGCTGCAAGGCACGTGGTTACAGACTTAGCCCTGTTCTCGTTCAGCAATGTGTGTGCTCGAGCACTATGTGAAACAGCAGCCTGATTTCTGCGCTCTGCCTGCCTTGATGCGGGGGCTGCGGAGAGGAATGCTATGAAGTGTGTGAGAACATGACACAAATGGAGAGCAGAAGATTGCTCTGTTCCATTTGTCCCTTTCTTCTCTTTTTTTTTTTTTCTTCTTTTTTACCCCCTTCTTTTGTATCTGCCGCCTTTTTCTGATCTAGCTTCTTTTTGCGTCTTCTTTGGAAATCAGCTGGGCTACCTTGGTGAAAAGGTTACTTTCAAGGTATGATGACTTAGAAACCAAGGCCAGTCCTGGTGAGCAGAGAGGCCAGATGTGGATGTGAGACAGGTTGGTGGCTCCTGGGTTCACAGCCTTCCTGAAGGCTGGGTGAACCAGGAGGGCTGAGGCTCTCATGGGGTTTATAGTACTGTTTGTTGATGTGTTGATTTGTTTTCTATAGAGTGAGCACTAAGGTATGCCGGCAGTGCGTGTGGGCCTTGTGTGGGATACGTGAGAGAAGCCCTGGTATAGGCAAAGCTGACCTGCTGGACCCATGTGCAAATTTTTCACACTCATGCAGAAATCTCTAGCTGGTGTCAGTCTGGATAAGCAGTAAGGAGGAAACATCCACTAGCCTTACAGGGTCTTTCTTGCTCTGCTTAGTCCCGTTTGAATGGGGCTTGGTGGGGCACACCACGGTGTCACGCTGGGACACGTTGCTCAGAGAGCTGTACTACTCGGCATTGCACGAGCACCTGCAGGGTTGTAACAGTCTCCAGGGGAGCTCATGTTCCCTTCATGGGACGCAGTGATCAGCATGACTTGGGATGTCATGCCTTGAGCACTTTGGAGATTCTTCTTTTGGTATCTCGAGGTGATCCTAACAGCAGGTGCAGGGTCACTGTAAAAGGCTCGCTTTGTACAGCACCGCTTGCTGCTGCTCTTGCTGTCCCCTGCCTTAGGCTGTCAATGTGGTATCCACCTAGCCAAGCCTTCTTTTTCCTTCTACTTTAGAGGCAGCCGAGTTCAGCTACCTGGGGCAGAACCCGTGGTCTCAGGGGTGCGAAGCTTCAACTGCTGTGAACTCTGTCCTGATTTAGGCACTCCTCCTTAAGTGTATAAGGGCATTTGATGTATAACCTAGGTATGTGCTAGCTAGTGTTATCTGTAGCCGGTTCTGCACTTTACAGCTCTTCAGGGATCTGTCCTCCACCTTTGTGTTTTACAGAGCCCTCCAGGCTTCACACCTTTCTCACCCTGCCAGCTATGATTTACTATTTCTGCCTTAAAACAGCCTTCTAGACCACGGATGCACTGTGTGCTACAGCATGTGCCTCTGGAGGTACAGCTGGGGGGTTTTATTGTCTGCTTCCCAGCTGTTCCTGCCACAGAAACACAAAAAGGACCTCCTTGGGGTACTTTGACCACTGAGGAGTGCATACAGCTGCTGGGACATGGCTGTTGGGGTCCCTTAGGCAGTGCGGGTTGTGTCAAAGTTGTATAGAGCACCCAGTGCTCTTGTGCAGATGTTGGAGTCAAGATTTGGGCAGGGGGCGTCTTAACTACAGATTTGCCTTCCTATGAACTCTACTGGTGTGGATGGATGAAGCTCAGCCTATGGGAAGTTTGGCATCTCAGTATCCAGAAAGGGCTCAGCCCATTTTTTTAATGAAGTAATGGCCTTTTCTTCTTTCAGTCTACTGCTAACAAACTTGTCAACTAAAGAGAAAGGAATAAATTGGGAATGGCTCCAGCAGAGCTGATGGAAATGGGCAGATGCAAAGCTGGAGTCAACAAAGTTGACTTTTGAGTCCAATACTGGACTTCGAGACTCATCTGCTTCTGGGAGGTTGAGGGGAGGTGGGTTTGCCTCCATTCATTCCTGCTGAACTCCTACAGAAAAGATACCTATTTTCTTCTATTTCTATGGCATCATAATACTGATCTAAATTGGAGCAGCATGTGCCAAGAAGTTATCTTTCCAGGGAGAACTTGTTAAAATGCTTTTTATGGAAGTTTTCCCTATGGTTAGAGATCCTTTCAGGATTTTTCTTTTTAAGGAGCACAGTAAGTTACTGTGTGAGCCCCTCTGCAGCCTGTGCCAACACCAGCCTGCCTGTCTGAAGGTGGAAACCAGTGGGGCCAGCCAGCAGGTCCCCTGAAGCACAGTGCCACCATGTTGGCTGCTTGCAGCTGACTGCTGTGGAAGATGCCGAGGTGACACAACGGTGGGACTCATTTTCCAAGCTGTTCCCTTTACATTATGGAAACTGTTGGCAAAGACTGAAAATTAGGCCCATAACAAAAAATGGGTAATTGTGGCTGGGCAGTGGGGGTGAGCGTATGTGCATCAGTTAGCATGTCTTTTTAATTTATTTTTTACTTCTATCTATGTTTTAGATCTCTCATCTTGTGAACCTTTGGGAGAGAACAAGTGATTTAGGATCTGAAGGACACCTAATTCAATGCCATCCAAAATTTGGTAGCCACCTGTTGTTGGTGCAGATCTGAAGATGTGGCTCATGCTCGGCGAGATGGAACATCATGCCATGCTACATACTTCAGCTGTCCAGGTAAGCAGCTCCCTCCAATCCACACCACAAGCCCTTACACTTCAGGGTAATAAAACAAGATATCTGTATAGGTGGTGGTGCTTCGTCAAGACATTCTTATCAAGAGGTGTGTGCACCGAAAATATTTGAGGGATTTGCAATGAAAATAAAAGGGATACAGAAACCAATTGGGAAGGCCAGCATGAAGTGGGGGAGCAGAGGTCAGGCACGTGGAAAGACTCGTGCTGTCCTACCTTGGAGAACAGCAAGCGTCACGTCAGGCCCATAACAGCGGAGCAGCCTTGCTCTTGAAGGTCAGGCTGTCAAGAGCTGACTTTCTCAAACAGACCAAGCTCTTTTTCATGAAGTAAGCCAAACTCCTGCACGAGATTTTTTTTTTCAGTTTCAGGGAAAGAAGCTAATTTGAAATGCTATTTTGATTGGGTCTGTGTAATACAGAATCCTGCCTTAGCCAACGTTAGATACACCTAAGAATTAGGGCTCGAAGGCTCTCTGTCCTGCCATGCCCAGTGCTTCTGTAAGTGTGAGGAGTGGTACTAGTTATTTGTATTATACGAAAAGAAAACTCTGTAAATCTGTTTCCTTTTGGTGTTATGACTATCCCTTGCTGAATGTTTGTGTGCAGGTAATTCTGGTTACAAAATATCTCCTTGCTTACAATTTCCTTATCAAAACTGGAGGGAATCGGAACTCTCTCATGTGCATTGTATGGACCAGGTCAGCACTACTTGCTTGCCAAGAGTTTTTCCTGAGCAAATGAGAGATCTAGCTGGCATTCATGTAGGTCTATTTTTCTTTTTTTTTTTTTTTTTTTTCAAT
>NW_008794881.1:921111-950462 GCF_000699145.1 Aptenodytes forsteri | reverse complement strand
GCAAAATAGAGAACTTGCCTGCCTTTCTTTTGGGTTTTTTTTTTTTTTTTTTTTTTTTTTTTTGCAATGCATTTAGATGATTTCGTAAGTGCATCCTGCTTAAGATTGTCAAAAGGGGTGTTTGGAAGTCTTAGCTCTACATTGTCTCAGGTAGATGGCTCACAAGCCGGATGTCCCCACGGTTGAACTTTTTTTATTCCTGGTTTGGCTGCTGGCCAGTTGAATACTGGTCATATATATGTTTTCTTATTCTGTCAGTGAATACAAGACAAGCATTAGTGTCTCCAATATAAAGTCCTGTAAGGGTCTTACAGTGGAAAATGTTGGATATGACCTCAGCGGTGATGCCACCAAGTTCTGGGGTGTTTTAGAGATGCCAGTGATATGGACTGGGATGGTACGGATGTGCACCATTCATTCCTTTGCCATCTGCTACACAACAGGAGCAGCGTGGCTTTTCTACAAGAAGAAAGTTCCCCTTTCAGGTCTCTATGTTGCTGTAGAAAATACAGAGCATCCTCTTTCACTTTTAGAAGGAAATGAACCTAAACAAAGCACCGACTGTGCTGTAGCCTCTAGATGACCAGTGTCATTATCCTTTAAGGGCACATTAACAGCAACCTTCAGTTCAGAGGTGTTGATTTGTATCTCTCCCATGTGTTGTCAGAATGGGGACAAGGCATAGATCCTTCTTGCATTGCTCAATGCTGCTGGACCAGTCAGTGTCAGTGGGAAAAATATTTGTTTTGGTGTTGGCCTGTCTTCTGGACAGAGATTTGGAGGGGACACAGTAAAGGTGATATTGCAGGAAATGCAAGCTACCAGACAGAAACAGCTCTGAGACTGTAGGCTTTCCGGTAGCCAGATGATGTTAATAGATCCCACCCTCCAGTGCATGCTTTAAGAGGAAGGCACAATCTTCATAATGGGCGAAATTCATGGACTTCTATTTGCACCATAATCATCTCTGGGAAGAAATTTCTCACTGATTAACATATGCCCAGAAGCATTCGCAATGAATAGGCCTTATAGTTTTCTCTTCAGTGTACCACAGACATTTGGTTGTATCTTCAGCTGGTGAAAACTGGGCACGGCTTTGTTGCCTTTCCAAGTCAATTTACAATGAGTGAAAATTGGTCCTTCTGTTCTCCTTCACATGAAGGTCATGTAACTTTTGTGGCTTTGTGCAGTATGTTCTTTCTAAAGAAATGAATGTGCAGTTGTCTTCTATTTTGCAATGATCTTCTAAAGTACCCAGTTCAAAGATTGGGTGTGCTTGACACACTTTCCACCCATTTCTTTCAAATTAATAATCCTCTGATGCCTCTCACATGATCTGTTGGTCCTGTGAGGGTTTGAGCTTTGATGGAGGAGAGGAGTCTTTGAAGAACAAGAGAGGACTGGAAAATCTGGGGAACTTCTGTTTTAGAGCCTTTGATATTGTGCTGGTACTCTATCCTACTGTTAGGCTGTTTGAGTATTTCCAGTCTCAGAGGGTCATTTCATAATAGATATGGGAAGGATTCTCACTTGGCTTGTCTGCAATTTTCTTAGTTGCTTGGGGAAGACCGTAATAACTTGCCCACTAAGACTACTGGTACCTTGTTTTCAACAGGATCTAAGAGCAGGATGCTTCAAAAGAACAATGTAGAAAGTTGGAGGAGGACCAGCCCCCACTGAGGAAAGGTCTCATCCTAAAGCCTCAGTAAGAGGGCTGGGAGGCAGACGTTTTTCCATCTCTCCCCTTTCTTCTCTGTGATGATTAAGAGCATCAGCTGCTACTCACTGTGAGCAAAGGTTTAAGAATTTCTCTCACAGATAGTGGAGACATGAGTTGTTCTGCAGGCCTACCAAAAGCAGGACTCAGCTTCCTGCACAGTCAGGCTTTGAATCGGATTCCTCAGTGTGGCAGGGAAGTGGGTTGTTAGCCGGGCTTCCTCCAGACCTGCCTCCAAAGGGATCCCAAAGATGAGAGCTCAGAGCACTCTAGGAAGCTGGAAGAGTCTCAAAGCATTTACAGGAACAAACTGGCTTGAGAGGGTTTCAGGCACCGCAAGCAATGAGAAGGAAAAGTCCCCTCTGAAAGCCAGTAGAGTTTGGGCTCCAAAGCCCAGCGAGGTTTTCAGGAACCACTGCCTTTTCTGAGAAGAAAACCACAGGGTTTGAACTATGAATCCACAGCTGCCCCCAAGCTATGGATAAAGGCAGAGTATCTTTAAAGTCCAAGCCCAGCAAGTGAGCGGTTGGGATCAGGAAGGGTCCTACCTGACAGGAGCCCAGCTGCTTGGAGAACAACAGGGTGCATCACAGAGTAACAGGGGAAGAAACCAGCAGTTTCACAAGCAGCAGTAGGAGTCAGATCTGCTTTTTAACATGTCCTTCTGGGTGTTCTCTGGTGTCGAGGGAGAGCTCAGTTTATCAGCCCTTCCCCTAGGAGGGGCACCAACCGAGACTTTCTTCTCTGTTTGACCCCTGTTTTCTCAAAGTTCATAGGAACTCAGTATCTTGGTGGCTTCTCTTGTTACAATTCCAGTTGAAATTGGACAACAATTCCCAGAGGCAATGGGGCACATGGTGTGACCACAGATATGGGTCGTCTCCCTTATGTATTGGGAGGAAATGGCTGCAGATCACTTCAGTGGTGGAAGGTGCCACTTTCATAGGTCTGATCTCCAGGAAGAATCACCTCTAAAGAGAAAAAGGTGACTGCCCTGTGACACAGAGTGCATCTGTCAGTGCTGTTTCACTTTGAGGCAGTCAGTAATTCATCTCAAAGGTCTTGTTTGCACTCGATGCTGCCTCAGAAATCCTGAGTCACTCTTTACCCGAATTCACCCTGGTACATCTGTTTACTCTATGGTTGTATGATGGTTGGGAAAGTCCTCAAGTACAAAGAAAGTCGAAACTGGCTCCTTCCTAAAAACGTAGTCCTGCTGCTTTTATAATGCGAAAGCAGGTTGGATGTCACATTGCTTGATAAAACACAACTGCATGTCAGTCCCAACATTTCTCAGGTGTTGAGAGACAGCTTAGTTTTCCTGTCTGCTTGTGCTCAGGATCTCCTGGCTGTTGAACTCCAGGAGGGCCAATGCAGATTTATGCCTCCAAGCTGTTAAGTACAAAGTACATTTATATCAAACAGAAAGATCTCGGAGTACTCTCTCCGTCCCTGCCCTGGAAATGGCTATAAGTCTGTGTCAGCTTGGGAGAATCAAACGAACAATTTTCTTTCTTATTTTCAACTTTGAAGGGTGTTTGGGTCTGTGTTCAGCTCAGCACTGGCCTATGTTTACTGCTGTCTATGTACATGCATCTCTGTGTCACTTGGATTACTCTATCTTTGCTGTGGGTCAAGAGTGTGAACACAGCTAGTTGCTGGGGTCGGCTGAAGTGCATTTACATTTATTCTGCAGTAACTTGGTCACAAATTTAAGCTCTGAAGGGCACCAAGCAATCGCACTTATCAGTAGCAGTGTCAGTGCTCACCTCTTGCTATTGGACCCTTTTCTAAGTTATCTTCAACCTCAGTCATTACTGGCAGTCTTGAGAGCTTAAAATCAGACAATTGTTTGAGTATTCATTAAGCTCTAAATACTTAAACAGTGAAACCTCTACAAAAACACCTCTGAAATCTGAAGAAGAAAAATATAACTGCCCGTAACAAAACTTTCCTACTGGTAGCCATAATTCAGTAGGTTTTTTGTAGGTTTTGATGAGCGTCTTAATGGGACCTATCAATCTGACCGCATTTAAAGTTTCAGCCATTGTTGTATTACCCGAGTGATCACAAATCCTCTGATGACAGAGATAACTTGAGAAAGGTTTAGCAGAATATGAGTTTAACTGAAATTGTGACCTGACAACTGCAGTGTCTCTAACAGCTGCCTGAAGTCACTAGTGTGCATCTGTCCAGGATGCAGAGAGTCTACACTGATGCCATTTTGTCTTTTGTGGCAGCTCAACTATTCGTCTTCCTGTGTCTCCTACCTTCATTTTCTACCTGTAGGCAATAGCATTCACTCCTGTCATACCTGGCCCAGGAGTCATGGAGTAAGAATTCAGATAAAGGAGAGAAACTAGAAAAGCAGTGTATGAGCCAATGTCATCAGGAATTTGGGATGGTAGAAAATCTGGGCAGCCACTGCCACTTCCCAGTCATATAATTCAGTTTCCTCTAGCAATAGATGCAACATAGCTACTTGAGAGTCTCACCCTCTTTATTTTCCTCCTGTTTCGAAGCTAGCAGTAAAGAAAAAAGGTATCCATGAAGAACCTGTGGCTTAGGAACTGGAGGAAGCATAAATTGAGAGGTTTAGGCACTTATCTTCAACCAGCTACCCCAAAGGCCGTTTGAGCTGTAAAGCCCATCCATCACTTTGGCTACTGACGCCAGTGCCACTGCCGGAGAAAGATCAGTCAAACTGGATTATCAAAGTCAAAGCCAGAGACAGCTCTTGTGGGAAGTGTTTGAGAAAGTCTCATGTCTTAATTCCTCATTGCGTAGGAAATAAAAAGGGGATTGTGCACGAGAGGGGTGGGAATGCCCTGTTTCTCATTATCTGAATGCATGGTCTTGAAAGAGAGGGTGGAGCCCCAGTGCAAAAGATAAATCATATTAATGCAGTTTGTTTCCCTGTTTTTGCCTTCCAGTGCTCTCTTCTGGGAGCTGGAGACCAGGGGCTTTGCATGTGAACTCTTATACATGGCTAGTAGTAAGGGTGGGTTGTTTTTTTGTGATGAGAAAGAGCCAGCCATGGGGAAATGGAAAAATCAGACCCAAAAAGTGGAGTGAAAACTATTTACTCATAAAAGAGCGACCACCGTGACTTTAGAGGTGCAAAGGCAGGCCCAGACCTCCATCTGCATTCAGCAGTGTTGGCTCTGCTCCGGGTGCTGGCGGAGCTGCTGTCTTCGAGAGCCATCACAATGCAGAGCTGTCACTGGGGCTGACAGATTTGACTGTGCCATGGGGAATGGATGTGACTGATGGCATCTGTCTGTGCCAGTGGTGGGGATACCCTCCTGGGAGCAAGTAGCCCTGGCAGCTTAGCACGGGAGCGCAGCAGGCTTGGGAGCCACAGTTTCGGTAGAATGAGAGAGCGCCTGGAAGAGTCTTTGGGGCACATGTCTGAGCAGAAGGCAGTGATTTGCACTGGTCCATGAGATGCATTGTGGTGTGATTCAGTCACCAGCCCTGTCTCTTGGCTCAGTTCAGAACATAAAGCAACTCAGAAGCCCTTTTTTTTTGTTTTTTTTCTGTTGGAAGCTGGGGCTTTTTGATAGGTATGTGTGTCCCAAAAGGAGCTATTTCTATCAGGACATTTCAGGGTTGTTGTTTATTTTTTTGGGGGGGGACGACGTGAGAGGGGGAACCCAAGCAAAATACTCAATTTTGCTAACCAAAACCCAACTTTTCCCACACCTCTACCTCCCCAGGTGGGATTTCTTGGGGGGGAGTGGGGTGGGGTGGTGTATGTGTTTTTCACTTGGATTTTAGAAAAGAAGGCTTACCCGGGAAACAAAACCTCCTTCAGAAAAATACTGATAAACCTTTTCCAGTTCCATGAAATGTTTCTCGGAAGGCAGAGAAACATTTCATGTTTCTGCCTCCCCCCCTGTGGTTAAACAAGGCTGAGCAGCGAATGGGCAAGATGAAGCTTGATGGTGGTGAAGGGCCCCGCATGCCCCGGGGCTTGCAGGTACAGGCTCTAAGCTGGCAAAAGCCAGCAAGCTCCCACCTACACCTGCAGTGAACCAGGAACTGCAGCATTGGGAACATGTCCCAGCGACAGCTCAGTAAGGCCTGAACAAGAAGATACAGGTATTTGCTGAAGGCCAGGGTCCTAAATCTGGCTTCAGGGGGAAATTTGCACAGAAATCCATTGAAAACCAAGGAAGTAGAATCCTTTTTGGAACCATGGGGGAAAGTTCAACACCATCTATGTCAATTAAGCAGATAGGTGAGCTTGGAAGAACAGAATGGCGCAGCTCAAAATACACAGCTGTAGCTTGCCCTGTGTGATCTGGTAGTGCCAAGATATCCTCTAAAAAATTGTTCAAGCCCCTCTGGTAGCAGACTTTTAGGAGCACTGAAACAAGGCACAACTGCAGTGCAGGTAACACACTCCCTCCCTCCTGCATAACTTTGTCACTGGCTATTGCCCCTTATCAGATTTGATTAAGTCTCTCAAACTGCATTAAAAATGGAAAGAACGGTGCTATTAATTTTCATGGCTGCTGATTACAGTAGGCATGTTGCATTAGATAGTTCAATGGTTAGGTCAAGCTGTGGTGGTGTTACAATGAAAGAGTGAGACGTGCTGTGCGGAGTAAAGCGAGCTGGGTTCTGCTCCATGGTGACTCCCCCACCCTAGTGGGTCTTGCAGGAGTAGTTTGACTTGCGTGCCCCATGGACAGGACATCACGTCACAGTAAGTGACTTCCATAATTGCTACTGGTGTTGGCTGTCTCGGCAGAGGCCAAAGACTGAACGCACCACGGGGAATGAGCTCTGGGCTCGCTCTAGAAGAGACCTCTTTAGTTAAGGGTCAGGGCACATGGACAGGCAGCAGTAAAGGGGGAGCTATTATTTGTGGACAGACAGCTGACACCACGCTGCAAGGCTGCTTATTGCAGCATATTTCACTGTAATTTAAAATGCGTGTCTATTTTTAATGCTAAAAAAAAAAAGCTGAAAGAAAGCAACAGGAACAGGGTCTGAAATAAAAGGTTGCAAGAAATCAGATGAGCAGCTTCCAAGAGCTACATGTCTGGTTATTGCTCTGGGTGGAAGGAGCCTTGTTTTCCAATATTAGCTCTCAGCTTATGCCCCAATAGTGAGACTGTGAACGTTGGAGCATCTGTACTGGCTCTGGCCAAAGGCTCACCTTAACCCAGTACCCTGTCCCTGACTAGTGATGCATGCTTAGGGGAAGTGTAAGAGAGAAACTGTTCGTAGCGTGATCCTTCCTCTGGTATAACCTCTGGCCCATCGTCCCATCCTCTGGCATCAGCATCTTGGTGGACCTGGTAATTGCAGTGGTTCTAGGTTTGGGTTTTTTGGTGTTTGGTTTTTTTGTGAGAAGTACTGAATACTTGTGCTTTAATCACCTTTCTGCCCTTTGTGTCTCTACAGACCTCGGTCACCTTCCCTTGCCATCTCTTTTCTGAGCTGAGGCATCCTCCTACATGGAGACAGGAGCTGTGCAGTATGCAAAATCACTGGTCAGTCCATTCTTCTCCATGTGTTGTCTATACTTTCCAAGAGAGGATGATGAACCCCCCCCCCGCAAGGAATCATGACTTAGGTGCATCACAGAGTCATTTTTTTATGGTGGCTTTAAAAAAGGAACGCTTTACCTTTCTTTTCTCTAATCTTTCAGTAATACTTTCTGAGATCCTGCAAGCCTTCGTGACCATTCCTGAGCCTTGAGCTGGCATTTTTAAAGCACTATCTGCAGCAGCCCCAAGCAAAATGATAGAAGACTGTGAGAGCAGAAGGAAGCACAGTATGCTCACGAAGGGAAGAACTGCATGTGCGGGTAGACACTTCTTATTTTATACTTTACCAGTGTATTATTTCTGCTCTCGGAGCACGGCCAGTGTCCCTTTGGTGCACATCTGTTTGGTCTGCCTTGGAAGTGACCTGACTGCAGCGAGCAAGACAAGCAGAGCAGAGCATTTCCAAATTCTTGGTCATATTTGAGAACTCTCTGAATTACTGGCTGGTTTACGTGGTTGCTATGCTAGAAAGAAAGAGGAAACGTTGGTTTGAGTTGTAGATTGCAAGTGTTTCAGAATGACCTTGCAACCTCCTGCATGTGGAGTCAGCCACGTATCAGACACTGGTGCTGTTAAGTAACAGCAATATGGTCTGGCCCTGGGGTTATTCCGTGTACATCCCCTGCTCATTTTGTGGTTTTGAGTTTCTCTAAAACAGTTTTTTCCTAAACTTAAGCAGTGAAGATTAAATCCCCCTTTGATGCATGTTATTCCTTTTTGTAGATGTTACTGTCTCACTGCGACAATGAATTTGATCATGAAATACCATGTTCCCATTTCTCAACTCTTCACCTCCGTGTCTGGAGACCTCTGTCCCCTTTTGTATATGTTTTGATATAAAGCTCTTGTTGTACAGCGCATGTATACATAGGCATGTGTTACTTATAGACTACACAGCTTCTTCTAGTTCACTGAGAAAAGGCTCTGTTAATCAGAGCTGCAATAAGGACTGGATTTCCAGTTCTTGCTTTTATTTATCTAAGTTGCTTTTATTTACCTAAGTACAAGCCCTCTTCCTGCTCTTGGAAATTTCCACTGGCTCCACTCATATAGAGCTTCAGGATTTGACTTCACCTCTTCAGACCAACCTTGCTGGTCAGGGTAATTCTATCCATTTTTATTCAATAGCAGAGTTAAGTTGGTAACTCCGAACTCTCCTCCCCAGGAAGCAGGCTCTGAAACAGCAAGTAACACACCATGTGGGTGACACATTTAGGTCTATTGCTTGGATTTACATCTCTCTCCTCTAGGGAGGTGAGCTAGTCTTTGTCAGAAAATAAAAAAGGACAGAAGTGTAAATAGAAGTGCATTAATTTAGATATCTAGGCAATATCCATAGAATTAAAATGGTTGAAAACTTCAGGTGGAATTTAGGGAGATCGCAGCAGTACCCCCCTGGGCTTTACATAAGAGGAGCTGTTGCATTTGGGGGAGAAGAGGAGAAAGTGCTGAGGTATTTAGATGACTGCTCTGTTTTGCTTTGTCATGGAAAGAGAGATGGTATAAAGGGGAAGGCAAGGGGCAGAACAGCTTTTATGTTTGGGCATGGGCTGGGAGAAATAGCACGCTGTAAATATTGCAGCTGACACAGCAGAGGCCCATTTGGCTGGGAATATAGGGCGATAAATGCAGTCAGGTGATTCAACGGTGTTGTGCATAAGTCTGCCAGGTAGTTAGGAGAGAGCCGATCAGGAAATAATTATGGCTGATAAGGGGAGCTTGTAAGGAGGCCAGCACCTTCTGTGACCATGAAAGGTTTTAATGATTAACTATTATGGAAAAGCTAGAAGCACATTCTCCCCTTTCTTTGAAGTCACACCCGACTGCTCTCCTGCATCATTAACTTCAGCACTGCCCTGCCGAATGGCAGACTGCTGTGCCAGGGCTTTGCTGCTGAGCGTGAACCAGCTTTAATTCAGGGCAGCCTCTGGGATGTGAAGCTGGTTGCTTCTGAGAAGGGCACAGGAGCCAAAGTGCCGTGTCTGCCCAGCTGCCTGGATCTCCTGGAGTTAACTCCTGGGGGAATCCATACCGCTCCTGGGGAAACTGGGGGGGATTGCTGTCCCCTATATATTGCAAATGAAACCCCACCCTGGCAATAGGCTCACATGTGAGTGGGTGACAGAAAGCTGTGTGGCTTGAAAATGGATTTGGGGAAAAAATGCAAGAGGGAGGAGAGGGGAAATCTCCTGTGCTTTGAGTAGGTGCAGCAGCATATGGCTCAGGTGCTTCAGGACGGGTACACCGACACACACAGTGCAGCTTCCCAGGACCTGGCCCGGATACTGTTTTTGAACATCTTCTTTCTGTTTCCTTATGCAATGATGAAAACAGCAGATGTCAATAAAAACAGCTCTTGCCAATGCGATGTTGTATTGACAGTCTGCGGGTATTCCCCTGCTGCAGCATTTACAGCACAATATGGCCCTAATATTTTGCCTTGCTCGCGCTGCATGCTCTGGCTTCCTAGGCTCACACAAGAGAAGTAAGCTACCACCACCAAAACTTCTGTTCCCCAGAACTGGGAGTAGTGGTCCAGACTGGTGGGATCCCATCTTCTAAACCACTTTGGCTCCATTTACAAGGTGCTCTAAGCACAGGCTTGCACCTTGTGGCAATGCCGTGGGAAGATGAAGAGGTCACAGACCCTGTTAAGGGAGTATATGATAGTGCTCAGAATAAATGAGATGAGATTTGTATATTCTGGCTCTGTATTTTTCTAGGGTTGGCCGAGGGGATGCAAGGATGGGGGGGACCACACAGCAAGCTGGCCTTGCCTCTGGTTGGGTCAGCCCTTTGCAACATACCACAGAGAAAAGCGCTGTCTTTTGCATGATAGCTGTTTCTTCTGTCCGCAGCTCCGCCTGTAACAGTGAGGGCAGAGCCGTGCCCGGTGCTCAGCAGGCACTGAACTAGCAGTCTCCAGATTCACCCCATGTAGGGAACTGGCCCTGAATATTAAGACGGCAATGGTATTAAATACAGACAGTGGGAATGGCACTAGAGCAGTAGCCTGGATCTTGAATAGACTTTCCTTTGCAACCTTACTGTACAGCTGTTATTACAGTGTTTGCTAATTGATTTTACTTGATTAATGCTAGCTAATTAATTTTTATTAATTAAGTCTCATTTAGTGACTTGTATAGTTAGGCACAGCTATAAACCTCTGCACAGTCTGTCTGCAATTACCACAAATTTTCCCTGCTCAGATTTGCCCCCGGCAGGACAAGGTGCTGCCAGTGCCTTGGACCCACCGTGCTGGACCCACAGGGCATGTAAAGGTGTGTCATCAGGCCAGGGGGAGTGGGGGCAAATCCATGGGCTGCTGTTGGGACTGTCCACAGACTGCGGGTAACTCCCGTGTCAGTCTGCGTTGCTGTACGCGTTGGATAACCTTGGCCAAGATACAGACTCCATCATCATTTCTGAGAAAATTACATCATTAATATATCATCTGTAATCGATAGGCCATGGCCCTGATTCAGCAAGACACTTAAGTACATGGCTAATATCCATCACACAGTCTGGTACCTTGAGTCCACAGACTGCGGGTAACTCCCGTGTCAGTCTGCGTTGCTGTACGCGTTGGATAACCTTGGCCAAGATACAGACTCCATCATCATTTCTGAGAAAATTACATCATTAATATATCATCTGTAATCGATAGGCCATGGCCCTGATTCAGCAAGACACTTAAGTACATGGCTAATATCCATCACACAGTCTGGTACCTTGATGGGTTGCTTTTTTTTTTTTTTTTTTTTTTTTTTTTTTTTGTCCCTTTTTTTATTTAAGTGATCTGAGAACAATTGGTGACCCACATACCGACTTAGGTTAGTATGTGTCAGGTTACTTTTTTGTGCAAGGATAATGTAGGGTGGTGGTGTCTTTTGCATGGGACTTAAAAATAGTTGAGTATTGAATGTTTAATGATTTAGTATTTGATACTGTCTCCTTTAGCATTGGGCAGTGTTTAGATCTTCTAGGCAGCAATGCCAAGTTAAACACTCCCACTGCTGGCTATTGCTTTTACCTGGAGGGTGTTGACTCTGCTGTGCAAGTTTGTGATATGAACCAGTCTCATGAACTGATCCAGCTGAAAAATAACTCAAGAAAACAGTTTCTTGGTCTGGTTCACTCCAAGTAGCTGTGTCAGCACAATGGAGACAAAAGCAGGGGGCACAAATGTAAACCCTCACCCCTGACAAAGGGGATGGAAAGCAGGTATTTTGCAGGTATGTTGTACTTGGCATTAATGTCCCAGTCTGGTTCATTGTTGGGTTGTTTTTTTTTTTTTTTTTTTTTTAAGAGCCTGCTTTTGCATTTAAAATTGGATTTGTGCTAAACCGGGGCTTTTGTGCCTACAAAGAGCATCAGCCGTGGCCTGACCATGAGGTGCCATGTGCTCACAGTATGAATAGGATCTCAAGGCTGGGAGATGCCATCGTGCCAAGAACAAAAAGCCAAGAAAAGGGAGAGACCATTACCAAGCGGTGCATTTGGCCTCTTGTGGCCCTCCTTACCCACACAGAAGGTTGATGCAGAGATCACAGATTATGGAGTGGAAGGTGTGAATTTGGTTAAATTGCATTTGGCTGTCCTTAATGCTGGACGAGCACACAGTGTCCAGGAGGCAAGGGGAAAGAGAGGACTTGCTTATGAATGGGCAGAAAAGTGGTTGGTGATTTCTTACAATGCATACTGGAGGGAAGTAGAAGCTGTGACTTATTTTCCATATACAACTTAAATGAATCCTTACAAGGCCCTATTTGATTTTTTCTTTTTCTTAACAAACATTTTTATTTTTAAAAAAATCGGTAATTTTATTTAAAAGTGTTTCTTTTTTTATTTGAAGGATGAATTAGGAACAGTTGTGAAGCAATTGTTCATTAGGCTTGTAGCTGGGTTTCTTTTATTTTTAATTCTGTTCAGCTTGGATAGCTTTTAATCAGTTTAATACTTATCCTCTCGTTTCACTAATTGTTATTTATTCCATTCAATTATGTATCTTACAAACATTCATTTCCCCTCACAGATCTCCTGCAATGACTCCTAGAAAGCTGAGGAAATAGAGGCAGAGAGTTTCAAACCACCTTGAGAACATCTTCTAGTGGACTGGGATCCTCCAACCACTGAGATGCTTTTGAGAAATTACCTCTAAACTGTATTTAAGCACTGCAGTAAAGGCCAATTAAGTAAGTACTTAAGCAGAAGCTTACTTTAAAGCACACAGCCAGTCTTGCCCCTTGTGACAAACCATATGCTGGGAGTTCAGTTACTACCCTCAGGCCTAGGGAATGGCTGGAGCCATTCACCTGCCGGGAAGCTTTGCCGTAGGCGTGTAGCAAGGAGGGAGAGTCTGAGCTTCAGGTGTTGAGCTGGTATCACCTGGAATTATTCTGTTGACTGTCTGTCTTCCCTCTGGAGGGAAGGGGTATGATTTATGCATCCGTCAGAGGTACTCAGCAATGGTTTGGGTTTTGTTCATTATTTCCCTGCCAAGTGAAGAACCGCGGGGACTCAAGGTTACCCTCCTGTGCACAGACAGCCACGTCTGGCCGTGGGCTGTGTCTCTGTGGTAGGTTGCAGGGAAACAGAAACTTCCCCAGGTCGGTGCGATTTCGGTAGAGCAGCACCAAGGCTTAGTGGCTGAAGAGTGATGAACCCCACACTGAGCCATGCAGAGAGCAGGGGTTCAGTCCCGGCACGGTGAGCCCCGGCACGGGGGTGGGTGCAGTCCTGCGAGCGCAACTATACGATTTTTGGGTCCCAGCCATAAAGTCAGAGCTTGGTCACACATCATGGATCACTTCTGTCCTCCCGTCAAATGACTTCCTTGTTGTGACCTGCTTTGGTCAGGGCCCGATCCTGACCTGAGAGGAGTCAATGGAGAGGTCAGCACTGACTCTGCCTTGACTCTGCCACAGACCTTCAAGCCTTGGCCTTTCTGCTGAGCCTCTCCAAGGAGCTGCAGTGCTGACAGCATTGCTGATGGCTGCCAAATAGGCTATTTTCCATCCCAGCCTCACACCATCATTGTCCCTGCTCAGCAGTCCAGTCTCCCTGGTTACATGACTGCAGAGCTAGGACAGGCTGGGCTGGATTTTGCCTTATGTTCATTGATCCTGGCTTAGTGCTCGGTGTTTAACATGACAAAAGGCTGTTTGCAAAGTCACGGCAATTAAATTCTCTAATTGTCCTATTTATTTAGGGGAGCTGAGTCTCTGGCATGTAAGTGGCTCACAAAAGTAGTCTGTTTAGCACTGTGCCTTTTTTAAAGGCAAAGCGGACGGGTTGCAGCTCCACAGGTGAGATCCGTGAGATCCTTGGTGGGGTGGCCCAGGCAAAGCCTCAATAAACAGGGTCAGCATGATCTTCATGTCAAGCTGGTTGCCATGCTGCATTCCTCTAGCAGAGTGCAGCTAGTAAAAATCCCTGAAGTGGCAGAGATGACAAATGATATTAAGGAACAGATTATAGGACACTAGCTGGCAGTCAGTCAGAAAGCTCTAAGCTGCTCCTGTATTCCTACAACGCAACAGGAACAGGCAGACCACTGCCTGCATGTGCTGCTAAGAAGACATCTGTGGCTTCGGCGGATCGTTCCACCCAGGCGTGGCTTGACTGCAGTGCCCTTCGAAGCTGGGACTTGGAGGCTTTAGGCAGCTTCCCTTCTGCTCCCAGCCATGACCATGCGATTGCTGTGCTTGTAAGGACTAGAGGAAATGCGAGATAGTGGGAGCTGGAGATAGAGCAGTTGTGGAACAGCTTTGCCAGAGCTTGTCTTGAACTGAACCACTTTATAGTCCCAATCTGATCCTGGGTTGTGCTCATATATGGGAACTACCCCCTGCCCAGCTTTCCACTGCCATGGCACAAGGAAGAGAGATCTACTTAGCACCAAACCCTTCCTCCTTTCCCAAGAAACCATTTTTTTCTGGAAGTACTGACTGCTGTAAGGGTTAGTGTGCCTAAGAGGTCTAAAGCAGAGCTCACGTCCCCTTGATTTTTGTGGAGTTTGAGGGTCTCTTTTCAGTGTGCATAAAGTCAAATAAAAAAATCAAAAGCCATCCTGCCCCAGGGCCAGCTGTTCTTGCTTCCCACCACACCACCCGGCAGAGCCAGCACAGCTGGGGCACTCTCAGTTCCTCTCTTGTGGGAAGGCTCTAAGGTGGTTTTGCAGCCGATGAGTACTTTCCCGGGGGAACTACATGTAGGGAGCTACGGTCATTTTGCTCTTAGCTGGAGCTGATGGCTGAGCTGAAACCAAGTGATTCAGAGTTTGGAGAGTGATTCAGAGTCAGGCTCTGGGAGAAGCTCCACTAATTCTGTGTTCAGCTAAATCCAAGGGCATTGCGCTGGCTTGAGAGTCAAGTTAGCAGTTTTGTCTCCATTGGTTCATCTCCTGAAGCGGTCAGACGTGGTGTGATGTATCCTGGGATAGATGGTTTAGTTTAAAGGTAGATGAATTTGCTAGTGTCCCAGTATCTTGGCTTCTGTACACCATCTTCCTGCGACTTCAGTGGCCTTGGGGTCAAGCACCTAACGATGATGGGTGAGGGGTCCCTCTACTGCTTAACACAGATCTAGAAACGCACCTTAGTTGATGGTTGAATTTAGAAGCTGAAATCAATCCCCTGCTGCTTTTTATTTAGCCAAGCATCCCTGCTGAAGCACCAAAGTGTTAAAGGAAAGTGACCTTCTGCGGGCTATGGGAGGTTAGGTCACCAGGATGAAGTTTGGACAGCAGTGGAAGGAATAAATGTGAAGGGCCCAGAGCCTTGTGTCACAGCTGGAGATAGCTCACGTTGACCTTGCTGAGAGCTGTTTGGTGCTGTGTGCTGGGGGACAGTGTCTGTGTCATAGCTGACACCAGCTGTTGAGCAGTTGTAAACTCAAAACTAGAAAAGCACCATAGAGCCAGGAGGACTTTTTCAGCCCTCTAAGCATCCCCTCATTCAGAGTGTGGAGGCACAAGCCAAGACCAGCCAGGAGGGGCTCATTCTGTAGTAAAGAGCAAAATGCTTTGTCTTAGAGCCTGACAGCCTTCAAAGCTTTCACAGTGCTGGAATTTGCCTTAAAAATGGGGAAAAAGAGGATTTCCCTGGATTAATATTTCCCCAAATTTGGTTCAGTATGCCGACAGTTCAGAATAGATCTGGTTGGTTTTATTTGGTCAAGAAGTTAGGACAGCCTGGCATGGCTGGATGTGAAGTCATGCATTTGTGGTGTTTATGAATTCTCTTGTGAATGTATGGAAAACATGTATCATTATTTCAACTCCCAGTGCTGGAAATAGTGCAAATAAATGACTGTGATTCAGAAGAAGGTGAATCAGTGTAAGTTAGCTGTAGTGCCAATCGTTTAAGAGCACAGACATGACACGGGCAATTATTTGGCTAATCAGAGCAGACCTTTGAGCATAGAAATCCAGGGTTTTCAAAGGACCCTAGCAGAATTAGGTGCCTAAGTCCTTCTGCTATCAGTGGGAGGTGGGTACATACTTCCTTTAAATGCTCAGCTTAGCAGAATACCCAAGGCATTTTATTCAGATGTTAAGGGAGCAGTGTTGCCCCTGGGTGCATGGGCAGCGTGTTCCTAGCAAGAGGGACAGAACACCTCTAGACAGAGACCTATGGCCTGAACCAGCCCCTGATAATGCCCACTCATGCTGGAGCCTAGCAGAAGGACTTAGGATGCTCACTGGAGGGTGTGAGTGGGAAGAGCCCTCTGGCCCCAAGAGCACGATGCCTGCAGTGTGGTCTAAGGGTGGCAGCTCTGTTCCATAGTCCTTGCCAACACCGCTTGGAGAGGACATCTAACTGTATGAGCAATGGCACTGGCATTTGTGGTGTTTATGAATTCTCTTGTGAATGTATGGAAAACATGTATCATTATTTCAACTCCCAGTGCTGGAAATAGTGCAAATAAATGACTGTGATTCAGAAGAAGGTGAATCAGTGTAAGTTAGCTGTAGTGCCAATCGTTTAAGAGCACAGACATGACACGGGCAATTATTTGGCTAATCAGAGCAGACCTTTGAGCATAGAAATCCAGGGTTTTCAAAGGACCCTAGCAGAATTAGGTGCCTAAGTCCTTCTGCTATCAGTGGGAGGTGGGTACATACTTCCTTTAAATGCTCAGCTTAGCAGAATACCCAAGGCATTTTATTCAGATGTTAAGGGAGCAGTGTTGCCCCTGGGTGCATGGGCAGCGTGTTCCTAGCAAGAGGGACAGAACACCTCTAGACAGAGACCTATGGCCTGAACCAGCCCCTGATAATGCCCACTCATGCTGGAGCCTAGCAGAAGGACTTAGGATGCTCACTGGAGGGTGTGAGTGGGAAGAGCCCTCTGGCCCCAAGAGCACGATGCCTGCAGTGTGGTCTGGGTGGCAGCACATGACACGGGCAATTATTTGGCTAATCAGAGCAGACCTTTGAGCATAGAAATCCAGGGTTTTCAAAGGACCCTAGCAGAATTAGGTGCCTAAGTCCTTCTGCTATCAGTGGGAGGTGGGTACATACTTCCTTTAAATGCTCAGCTTAGCAGAATACCCAAGGCATTTTATTCAGATGTTAAGGGAGCAGTGTTGCCCCTGGGTGCATGGGCAGCGTGTTCCTAGCAAGAGGGACAGAACACCTCTAGACAGAGACCTATGGCCTGAACCAGCCCCTGATAATGCCCACTCATGCTGGAGCCTAGCAGAAGGACTTAGGATGCTCACTGGAGGGTGTGAGTGGGAAGAGCCCTCTGGCCCCAAGAGCACGATGCCTGCAGTGTGGTCTAAGGGTGGCAGCTCTGTTCCATAGTCCTTGCCAACACCGCTTGGAGAGGACATCTAACTGTATGAGCAATGGCACTGCCCAGCATAAAATGGGAGAGGGCAGGCAGAATTAGGCTGGTTTCTGTTTGCTTTGCTGATGTGCGAAGTGACTCTTGTTTATCCAGCAGTAAAGCTGCACATTTCTCAAAGGTGAGCTGCATGTCAAAAGTGTTCACCCAGACACTGATGCTTCCAGCAGAACATGCTGCTGTGTTCCCGACTGCAGCAGCCACTGTAAATCTTTGCAGCCTATTGATTTCCCCCCCTCAACCCTTTCTTTCCTCCCACGGGGAGGTGCTGTGGTTGTCAGCTGGGCAAGAGTTAAATGCAGTCGTGGAGCTGTTGGCTTACCTTTGAAAGCGTAGTGGGAGACATGTACCTCTGATCTTGTAAAGGATCCTGTTTTCTTGCTGGCAGCACAGCCTGCTCCAATTAGAATAGAAGGAATGAAACAAGGCCTGGAGTCAGTCTGTCCCCTGCTGCGGTGGTGGCACTGTCACTGCTTTTGTGGTAAGTAGGGCAATTTCAGTGCTAGTCACCTCTCTGAATGCAGCCTTGCAAAGACGTGCAAAGTCATTGATTTTTCTTTAGCCCCAGCATGTTTTCCCTCTGTGAGATTGTGGAGCTGGCAGGACAGCCCTGCCTGCAGAGGATTTGCTTCCACTTGGGCTCCAGCCAGGCAAGACAGGAATCCTAAGTGCTCGCTGGTTTTGTGGCTAATCTAAAGCAGCAAAGCTGCTTTTTTTTCTTTTGCTTTTTTTCTATTAAGTGGGTTTACCCAGGGGAGGCAAAGGAGGAATGGAAGCATCTTCATCAAATAAGTGTGATGGTTATGTCTTGAAGGCCTGGCAAAGGCTGTTGCACAAGGCAGTGTGGACACACAAGCACCAGAGACAGGAGCATTACCTGGGATGTTACGCTCTCTGCCACCAAAGTGCCTTCATGTGTTGGGTGAGGAATCGAGGGAAGGGGCCTGAAGTGACGTAAGGCCACAGTGGAAGCAAGCAGCAAGCTTGGGAACTCAGTCACGTTGCCAAATGGCAAGGCTCTCCGGTGTTGCAGGGTCTTCCCATGCTGCTTCTGTTCTCGGGAGCTTTTCAGGCCAGTAGTAACGTCTGTGTAGGTAACAGCCCTTGATGAGACCCTCTTTGACAGACTTGTTAAGGCCATGCCTTGAAGCTATGTACAAATCCAGCATCCTTTGGCAATAAATTATGCATCAGGGAATTGTACTGTAGGAGAACCAACTCCAAACGTTGCCAGAGGGTGCCAGGAGTTTGTTGTTGAGAGACTAATCTCAGCCTGACCTGAGATCCCTGCTCAGGAATCACTTGCTGCACTAGTAGTAGGCAGGACCCTACTGAGGTCCTGTGCTGTGTTACACAGAAGGTCGTCCAATGCATCTTCCAAAACCGAGACTCCTAGTTGCTGTCAGGGAATGAAGCCCAGGCTGACCCAGTCTCCCTGTCTCTTCTTGTTTCCCAGTGAGAGAACTGTGCCCAGTTATGCCATCAAATTCCTGCATGGCTCATGGGTCCTAGCTTGGGAATTCAGTGACTAGAACGGACTGAGCAGCTTATTTGAAATCCCTACGCACCACTCCGTAATTAAGAACAAGAGAGAGGTTTGCTATTAATTAGCTTTCATTGACCCACTTTTGACCCTCCAAATGCTGTTGTGGTGCACTAGGTCTCTGAGAAGGCATGTCATCCTCTCTGGGGAGAGATTAATCTTCATTACTGCTTCTGCATTAGCCTGGTGCTCTTTGTTAGTTTCTCACTAACGTTCTGGCAGATCGGAGCTGCCAACTGAGGAAGTAACACTCACAGAACATTGTTAGGAAAATACAGTGCTTTCATATGGTACAGTAATGGCCCAAGGCACTGCTGCCCAGGCATCGTGGCAAGGCCCTGGCCATTGCAGATGGGTTGGTAGTGGCAAATGATGGTCATGGATAGCATGGCATGTGCAGCTGGTCATGTTAAACCAGATTGGTTTTGTTTCTCTCTTCACCTAGTCTAGCATCTCCCTTGATTGTCTCATCCGCGTGTTGTTTCAAGCCACTGGAGTCTCTGGGTCCTGCTTCTGTTGAGTTCCCACTGTCTCCGGTCGCAGAACAGCCCCTGCTTAGCTCCATGGAAGGATGCAGCTGTAACACTGGGGACTAATTAAGGTACGAGCCCAGGTTTCTTAAGTCCTATTAATCAGGATATAACCCTGTGGTTTTTCACAAAAAAATGATGAGAGGGGAGGAATCCAATGCAGGCTGTCTCATAGATATTTTACCAAATTACCCTATTTTACCAAAGTAGGGAACAAGTAGAGACACTCCAGCAGGTAGCCTTAAAAATAAATTCCAACTGATGTTTATCAAAAGAAAGGTCAGCACCAAGAAATTACGTTGTTTTGCTGCTCTGTGACCTCCCTGTGGCATCTAAATTAGGAGAGGGACTTCAATTAGTTTCCCCCTGCTACACTCTCATGGTGTTGGCTGTTGTCTGTGCCATGGTCCTGCTATGAGAACAACATTGCTAACAAGGAATAACGGTACAGTGTTTGTTGCGAGTCCCAACTGCAGGTCACAGAGAGCTTCTGCTCCACCAAAGGGGTGACCCTCACAGCCCGTTCTGCAGGGGGATAAAATGAATCATTTCTAGTGACTTACCAGAAGACAGTGAATGAGTCAGTGGACATGTCAAGAAGCCAGGTCTCCTGGCTCCCAGGGCTGTCTGATGTAGTTAGCTCTGGACTTTGGAGAGCAGAGCACGTTGCTGGAGTCACCTAGAAGTGGTGTGACAGACGTAGAAGTGCAGCCTGCTGTTGTGTCACAGCTACTTCAGGATCCCACGAATCATTATCTAGAAGTGATTCATTTTTTTACAAGTGCTGCAAATTAGATATGTATCAGGGTTACAGCAGTCTGTTGCAATGTTACGTTGAGTTTCATTGAAAGCCTAAGGTCCTGGATCAAGGGGTGGTCTCTTTTCAAAAGCACATTGCAGTTGCTGAAAGAACCTGCTAAATACAGTCCTTGAAGGCTCTAAAATTCAAAAGGAAATAAAGAGAAACAAAAACATATTTAAAAAACCCCACACCGTTGCTTTTAGATTTCTTGCATATGAATTTGGAATGTTTGGGACTGCTAGTAATGTTGCTGGTAGAGGCTGCTTTGTGAATTCGTGAATGGGTTGCAAGTATCAGTGGCTGGCTAGATTAGGAAACACATGGTAGATCTGACTCACCCAATGGCCTTGAGATATGGTGGCCCCATCACTTAGATTGGGTCAGAAAAGAGCAACTGCCTGCTTTCCATGGGGTCAGGCAGAGCTGCGAGACGGAGCCAAGGACCTGTGCGGGTGGGAGGTGTGAGTGGGCCCACCTGTGTTACCCGGGGCTGTGGCTCTGGACATGGGCAAGTGCTTGGGATTGGGACCTTTTATTCTGAGAAGCAAAGGTAGCGGTCAACACCCCAGGCTAAGCACTCGAACACAAGGCCATTTTCACTCAGGGACCAGAATGAAGTTAAGCTATAAGATACCCACGGATCTTAATTATGTGCTTGGGAAGATGAAAGTCCTCAAAATACAGGCAATCCCTTCCCAAAGTGCTTGTAGCTTGAAGGGTGTAACATCCAACACCGGTTAGACTGGGGTAATGTGGGAAAGATGGGAAGGAATTAGATGTGATGCTTTAAATGTGTTTCAGTGTCACTGACAATAACTTGCCTCTGGTGGAACAAGAACCTGGAAAGCTGGGAAGAAGCAGGTTGCAAGAAAAATGTAGCAACTGTTTGGTCAGCTGGCCTGAGGAAGCTTAAAAATATGAGAAGTGCCATGTAAATGTGGGATGTGTTGCCTGCAAGGGAACCTAGATGGAACCGAATCCAGTTTCAAGCTATTTCCTCCTTTCTTCACCTACTTGGAGTGCCCCAGGGCTTTGCAGTTGTTTCATAAGGTTGTCGTTCGTGCAGGTACTTGGGACTTTTCAGGATGTGCAAACACAATCTTCAAATCTGTTGCTTGGTTTCAAAGTTTCGGTGTTTGGACACATCAGCTACATGGTATGTTCCTAATCTCCAAGTGGATGAGGGTAGTTCTGATGATCAGGTTGGAGTGGTAAATACTCACCACTACATATTTCAATGTTACTTTGAACAAAGGGCTAAAAAATGTGATTTATTGTCTCAGCAAACATTCCTGCCAGGGAACATATTTGCTAGGTTGTTGGTGAAAAGCTAGATCTGAAGGGATGTGAACTCACTCCAAGGTAATTTTGTTTACACATTTCAAATACATGATTGCAAATAATTTTGCTTTCTGCTCTCTGTGCCCCAGTAGAAGATGTGCAGTAACGGGGGGAAAGGAGATTCCTGCCAGGCTCAAACAAAACTTAACCTCTGTCTTAGCATGAACTGAAGGACTGGACTCATTCAAACTGTGGCTGGGAAGACAGGGCCTTTTGCCTATGGAAAACGGAGCTTCTCCAGTAGTAGCGTGCTGTCCAGGACTCTTAACAGTAGTTTGAAATACTGCTCAGTGGGAATTGGGGGGAACATTTAGTCAGCTGCAGTTCCCATGGTGCTGTACTGGTTCACCCCTTCCCCAGGGATGGAGGCTGTGTTTGACAGATAACCAGCTGTGCGGTATCATGGTGGATGTTGCCTGGTGAGAGAGAGACAATGGAAGGCAAGGCAGGCAAGCCACAATTTCCAAGAAATATCCTGGCCATCTTTCCCTATGTAAATAGTTTTTGGAGGGCAAAACTGACTTTTTTTCATAAAACAACATAGTAAAAAAAGGTCCCATCCATACTTTTCCTATTCAAGCCTACTGCAATGGAAGAGTTCTGATCATGCCTACCTATTTAGTGGCATTGTATTAATTACTGTAGCATCCTAAGCCATTGATCAATCCTAGAATCATAGAATGGTTTGTGTTGGAAGGGATCTTAAAGACCATCTAGTCCCACCCCCCCCCTGCCATGGGCAGGGACACCTTCCACTAGACCAGGTTGCTCAAAGCCCCATCCAACCTGGCCTTGAACACTTCCCGGGATGGGGCATCCACAACTTCTCTGGGCAACCTGTTCCAGTGCCTCACCACCCTCACAGTGAAGAATTTCTTCCTTATATCTAATATAAATCTACTCTCCTTCAGTTTAAAACCACTAGCCCTTGTCCTATCACTACATGCCCCTGTAAAAAGTCCCTCTCCAGCTTTCTTGTAGACCCCCTTCAGGTACTGGAGGGCTGCTATATTGATCATCAAATGCAGCCAGTTTTGGTCATTGCAGGTATTTTCCCATTAAAAGAGAGCCTTCACCCTAATGGGGTAACAGTCGCAACATTAAAAAAAAATAAAAAAATCCCTTGATGAGATGAAATACACAGCTGGAAGGGGTAGAAATAGCACTGGCAGAGGAGACGCTGGAATAAGGACTTGTCAGGCGGGGGGTGTTGAGATCCTGGAGGTAGATGTGGAAAGAGGAGAGCTGCTACATCTTCCGGCTGAAGATTAGGTAAAGGCAGCGTATGCCAGAGACGTCTAGACAAGGTGGAAAACTTATTACAAGTATTGGGGAGAAAATAAGAAGAAAGGGAGAAGAAAGAAGAGAAACAAAGAGCCAGCAGATTGCATGATTATACACTGCCTAAAGAAGACAGGTTGAGATTATATAATTCTCTGGGGAAGCTCTACATGAAACAATTATATGTTCAATTAGGTGCACTATGTTAGGGGTTTTTAATTTAAAAAAAAGGGTTGAATGCTCAAAAAAAGTGTGGAGGAGGGTATTGAAGTGCTGAGCTGAAAACCTTTTTTTAAGTCTTTATATGTACTGCATAGTGGGGGAGAAAGAGACAGCAGAGAAAAGGATGCATTTGACACGTGTCAGAGATATCAACAGCTCCAGTGACAATTTTAAGGAAATTAAATGGAAATTAAAAGGAAGCGTTTTAGAGCAGAAGTCCCAAAAGCACTTAAAAATATAGAACATCAGAAAAGCTCAGCATCTGTCAGCAGTGGGGGATCAGCTCCTTTCATGACCAGCATGCTAAGCTCAGAGGGCCAAGCCTGTGTCAGCTCTGAGACACCAGGACTCAATCTGATGCACATCAAAAGCTGTGCCAGAGCGCAGGAGAACCTCTAGGGCAAAACAGCTCCTTCCAGCAGGCAAAAGCTCTTAAATCCCAGCATCGTCTAGGGATGAAGGGAAAGGACTGGGACTTTTGGGTAGTGATTTATCAGCTTCGTGGCTTCTCTAATTCTTCAGCTTAGCTGGTCAGAGGTGTTCATAAGATCATAAGGATTTCATGGGGTTTGCCTCCCTGTTGCCCCATCCCTTTTGCTGTCCTGCTCCAGGGGGTTGAGGAGTGGCCCCAGCCCCTGGCTGTGCTTTTCACCTCACCTCAAGGTGACTTTAAGGGGATCAGACTTTTTGCTGCTTTTCTCAACTGCCTGCTCTTGGTGCGCAGTGTGCCATCTGGAAGGCAGGGCACCACAAGGAAGTGTGTTATGAAGCAACTGGAACCAAGACTTTGCAAGCACGGCTTGACTTCCTTATTTTGGTTTCTCATGGTCTTACAAGGCCATGTAATACACGGTGTTGGGTGTTCCCAGTGGTCTTCCACTAAAAATCAACTGGCACTTGGCTGTCATCGCTTGGCCATAACACCATGTGGCATCTCTTTCCTCAGGGCCATGCTTTCTTTCATTTCTCTGCCTCACTCTCATTTCAGTCTCTGCCCATCTCATCGGTATTTTCATCCTTCTCAGTTCTACCACACCAGCGACAGAAGCAGGCATGATAGGACATCACTGTTACTTCTTTTGGACTCCCGCTGCCTACGTGATCCAGAAGATCAGGCAGCACATGTAGCCTGACACACAGAGGACCCACAGAGACGCACACCAGCATCTAAGCAGGAGAACAGTGAGTGTGTTGTGTAAGGAAGCGAGAGAAAAAAAGACACTAGCATGTTTTCATTTCCTCAGGAACACATCCCAAAAAAAACCCACAAGAGGGTGAGTCATTCACAGAGGATATTGGCATCTCTGAGTCGCAGCTGCTAGTTTTTAATTCTATAATTTTAATTTACCAGACAAATAAAATAAAAGAAGGAAGGAATGACTGGATAGGATGCATGTCATTGTCTCTCTGTAGGATTCTCCCTTTCCCAGCATGGATGCATAAGATTGGCTGTTGGATCTCAGGTCTTTGAGCTATGAGTTGGTCATGCACAGGTGAAGTCTGCAGATGTGTTTGCACAAACTTCAGGTACAGCTTTGTGAGATCATATAAGATCATATTATTGGTGAAAACAGTGAAAAAATAATTAATATTCTCTCTTTTTGCATAAGTACTTTAACATCAAACAGTATCCTTTGGAGGAAGCCCTATATACAAAGCCCAGGCACCACAAAATTGGGAGGAGTGTCTGATACGCCAGAGGGCTGTGCTGCCATCCAGAGGGACCTGGGTAGGCTGGAGAAATGGGCCAACAGGAGCCTCATGCAGTTCAACAAGGGGAAGTGCAAAGTCCTGTCCTTGGGGAGGAACAACCCCAGGTACCAGTACAGGCTGGGGGCTGCCCAGCTGGAAAGCAGCTGTGCAGAGGAAGGACTTGGAGGTCCTGGTGGACACCAAGTTGAACACGAGCCAGCAATGTGCCCTCATGGCAAAGAAGGCAACTGGCATCCTTGGCTGCATTAGGCAGAGCATTGCCAACAGTGGAGGAGGTGATCCTTCCCCTCCACTCTGCACTGGTGAGACATTCCTGGTGAGACATGCTGTCCCCAGTGCTGGACTCCCAGTGTAAGAGAGACATGGACATACTGGAATGAATCAAAGTCAGGGTCAAGATTAAGGGGTTGGGGTATCTCGTATATGAGGAGCAGCTGAGAGAGCTGGGGTTGTTTGGCCTGGAGAAGGGAAGGCTCGGGGGGGGATCCTATCAATGGACACAAACTGAAATGCAGGAAATTGCATTTAAACATAAGAAAAAACTCATTGTGAGGGTGGTCAAACACGGGAACAGGTTGTCCAGAGCAGTGGTAGAGTCTCTACCCTTGGAGATATTCACAACCCGACTGGACATGATCCTGGGCAACCTGCCCTATGTGACCCTGCTCTGAGCAGGAGATTTGGGCTAGATGATCTACAGAGCACCCTTCTGACTTCAGTGATTCTGTGATTTTATTCCCAGTTGTTACCACTAAATGAATTATTCAGCTGTCAATGAGTTGAGATGATCTAGTAAAGAACTTAAGCGATTCTGTGCTTAGCATGAAGCTTGCACTGGGCTGGTGTGGATTAGCTGAGTCAGACCACCCGTTTGTCAACTGGATAAACATCCCTCTTCCATTTCTGCCGAGGCCCTCCCTTTGGCACGCTTTGAGCAGAAGAAAGTCAAGTGCTGTAGTGCAGAGCAAACCCAGAGAGAGTTTATGATCTCTTAAGTCTAGGAACTCTTTTTGTTAGATGAATAACAAATGGAAGAGCAAGGCTGTAGCAAGATCTTTTCCATATGTCAGGTCAGAACCTCTTCAGTTATCAGCCATCTCCTACTCTCAGGCTTGGCTGGAGTGAGCACAGAAGGCAGTTTTTCAGGGTTTGTGCCACGAGGTATGAGGAGTTGGTTGCAGTCACAACAAGGGACATTTGCAAAAGAGTACCAACACTTCAAATACTAACTTAAACTATCTCACTGAAGAAGGAAGCAGTGTGGGAAGAAAAGGAAGGCCGGTATTGTGAATATTCAATGTGATTATAGCTTGTACTGTTGATGTAATAGAAATCCTGCTTGTTTCTCTGATGGCTGGTACAACTCGGAGGCTGGGATTTCAAGGTCTTACTCCATTAGCGATAATAGGAGGATGGGACTGAGTTTTAATTCCTGGCACTTTCTTCAGGGTGCTAAGGGAAGTAGTTTCATGATATGATCGTAGTCCATGGGTCTTAGGAAGGAGAAGGCAAGGAAGTCTTAAAGGTCAGTCTGGTGGGACTGCCTTAAGGTACAGGCAAGTCAAGGACTCTGCAAAACTAAGAGCTCAAGCGGCCAAATCTGAGCTGGTTGGGGCTAAACTGATACCTTAGCAGATGGACAAGAATGGAAAACACCCAGCCTCCTGCCTTGGAAGATCTTGCACTTCCTAGCCTAGGCCAGCCTGGAATGAACTGAAAGTTGCTGAGAACAAAGTTCCTTGTGCATGTGTTGTTCTAGGCTTTTCCACTATCATATTTTCTTTAAGGCCGCCCCTATTTATTTCTGCTCTTTATTGAGATATCCAAGCTAGTGGCACAGGAGGAGCAGAGACAAGGGGTGGGTTTGGCAGTTGTGCTTCTAAAAATCTCCAAGACAGACCTGTGAAAACATGAAGATTCTCAGTAAAATACTTTTAATTTTTTTGAAAGCCAAGGAAATCATGAAACGATAAGGTAGTGGAAAATAGCCCTGCAATACCCTCTTCATCTTCCTCTGCTCTCTTTGTGGATAAGAGGATATGGCTTTCTAAATGCAATTTAAAGTTGGAATGCAATGCCCTCATTCCCCTGCCCCCTCCAACCTACTTAATTGAGATAAAATACAAACTACTTTATTCACACTAGTGTTTGAGAGCCAAGGACTGCCTCGTGGTTAAGACAGATTTGGCCAACGGTCTTTTTCTCAGTCCCAGCTCTGCCAGGAGCAGCCTGTGACAGTGGCAAATACCATTTCCCCAGTATGGGAATGCACTTCTGTACGCATTTCCCTGGACTATACTCTTGTGTCATTAAAGCTAATCCTGTCCTTTGAATATGTTATTGAATCAGATTTTTCAAAAGAAGATTGATAAAAATATCAATCGTACATAGTGCATCAGAATGGCAGCCTCTCACCCCATCTGGCTTTTCTTTGTAGATTCAGACTTTTGTTTTCCATCTGAAGATACTAAATATTTCCAGGGGCTGCAGCACTAGGAAATGCTGGTACCCTCACAGCCGTGGCAATCAGGATGTAAAAAGATGCCAGTGTGACATTGCTGTCCAACCTACTGCTGTTATTTCTGATAGGGCTAATAGTGCTGTCAGAGAAAAACAAAGCAAGTAGAAAAGACATTATTCAGTCTAGAAAGAAAATTGTGATGGTCAGGGATGATGGGAAAGGAGTGACTGAAGTTCCTCTTGCAAAACAACTCCTAGCCTACTCTGCTGTCTCATCTGCAGCCTTGGTGGGCTGTCAGGCAGGACCTGGACATTAATGATCACAAGGAGGCTTGAATGTGGCAACTGTTAATTGCAGACAACTGTGGGAGTGATGATGCCAAGATTGTCACTGTAGTGCCAAAAGGATCCAACTGGAGTGCTTAAAATTCAGACGTGTAGGATTGTATTTAGAGCCTGTTCTCGCCTCTCACGGTGGCTCTACGCAAATCCTGCTGGATTATCATCACTCTTCAAAGCTAGGCACGCTTTTGAAGTCCCTAAATTCAGGTAGATTTTTAGAATTTTTTTCTGTCTAAACACCGGTTGTCTCTGGCTGGTCCTTTTGTGTGTTGGCGTCCCATCTTACGCATGAGGGTGCTGAAGATCCTCTGCAGCGTGCCCCGACTGCTGCCCAGTGCCAAATGGCCTTGCAGATTGCATCATTGCTGCCTGGCTGGGGAAGTGCAGGGAGCTGGTGGCAAAGTGAGCAGACATGGCTGGGGAAGTGCTGCCTTGTCTGTCTTGTGCTTTGAAATACCTGTTCAGGGTACCACTGATTCCAGAAAAAGCTGTCCCCTTGGATGGGAGTAAATTAATATACAAAAATCCCTCCCTACTGGCTGATACCGAATGTACTGCGTTTATACTTTTCTGTTGGCCTCAATGTTTCATGTATAGTTCCTGCATAATTTTTGCATAAGGTAGAATTGCACCAAATGGCTCTTCCCTCAAAGTGTTAGCGTGCTTCTGCAGGAGCTGGCGCCGGGCAGTAGAAGATAGTTGGTAGACCAGGGGGAAACTTGGTGCGGTGATTTCATTGGCCTCGCATTGAGTTAACCCTCTGGGGACTTGAAGGAAAACGTGAAGTCGTGCCAAGACTTGAGGTCAGAACGAAGCTCAAGGGACAAGTCCCTGCCTGAATCAAGTCACGGCTCCCTTAGTCCGCCCTCTGGTAAACCTGCGCATGAGTCCAAATACTTTAAACATTGTTCAAGAAAAGGCGATATCCCTGGAGGCATGTGTCCAGTACACACAGCGTATCCGGTGGAGGTGGATGGAAAGGTCCACAGAGCACGCCAGACTCCTCCCAGAGTAACCACAGGCCTTTACAAGTGCCCTTGTCCTCGCTCAAGAAGTGAGTTATCACCGGTGGAGGAGATTGCTAAGTGTTTGCAAGGCTTAAAAGTGGAACGGAAGTCAGGGCTGGACCCAGCCTCCCCTCTGCCTGAAGTGCTGGGTTTGAGATAAGTGTATGTCAAACCTCCCTCTCAACTGTTGCATCAGGAACAAAATGTTGGTTTTTTCCCCGTTAATTTAGCCAGACGGACCCTTGACTTTCCACCAGGGTCACATTACATCAACAATCAAAGGACGCTGCAAGTATCTGGAGCCACAACCTGCAAACCTCCCCCTGTAAGCACACCTTCATTCTGCTCTGAGGCAGTGAGGATCTCCCCAAAATATGCAGTCTTCTGGTGGCTGCTCATGGACAGGAAGGATCACACAAGGGCCCCGTCCTGGCATAGCTCTCTGCCCTTTGGGTGTGAAAGGTATCTCTTAAAAGGCAATTAAAAGCCACATTTTCTCTTTTATGGGGAATTTGGAGAGTTCCGATTTTCTTTTCTCTTTTTTCCTTTAAAGCAAAACGAGACCACAAAGTTGGATTTCTGGTGCAGAGCATCACAAAAATAGTAGAGGCCATCAAAATGCAGTCCTTCTCATTTCAATTGTGTTTTTTCCTAGAAAACTGTCAAAAGTAAACAATTCAAATCTACCTTTAAAATACAAAAATGCAGGCTTTGTACAAGTGTGCCCAACAGGTGGTTTCTGTTTCAATTTTCCAACTGAAAATGTAAAAATCATCTTTATGCAACATGTGGGCTTTTGGTGAATTGACCTTGTCCTGCCCAGACCGTCAGGTTAGGTCAGGCTTTGAGAAAACTAGCCTTGCCGTGAGCAGCCACTGCTTCAGCACCACTTGGGCCATCGCCTTCATCTTTCGAACCCTTGCTTTAGCTTCAGCTCCCTGGACTAATTCTGCACACTTCTGCTGGGGGGGGGCG
>NW_008794881.1:904560-920885 GCF_000699145.1 Aptenodytes forsteri | reverse complement strand
CACTTCTTGTGGGGGGGGGGGGCTGATGCAGGGTGCTTGTTGCTGGGTGTTGCTTGTTAAGGCAAAGGGGTCCTGGGACATGTAGTTTGAGTTAACTCTGAGAGACACAGGAGGCTGAGTAATCAGCAGGGTAGTGGGAAATTTGGCAAGCGGTGCCTGGGAGGCTTTGGGAAGATTGGAAACAGGTGGGACATGCTGGCAGAGTGAAATACCTCCTAGAAGGGGACTGTGGGTTACTCTCAGCACCTGAGCTGAGTTGAGCTTTGATTTAGGACAAGGTTTGGAAGCAAACTGAAGGGCAAAGCATAAAGCAGTGGCTGGGAGAGGAGGAGGTCATTTGTGTTTGGCTGGGGGCTGGTGCTGCTTTCCCCAGCTCCTGGGGAGCCTGGGGCCAGGAGAGCTGTGGTAAGTGTGGTGTCGCTGTGCTCACCAGCCCCTCGCGCTAGCCTGCTGCCTGAAAAGGCACTCTCCAGTTTATCCAAAAAGCAGCGGGTTCCCTGGAAAAAGGGAGGCAGCTGAAGTTGCTTAGCAGGGATGGGGCAAGGAGGGGCTGGAGCTGGAAAAAGGGAGGCAGCTGAAGTTGCTTGGCAAGGAGGGGCTGGACCAGGCAGCAGCTCTGCTGTGCTCTCAGGAACGTGTGAATCTGTTTGTCTGTCTGTGTTAAGCATCTTTGTATGTAACTAGCTCCACAAGGCAGATGCAAACTCGGTTGTGTCTCAGCCACTTGGCTTTGGGACAGCCATGTGTAAGACAGTAATACTTTGCTGTTCTAGCAGGCTCTCAAATTGGTGGGCAGCGCTGCCTGCATTTTGGGAAGGGAAGGAACTGAATTTGCACAAAGGCTTGGGGATGAGATGGTATCCCAAAGCACGTGTACCGCTACTAGCACTGGTGGAGTAGGTGTGGTCTGCAAAGGTGTTCTCTCCCCCACTGCACCCGGGGCTGTTCCCAAGTGGAAATGGGCCATGCATGGACCCCTTGGTGTGGCCTGGGGACAGGAGGAAGAAACGATGTTTGTGACTAGCTGATGGCATGGGTGTTCTGGAAGGGGATGAAGGACAAGGTGGAAGTTGATGGAGTTGTTCTGTGCTCATCACTGCAAGTCTGTGGGCTCATAAGGAAACACACAGTACTGCAAGGGGCCGGCTTGTCCATCGGTTTAGGGATTGCTGCCTTTGCCATAACTTTGGTCTTTGGTACAGAGTTATGGTTGGGGGAGAGCTGCTTCCTTGATCATGCTCAGCTCCTGAAAGTGGTGTGCAAGCGACTTTGGTCTGGCAGAACTCCCTGAGGTTCCCTGATTCCTCTACCTCGCGCTCAGGGTAAGAGCACAGTCACCGGGAAACAGAGGATCTGGCACCGAGCGGGTTCTTGCATCTGTGTGTGCTTCAAGTGCCCTGTCTTCAGTGTTTGTGCTGAAGGTGCGGGGAGGTCTCCAACATCCTGTACAAAGGGAAGGAGAACTAATGTTAACTAGGGCTCTTGAATGCAGGTGCTCTGAATTGCAGCCGAGTTTCCTCTTAGAAGAGCTCAGGAGCTGCAGGGGATGATGCTCAGTGTGAGGAACAAGCCTTTAACTCTCTGACGTGCATTTCTGCTCTAACAGCGTCTCAGTGTGACATGTTTTGTTCCTTTAGTGGCCTGTGGCTTCCCAGTAGAGCAGAGGGCTGCTGGGCTGCTTTGTTCTGGTGTGTTACCCTGAGTCCTAGGAGGACCTTACCCAGGCTGGGCATGCCCTAGCCGTGGAGCTTGCCTGAGGCTGGGAGCTGCTGGAGGGCAGGCCAGAGAGGTGTGTGCTGGCAGTAGTGGGCATCAGTAGCCAGCTTCCTACAGGCAGTGGCCTGTGGCTTCCCAGTAGAGCAGAGGGCTGCTGGGCTGCTTTGTTCTGGTGTGTTACCCTGAGTCCTAGGAGGACCTTACCCAGGCTGGGCATGCCCTAGCCGTGGAGCTTGCCTGAGGCTGGGAGCTGCTGGAGGGCAGGCCAGAGAGGTGTGTGCTGGCAGTAGTGGGCATCAGTAGCCAGCTTCCTACAGGCAGGGGAAAAAAGGGGCGGGGGGGGGGGGGGGGGGGGGACAGGAGTTTGTTTGAGCAAACACATGAAAATTTCCAGCAACTGTTTCTTGGCTTTCATGCTTACTTGCTGGGCTGCCACATGTTGCAGGGTCAGAGGGATATTGAAACTTTAAAAAAGTGTAGTGCTTGTGGGCCGAGTTAGAGGAGCATGTGTACACGTGTGCAAAGTCAACCCCCGTGTATGTGGCCAGAGGACCTGAATCAGAGAATTCATTGTGTAATTTGTATTTCTGCACATAAGTAGATATTTCTGTATTTGGTGTGGGGGAAAAAACTCCAGTGTGAACACAAGAGAATCCAATATGGCTGATCTGAAAAGAAAATGTGGAATATCAAGTTGTCTTAAGTGTCTCTAGTGCTGTATTTGTACTCACTGTCTTTTGAGGTAAAAGGGAGACAATATGGTACCTCTGCTGCAAAAAAAAAAAAAAAAAAGACACAAAGAATGGAACTGTTAAGCATACGGGCCAACCTGGAAGTATTGAGACAGTGGTAAAGTACAGAGGCCAGCTCTGAAGAGGCAGATGACTTTGACCCGCCTCTCTTCTCCCAAGTGAATCTTTCTGAAACACTGGAGACCCTTATATCTGTAAATACTCAGCCCTCACAGCTGGCCTTGCATGTCGCTAGAAGGAAAATATTGCAGCTTTTTAGCAGGTTGATCTGCTTCATGTTAGTTTCTCATGGAGAATGAAGGAATTATTTCTAAACCTCAAAATGTCAGTCTTCATGGCTGGCTGCGAAGCTGGAGCTAAGTGATAAATGGGGCAGATTTGTCTTGCAGTGTTTTTTCCAATGCTGTAGTTTTGTGGGTTTTGTTTTGTTTTTTAAGGACCAAACTGCTCCAATCTGAATTTGGGAACAGGTTTAGTCAAAAAGTAGTATTGGTGCTGATGGAAATATCAGTCAGAAGAAACTGGTTTCCTGGTTCTTGTTTTCAAAGCAGCCATTTAGCTTTTGGACGACGCTGTCAGTTTTCTTAAATTTGTGGCTTAATTGAAGCCACTTTGCCTGCTTCCGCTTCGGACTGTGGAAGGCAACTTTGTTAGCTGAGCTGCAGAAGCAGCAAATGTCACTGGGATGTAGAAGGGGCTGGAAGCTTTAGAGAGAAAATGCACCCTCCTGCATTCATAGATTTGGTTGTGTTGAGTTTTTCTGCCCACCAAATATACTCCCTATTCCTACAGCAAGTCAGCATGAGCCAAGAGGGGACTGGTTTTCTCTGTAGCTGGGCTTCACAGCAGCTGTTCATCTATAGCTCTGCTGAAATGTTTGAGCTTTGTGGAGCAAACCTCCCAGAAGTGAAGGGCAGTAGAAAACGGTTTGTGTGTGTGGATGCAGTTGGCATCTGCTGCAAGGGGTAGGGATGCTCAGCAACGTCATGAGCACTGTGCTAATAATGCAAGGTGAGAGGCCTTGGGCTGGCAGGAGGTCCTTGTAATGGTGAGGCTGGATATTAGTATCCTGATTGCAGAGGAATCCTACTTGTCTGCTAAGTGTTCGTGGCATGGAAAGGATCAGTTCCTGAAACCCTTCTTAGAGAGGCAGGGAGTAAGAGCTGGAGTGTGTTAAGCTGCCTTTTTTTTTCTGTACACCTGTTGAGAGTGTCACACTTTCAAGTGAAGACATACCAAGGAGGAGAGATTATTAAAACACACTTCAAAAATAACTGAAATTTGAGCATATTTGGATTTTAATGACCAGATTTGTAGGACCTGATGCCTCTTCAGGCTATGGTGGAGGAACACAGCCATCCTGTTCGTCTACCAGTGCGGCAGGTCCAGATGCTCTGTGGTACCATCAGGCTCTTGCCATAGAGATGTTCTCTCCTGAGTCCCACAGAGCTGCACCAGGGCCAAACTGTGGTCATGGTGGGGGTGCTGCTACTTTATGGAGCCGATGCTGCAAGCCAAGGTGCTCTACAGTGAAAATAGACTAGATTTTTCCATGATAGCAACCTGCCCTACGTAATCCTGGCTGCCTTGTTTTGGGGAGGGGACAGCACAGTGCCAGGGCTGCATGGACTGGGGCATGGGGACAGTGTAGCTGCAGGGTGAAGCTCAGCCTCACTGTCCTCACCTGTCTGGAGTTCACCTCTTGTTTCTCCTGAAACGCACTGAGAAGAGCCCTTGTTCCGTGTGGGCCTCGCATCTTCCAGTCAAGAGTTTGAAGAACACTCTTCTGCCCCTCCAGCAGGATGAATACCACTAGCCTGACCTCGCTTGAAGCCACTTCATCCCTCGCCAAAGCCGCTGCTGCCTGTAGGATCACCTCAGCAGATTGACACCTTCTTTTGAACCTCTATGCGCCTGGGTGACTTTTCTTAGAAAGATTTGAGCCTGTTGCCTGAGACAAGTGCATGAATGAGTCAAACAGGCTGCTCTAACTCATGTCAGATATGTCCTTCTGCCTCATCTGCAAAGGACACTGAGGGCTGGCTGACCAGCCCCCAGCTCCAGCCTCTCTACTTCCTCTGTAAGGGAAGAGAATCCATGTGAAGGGGAACATGCCATCATTTTCTTCTCACAAGAGACATTCAGATCTAGTCCAGCACAGCCAACTACAATTATTGTGTGGGCCAGGAGCCCACAGCCCTGTTATGGGCCACACAACAATCCTTTGAAGTCAGCATAACCAAGGGTGGAGGTGGGTAACTTGGAGGAGTCAAACTGGAGCTCAGCACAGAGCAGCGTGGACACCGAGGTGTTTCTGCATACTCAAGTTTCTCCTGAAGCACTCCAAAGCAGATGCCAAGATGTGGTGTCTGCTTGGCTAATGGTGCAGGGGGCAGCAGAGAAGGTTTTGTCTTTAAAAAGGTGGTCAGACAGTCTCTAGGGATCACTTTGAGTGTTTTCTTCCCCAGACGGAGATGCTGAGACTGTAGACACAGACTTATGTGAAGCAAATTTTGAGGAGCTTTCTCAGACTTAGTAAACCAAGCAGGGACAAATAAAACCACTCACTGATTCTGATTAGAGATAGCTTTGAGCTTAATTGAAATGTGAACAGCAAGTCTAATTTTCTAGCTTGTGGCATGTTTCTCGCTGAGACTCTTGAAAGTAGGACTAGGCATAGGAAAACACTAACTGAAGTTATCTGCTTCAGCCTGTAAATTATTTATTCTGCTTATAGAAAAGCTGGTTCTCTCCAGCAAGTTGCTCATCCTATTTTTAAGTTGTGGAGGTGGTTTGAACTGTGTGCTGCTCTGAGTCAGGCATCAGATGTCCCCAATGAGCAGATAAGTCGGCTTCTGCACAGTGACCTGGTGTGACCACAGTGCCTTGGGCTGCACGGTGCCAGGGAGGATACCGGTGGTGGTATCTGTCATGGAGCATTTCCATGGGGGCAAAAGCAGTCTGCTACGTGTGTTAGAACAAGTGCATGCTTAGCCTGGATAAACCATTTGCCTTTAACCTCAGAGATTAGATCTAAACCCATCAGAAAATGATAGAAGTTTCCCAGGGATGTGTGTGGGTGGTAGAGCTGGCTCCCTTTAACCACAGTCTGGGACAAATGTTGGCCCAAGCAACCCTGATGGTGGAAACTGGACAGCCCTGAGTAGAGACTTTGCAAGGGTCTTGTTGTTGTGCAGTGATCTCTTCTGTAGCTGCGGAGTCCTTGCAGGCTATCTTGGATGATGAGTTTCAGTCCATCTGAGCAACTTTGTCACCCTGTGTCAGCAGTTTTTGTGAGGGGAGCGTACTGGCTTTTGTGCTTGGTGACTCTGTCACAGAGGGTTTGATGCAAATCAAGCAAAAAAATGAAAGTCCTGCTCCAAAGAGCTGTGAAGTGTGCAGTCCTGTCTCCTCCTCCAAATATCGGTGGCCTTCATCCACTGTCTGCATCTGCCCAGGATCTGGTGGGTCCTGGAGCCATAACCCCTTCCTGGCTGAGTGCATGGGGTGACCATTTGCTGGGTGACCGACGGAAGCATGGGGAAGGGATTTCTCCACCCAGATGCCTTTCTTCCTGTGTTTTGCTGCAGTCTTGGTCTCCCATGGCAGCTTATGTTTAAAGACCTGGTGCTGAAAGTTATGGGGAAATCTTTCCCATCCAGTCAGTCAGCTTTATGGTGTTTGCCTTAAATGTCCTTATAATGTCTTCTGTTAAGAGTTCAAGCCCAAGGTAATACCTGTAACTCAAATTTATTCCCAAAGAATTACTTGGTGTTGATATTTTGGTCATCGACAGCCTTTTAATTGAAAGCCTTAGTAGTGTTATAGCTTAGTTCCCTGGTATCTCGATGACCGTGCTCTGTCCTCACGAGCTCCCTGCCAGAGCTGCTCTTGCAGCGGGGTCGGCTCAGCTCAGCGTGCTGCTGGCTCTCCAAGAACTGGAGCTGAGTGCTCAGCTGCCACGCTGATCCAAGCGCTCGTGTTTGGCAGAGGCACAGACTGTTTCTAAAATTGTCTCTGAGATAGTTTTGCATGGGTTTGCGTCTCCCAGACGGATAAGCTGGGTGGTATTTTATATGGTGTCATTGTTTGTTTAGCTAATGAAGTAGGAAAAAACAAAGAGCTGGGATCCTTGGCTCTATGAAACAGCTGTCAACAAGCAGCCCTGAGAGAGCAGAGGAGCAGGGACCTAGGAGTTAGGGCACTGAACCAGGGCTCTGAGGGATGGTTTTGATTCCTGACTCAATGCAGTCATGGATGAAATGCAGAAAAGGATGCCTCAACCCAAAAAGAGGAGGGAGATGCTGGGAGCTGCGTGCTTTTGCTGGTTCTCTCCCAGGGAGCAACTGCTGCAGTGGTGTGCAGTGGAGGCCAGCTTTTGTCTGCCGCTGCCCGCCTGGAGCGAATGTGACCCACTTCTGCAAACATTTCCAGAGTCTTCCGTCTGGAAGAACTTGTCCACAGAAGTGTGGTTTCCCTCCCTCGTGGCTTGTGCCCTACCACATAATGTGGGGCAGTTCCTTTAGTTGTTTTTATCTGGTGCTGAGGAGGCTAGTGAGAAGCTCCTGCCTGAAGGAGCTCTGCTGGAGAGCAGAAAGCACAAGGAAAACAATAAAATGTCTTCCTGCATTCCCCCTTTAGTTTGCCACTTTGACTTCAGACGCAAGCTGCCATCGTTTCCACATGGAGCAGCCACATAAAAAGCACCACTAAACAGTTCTCTGAGTTTCTCAACAAGAAACGCAGCAGCTAAATATATTTAATCTGTGGGTATTGTTCATCTTGGCTTTAATTTCCTGTTCTCAAAAGGTCTAGGAATTTAAACCCATGAATCATTACTGAAGCTGTTAATGCTTGGAGCCTTTTTCAGAAATGGAGATAAAGGAACTGATATTAATACCAGCTTAGCATGAATTCAGCCAGAACAACTCCGTGAGAAGTTCACTGCCATCCCAGAGATATCACTTGACTTCTAACCATGACGAAAGCTGCCAAGAAGCGGGTAGGTGGATGAGATCATTCTCCCCCAGGTAAATAGGATGCTTCCATTTAAAAAAAAAAAAAAAAAAAAAAAAAAAAAAATTTCTCTCTGGCAGGTTACAAACTGCACCATCCCCATCTGGAGACTTCTAGAGCACTGTACTGTTCCTCTGTTTCTAAAATTGCAGCATCTATTCAAGCAATGACTTTTTCAGAGTGTATTCATGAGATTTCTCTGGGGCTGGAGGTCATGCACTTGCTCATATCGAATAAAAGATCGGAAGAAACTTTGCTCAGTTCCATCTAGCTGGGCTTCTAGGTTCCTGCTTTTATACTTGCATGATGTAAGCATCCTCCCAAAGTTCTGACCTTAACAGGCTCCCACATACCTCAGAAGCAAGGTGTGGCCATGAGATGCTTCAGGATGTGGCTTCCATTTCTCTGGAGACTGAACAGGATTTAGGGTAAATCAAGTTATTCATCTTCTTTCAAGAGCCTGGTTTGGCTGCAAGACCATGCCAGGCTTCCTTTGACTCCTCTGGGATTGAACCCTGAAGGTCAAAACAAAGTCCAGGAGAACTTATAGAAAGGTCCTAACTAATGATTGTAGTCAGAAGTGAAATGAAAACTACGCAGGGACTGGTTTTCACTTTCACGTTGCCTTGTTCACTCCTTTCTTGTTTGGTTTGTACCTTTGGGTAGCACAGAAGCAGGGAAAACTACGAGGCAGCTGCAGGAAAACATTTGGAAGGAACAAGCTTGGTCCTCCTTAGCAGGTTTGCTCTACTGATTGCTCTTTTCAGGAGGGAAGAGAAATGGCCTGGTTTCTAGCATTTTCCTTCCTCCACTTCCCACAGGAGAGGGAAGGCCCTGGTGTAGAGGAGGTGGACCTGCTTAATCTTCCTCCCTGCACTGGTGGTGTGCTGGAGAGCTGCTGCTAATTGAGATGGGGGATTGGTTTCTGTGTGCATTCATGCTATGACTGAGAGTTAGAACAAGCATATGGTGGAAGGAAGGGTGGGGAGGGGGGGCACGAAGCACAGCAGTGTGTTGTGGCAGCTCAGGAATGTGCTGGCTTGCAAATGTGCTGGATGTCCAACGATGCTGCACCAAGTCACTCTTGTCCTAATGCTGATGGAGCTGCAGAAGTTTTGTATGAGGTGAAAGTCGCACCGTGTTTGGGAAGAACCACACAATTTGCTTATATACATGAAAATGTAGCTGAACTCTAATGAGTAATGGAGACATTCCTACAAATGCAGCTGTAATTTACATTTCTCTCTTCTAAAAACTCTGTCTTTAAAATGTGTTAGAATCCTACAAAGCAAAATGCTAAGAAACGCACACCCTGAGAGCCTGCAGCTTCTAGTACCAAAAATGGTGGCTGAGTCTGAATACCTGACGGTATTCAGTGTGATTGCTGCTGCTCTCCTTTCACCTAAGCACCTGTGAGCCCATTCTGGGCAGTTTGGATTCACTCCGAACTCACAGCAGAGCCCTGTGGCATGCTTGCTCCCGATGAGCTGCCTATAAGGAAAAGGCCTCTGTCCCCTTCTCACCTCTGTTCTCCATCATCAATTAGCTCAAGTCTCTGAGGCTGCAGCCCATGACCGCATCTTTTCCTTTCACAGAGCACTCTGGAGCCACTCCTGCTCCTGGAACAAGCGCTCACAGAGCCAGAAAGCATCAGGCTTCGTCTGAGCCTCTGGGGCTGTCTCTCCATCTGTTTGTTTAATGACGCACAGCAGCCTCATCTCTGACTTTGCACCCTCAGGACAATAATCCACTCTGATGTTCAGGCCAGCCAGCTATTCTTCCGAGATGAGACTGCGGCTGGTGCACTGTAGGTCGGAGACGGTTTAAAATTCTTCTTCTGAATTGCTTTATGGCTCAAAATGTTGCTCTGAAATCTGCAGGATACACGGAAAGCTTGCACAAGTTTGTTTGCTTGTTTTCTGCTGAAGGAATGGGCAGGCCTCAAAACCCAGATACCCTTGCTTGATCTGGTGAGGAGGACACCAGCTTGAAGGTTGGGAGCAGAGGATCTTTATCTGGCTCTGATGTGCAGCCTTGACCAAGCACCTTTGTTCTTTTCTCTCTCTGCTGCTGGCATAGTGTGAACTGCTCAGATCCTTTGTGGTAGGACAGAGGCATGAATGTTTGCAGGGTTGTTGCTGTTCTGTAAAGCTGAAGTAGATTCACAATGATGGTGGTGGCAGTAGTGCTGATTTTTAGAAGCTTATTATACAGTTTTGTGAAGCAGCGAGGGGTAAATGACTTGTTGTGTTTGCGAAACAATCCAGAACCACCAGGATCAGGAAATACCTATGGCAAAATGGGCCTGCCAGGGCAGCGTTGCAGCTGCCCTGTATCCTGTGAATACTGTGTGGTTAATAGAGGAAGAAGAAGAAAACCCAATTGAGTGGGAAGACTAGCTTGAGATACCCACTTTGTAGTAGATGCTTAGAAGAACCCATACCTGGGATAGAGGGGGAAGCAGGGGTGGGCACCAGCGGGGCAGTGGTGCCAAATGATGTCCGAAGGAAGTTGGCCACCAAAGTCACTAAGTGAGAGTGGCAAAGCTTTAGGGAAGAGAGACCTCAGTAAAGTGCTGGTTTCAAAATCCTCCTTTGCTCTCACTGCTTGATTCCTATGGCCTTTTGCATAAGAAAGTGGCATGGTTCCTCTGTACGCAGAAGCTCAGGCTGCCAAAGGGAAGAGTGACAGGGACTGTATCTTCTTGAGGGTGCCCAGGCGGTACTATTCTGAGTAAAATATACCACCCCACCCCCCCAAGAAAGGAAGGCTCCCCCAGGGGTGTGCTTTGCATTTAGTACCCCATCAAATAAGGGGAAACATCCCCTCCTTCTGGGATGGAATGAGGAAAATGCTTGGTTTTCCTATACTAGCTCTTTCCTTTTGTTTTGGAGGTGGAGGTCATATGTGGTATTTCCAGCTTGTCTTACCTCACATTGCGTTTCATAGGTAGACCAAAGAGATTGCCCAAATAATCTGTTTCTGTGCGCAAGTCCTTGTACAAAATGGGGTCCTGCTCTGCCACATGCAGTCCAGGCCCAGGGCACTCTAAGCAAGACTTTCTGAAGCAGGTGATATGACCTCAAGGTGTTTTTGCAAGCTCCAGGTGGTCTTGGCTCACCACAGGAACAGGAAAAGATGCTTCAGGGGCCCTAGAGAATGAGCACAGGGCTGGGAATGGCAGGAGGAGCTACTCTACCTGCCATGCCATTGAGAAACTCAGGCCAGCCAAATAGCCACATCTGAACATCTGCAGTTGCTGGCAAAGGCAATGCCAGGGTGAGTGAAATGCAAGCCCTGAATTACAGAGACAGATGGAGCAGGGTAAGAGGGAGGCATGGGTCAGAGGAAAGCAGCAGCTGATATGTGCAGGCATCCTTCTTCAGGGTGAAGGAGCAGGAGCAATTTCCTTTTCAGAGCCAGCCGTGACCCAGCGTGGTGCTGAGAACAATGGGTACCGTTCATGCAAAGTCGCCAACAGTGCATTAACAAAAGCCCTAACGAAGAATAGAGCAGGCTTATCATTCACTGAGGAGCCACAGCTACACCAAAAGAGCCATGTATGAAAAACACAGATGGGAGCACATGTCTGCATGCACCCACCCATGTAACTGAGGGATGTGTGCCCAGGGCAGGCTGGCCTGCTTGGGTCTGGTGTCTTGAGAGGCTTCAGTACAAAAGGTTCACTTGATTCGCTTGAGCCTGCATTCAGGCAAGGAGCTTGATTTCAATGAAACAAGGTCAAGCCCTCCTAAAAACAGGAGTTATTTTGAGAGTGAATTTTGAATGCTTGAGTTGATTCCATTGAGTGGGATCTGGTTTGTTGATTTTATTTTATTAAGTGAAAGTGGATACTCAGCATAAACTTGAACACTTTAAGATGCTTCCAGTAGGGCATCCCTAATTAATAAAGCAAGCCAGGGCTATTGAATTCTTTCCCCACTGTACCTTTGTGAAGGGACCTCAGAGCTCTGGAGAAAGCAGGATAGTGCTGCTTGCAATGCCATTGGAGTGGGAAGGGCCACGGGTGTGTGGGGGCCCTTCCACTTCCATAGCACAGCATCTTATGGAGTTTATCCATCGGCAGACTGTGCAATCAGCCTTTCAAATTCTTCCATTTGCATCCCGGTAATAGAACAAGGCGGTTTTCTCCGTTATAAAAATCTCCCTCTGCTCCACCTTATTCAGAGGTGTTCAGGAAATCTGGCTCTTCCCCTCCTCTCCCCTGCTCCCCCAAAAGGCTTTTCTTTCTCCAAAAGCAGCATGTTGTGTCTTTCTCTTGCCCTGGCAGATGGATTTGGATGATTGTATGTGCTGAGGGTTATTGCTGCTACCTGCTATTTTAGCAGGAAAAGCCCCCGCATACAGAAGAGAACAAAGCCCGAGGATTCCCAAGGTCTCCATTGATGCAGAAGGCACTGAGCGGAGCATGAAAGAGATGACAGCAACGCAGCAAGATCCTCCTCCATCCCTCCCCCTTCCTCACCCTCTGATTCAAGGAGTAGGGGCTGGTTTGTGAATGAGGAGCCGAAACCCGTTCAGACGGAACAAATAACCGATAAAGGCGCACAATAGCAGCTGCTCGCAAGCTGAAGTCGGCAACGAAAAGGTAGCGGCTCTCAAGAGGGGACTTATTTCCTGATGAGCCATTGGTGCATGACAGATGGAAGGAACTAATAAAATATTACAGACTTGCAGAGCTTTGATCTTCCTGCTTCCCTCCCCCCCCCCCTTTTTCCCAAGGGTGCAGGCTGTGTTGTTGAAATGAATAGGGTGGAAATCTCATTTGGAAAAGGCTATCCTGGCAGCCGTGGCTTCTGGAGAGAAGGTCAGGAGCCCCGATCCAGCACCATGCTTCGGTGTGTGCTGGATTTTAGCCCCACTGTGTTTTTCATAGCCTTTGAAGCACCTGTACCCCTTCCCGTTCTGTTGATGCTGGCACATCTTTCGGCCTGCTTGCAGGTCTGCTGGAGCAGGGGTGGGACAAGAACAGCCATTTTGCGGCTTTGCACTTCTCTTGCAGGTTCTGGACTATGTGCAAGAAAGAGTAAAATGCATTTCTGGGTCAAATTCTCTCATCTTCTAATTTCTGTTCCAACTGCTGCAGCTCCCAGGGACCCAGCAGCCCTGAGCTGGGGCCCTCAGCAGCCACCAGCTTTAAATTTATTTTTGTCTTACTGTGACTAATCTTTAGGGTGAATAGGTTTAAGTTTTGTCTCTGGGGCTGTGATGCAGAGAAATTTGTTTTCTTTATGGAGAAATCACTACGGTAAAAGCCCCAGCCCTGGGGCTTGAATGCAAAGAGCATGAACACTGGCTGCGTGCAGAGTTGCTTCCCTGGACAGAGAACCCTTCTTGATTTCACGTTGTCTTTCTGCTGTTGTCTGTGAGTCTGGCTGTCAACACACAAACAGAGGAGGGTTAGCAATTCTTGTAGGACTTTATTGCTGCATAGGATTGAACTGTAATTCCCCCCCCAGGCCCGGCTTTAACAAGGAGCGTTTGAGTGCCTCTCCTGAAAATTATTTCTTTGTTAAATCATCTGGTCTGGCTCTGTTCAGAATTGCTTCTTTCCTGAGCTCCTGCCTTGGTCCTGCCATCCCCACATGCCTCTTCTAAGCAGCTGTCCCCTGCTCCACCTCACTGTGACAGTTCTGTCGTGGCCATCACTCAATGCTGCACAGATGGCTGGTCCACATCTCTGCCACTGATGGATCTCCCAGGCTTTGCTGCACCAGCTTCTGCCCTGGCCCCTCCTGCCAGCCGAGGTAGAAACCTGCCTCCACGGTGCATCCATGACTCCCTGTTGTTTGCTCCTTGTTTCGCTAGTTACAACCTGCGGAAATCGGTGCTCTGTCCCTGAAATGATGGAGTTGGGGTGCCTCGTGTGCACGTGGGTTGTGTGGGGTTTGGCTCTGCAGGTCTCCCCCCCTCCCTGTACTGCTGGTTGGCTTCCTCATGCCGCCCTTGCTGCATTTACTCAGGCAACACCCCTACTCTTACTCCCTTGGCTGGCCTCTTGTTCTACCCCATTTGCTTGCGTTACTGCGCTCACACGGTGAAAGTCTTGTACCACCAGCCCCTGGAGTTTCTTCTCTGAGAAAAGTTTGAAACCCAAACTATTCTATGATTCTATGAATTGGTGATTGAGGGCATCGTTGCCCCTTGCGCGGGGAGGTGTTGGTGTAGTTCCATGTTTTAATTCCTGGAGTGGAGGTGGGGAGGCTAGGGGTCTGCTATTTGGGGGGAAAAAACCCACACCCTTGTGTTCAGCTTTTATTATATTTCCTTTAGTGTAGTGTTGGAGGGTTACCTCTCTTTGTTAAAGAAACACATAATGCTTCCAGGGTTTTTTTTGGTTTGTTTTGTTGTTTTGTTTTGGTTTTTTTTCCTAAATGGAAATATATGTGGCTTCTCACTGAGAAGTATTGATCTAGAGCTACATACAGAAGCAACCTGAGTCTGTTAGCAGAGACAGGGAAATGTAGGGAAATCATACGAGTGTCATGGCTTTTGTTTGAAGATTGTCACAGAACCTTGTGGAAATGTGGGGCTAGAAACAGGTAAGGGAAAAGGATTTGTTTAATGTCAGGGTATAACACTGCAACTCGGGACCTCCGTCGGGCCTTTCTGTTCCAGACACTGTATTTCACTTTTTTTGTCCATGAATTTATTACATTCCTTGTCTGGTCCCATGGGCACTTAATCACAATAGCTGGGGGGCTCCAGATTAGGGTGCAACAGCAAAGCTGCAGATGTGCAGCTATGGAGTAATTTTCAGCTGTGTTACAGATCCTGCTTGCCTGGCTTCATTTTAGCAGAAAGCCCATGGTTTCTGCTTGTTTTTCATGTGAGTGGTTTTCTAACCGGTTATCCCCTTTGCCGAGCAGCGGGGAGGGAAGGACGGACTCTGCCCCTAGGTGGGTGCAGAAGCAATGTCCCTGGTCAGGAAGAGCAGACCCCAATGGACACAGGTGATACCCTGGGCAGGGAGATGCCTGTGGGAGTCAGGACTGGTTTGTCTTTTTGGTTTGTATTGTTTAACACTGAGGAAAAAAAGAAAAAAAATGAGTTAAAATGGCTCTTCTGTCCTTTAAATTTAAAAGCAAACTAGGGAAGGGGGCCTGTACAGATTGAATGCTTAAAATAATATCTCGTGGTTTTTTTAACTTGGTTTGCCAAAAACTCTTAGTAAGACTTTTTGCACTGATCTTGGACAGGAAAACATTGCAAAATACCACATTCTCCTTGGATGATAACATTGTTTCCTGCCCCGCTCTAATACCAGCCGTGCCGTCCTTTTGCCTCAATTCCTGGGATTGCTTTACTCAAATGTTTGCTTTCTCCACTGGGCTGGACTCTGACGCTTCCTACTCATTTTGGGGGATTGGCTGAAACTGCTCCAAGCCTAGAGGCAGCACAGCCCAAATGCTTGCTTGCTCCTCTAGAGCTAAATCTGTGTTCCCAGCTGATACTCCTGACAAGATCCCACCCCTTCACTTCCAGAGAGCCAGCTGGCACGTATAAATCCAACTGGATTTAGAATCGCCACATGGAAGTGACAAGATAAGTGCCAAAGCCGCGTCCTTTGGTTATCCCCTGAGAGCATCACTGAGCTCTGGAGTTCAACTCATCACAGATAACGCGGTTCCTTCTGCAGACAGATTGGCTTTGATTTTCATAAATTGGCTTTGATTTCCATACACTGTTCAGCATACCCTGGTCTGAGAGTGGTAGCTCTGGTTGTGTTTGGAGCAGATGTACCTGCCTGGAGACCTGCATTAGCTGTTCGCCCCATCGCTCAGGTACCTGATTTCTTGCCTTTATTTCCACCACAATGTTTCTTTTAGACCTACAAGATTCAAAATCCACCAGGCAAGTTGCAGTATGCTCTATGGGGAGGGGTTTTTTTTGCACGAAAACAAAGCCTGTGGCAGACAGAAGGGCAGTGAGCCTCCCTGGGCATGCCATGGTGACCCTGCCATCCCTGGTGGCAAGCTGTCCATCTTCACCAGGTGGTGATGTGGAGCATCAGCCTGGCTTTCCAAGTCCCCTTCACTCTGACAAAGTCTTGTCGGTGGCTTCAGGCTGAAGTATCGGACTGCAAAGGGAAGAAGCTGAAGGACAAGCATAGCTGTGGGCTCTGCTGCATCTTAATATGCTGCTGCCGTCCTCACAGCAGGAGGGGGTAGCTTGTCCCTCTCTTCTCCCAGGCCTGCGGCAGGCAGGCTGTGGGCAGTAACCCAGCATCTCCTCTCAGCAAAGCAAGCAATGGCAGGACTAAAAACTGGTCCGACTAAAGCAGTTGGCAGGACCAAAACCTGCCCATCTTCCCTGCTCCTGTGTCCCCGCAGGCGGCGGCTGGGAGAGTTTTTCTCCTCGCAGGTTTCTGTCATATGGTGCACATCAGCTTGGTATGTTGTTTACTGGCTCATCTGCTCCAGAAATGTTACACGGTGGGGAAAGCTCTTGGCCAGTGTGAAGCTGAATTTTCCAGACTCTGTTCCCATTGGGGTTTCATTGCTTGCAACCTTTAGCGTGCTCCCTGCCCCCCCCCCCTTCTGCGGGCTCCCCCCCCCCCCCCCCCCATAAATTCAGGCCTCTGCAAACTTAATTAGCTGACTGTGGACATAGGCTTGCTTGATACACGACAGTTTTGATGGGGAAATATAAGCAATAGAGTTGGTGAGTAGAGATGCTCAGGGATAATGTGTTTGGTTTGTGGAAAATTTCAAGAGTTGGTGTCTCTTTCTCTCTTTTTCCTGAACCTGGATACAAACTCAAAATTTCCCCCCCAAAACCCCACCCAACAAACCAAACAAGAGAACTTGCAGAGCCCAA
>NW_008794881.1:894408-904531 GCF_000699145.1 Aptenodytes forsteri | reverse complement strand
CATCTTCACTTTAAATAAAAACCTTAACTCTATTTATACCCTTTATTTAAACAAAGATTTTTATAAATACCCCAAAGTATTCCTGGTGACTCATTACTTCAAAAATGTCAAAATAGGCATTTCAAAACCTTTTTTTCCATTCAGTGTTTAACAAGAGTATTTCAGTGCATTTGTTGAATGATGATTGGTTGGGTTTTTTTAAAATAGGAGATTTCTTTGCATATCTGTCTTTGATGGCACATCCACAGCAGGTTCTGGGGACAATTCGGTGTGGGGGCTCCCAGCAGCCTGTGTGACCCAGCTGGTTGGCATCCCTGACCTGCACGAAGGCAGGCCAGGTTCCTGTGTCCTCTCAGAGATGGTCTCTCTGCTGCTTCATAACTCGATGGACACAGCTGGGCGCAAAGCTATGTAGGTAGAAGAGCAGCCAATGTAACTGTACGGGGTTACATGTGCAGCTGCGGGGCTTGTGTTACCCTGCAAGGCCACCCAAGAAGAGATGGAGAAGGGGACTGAAAGCTTTGTCCATGGCCTAGACCTTGGTCTGAGCTCAGAGGAATAACTGAGTGAACTGAGAAAAGGTCCAGAGCTGTGCTGGCCTCCTCCCATCTCTGGCCGGTGCAGTTGAGCCCATGCAGGGGATGTCACTCGCTCCTGCTGGAGTGTGGCAGATGGCTCTCTCCAGCAACATTGCTGCTGCTTTGCTGCTCCTCGGTTGGGCTTAGCACCAAAATCCCGTCTTGGAGGGAAAAGAGCAAAGGGTAAGCAGATTCTTATCTGCTAACAGCACCAGTGTCCTGCTAGCTGGACTAGCAAGGCATTTCCCACCCAGCCTTGCTCTTTGCATAACCCCTGCCTTTACCTTGGTCTGAAGTGACCAGTGCAGAAAGGATTAGAGACGTTTCTGCAGCTACCCCGAAATAACAGCAGATGTTCCCAGCGGCGGGAATCTCGCCTACCCTGCATGGGAGCAACGTTCAGTATAACCTCAGCTCTGTGTTGGTTGTATCTCCTGCCTGTAATTTACACAAGGAAATGGAGATAATGGCAGGCTTGAGAGAAACGCAAATAGATTTGGGTCTAAAATGAGAAATATTAGAGAGGTGACTTTTGTGGGCAGACATTCATCCTGGGCTGTGCAGCATAGCCATGTTTGCCACCTTTAATTTTGAGATGCCCAACCCAAGCTCAGTGTGGCTTATCCAAATCCCTGCCGGGGAGAGAAGCTGGGTCCCTTGCTGTGTTATGAGTAGGGAACCGAACTGAAATGGCTTGGTGCTGTGTCCTGTTGCCAGGACCTGCTGACTATGGCCTGGCAGGAGCACAGGGAGCAGGCCCAGGGAGGACATGGTGCCCCAGAAGTGTTCGCTTCTCCCCTGATGATTAAAAATGAAGCTGTTTTATTCAGTCATGCAAAGGTAAACCCAGTAGGAAACTGTCCCCAGAGTTGCTTTTACTTCTCATGTAGTCTTTCCTGGTGTGGTGTTCTTATGCTTCAGCCGATGTGCTTTCTTCTCGAGGCTGGGAGAAGTGGACAGCCCTGTGGGCCAGGTGTCCAGGAGAGCTGCAGACACATCTGCCTCAAGCCTCTTCCATCCTGGCTTCATCTGCTGAGCTCTTGCTCAGCTTGCAGCCTCTCAACACAAGGGGCTTGCAGACCCCCAGTAGTCCCAACCACGGTGAAAGCCAGCTTCTCTTGGTTTGCAGGTAAGACCCCTCACCATATGTGCTGAGATTCATTTGCAGAGTATGCAGTGAATCACTGTGGCACATGAGACGGTCTGGAGATAATTTTCCAAAAGATAAAGTGGGACCGTTATTATAAGGTAACCCAGGCCTATGGGTTCCCATTCCTGAGGTCAAACAGAAGGTGCAAAGTGAGCAGTCCTTTACCTGCCTACAGCCACAGAGGGGGGTAGTGCTTAACAGACAGCTTTCTTGACTGCTTCCTCATCTCCTTTTCTGCTGCTCTTTCCTTTCTTGCCTTGAACAAGCCCTCTACAGCAGAGGCTTGTGGGGTGGCCCCCCAAGAAGTGGAGAGGACAGTTTGCTGGTGTGTGTGTGGCTGGTCTTGCTTCAGGGCAAAGAGGCAGTCGCCCTCGGATACCAGGATGCCTGGGAGATGTGTGATAGCCAGCCAAAAAGGGAGAAACTGATTCCAATTGATTTACAGAATGTAGGATGCTTTGCCCTTTGAGCTTTTTGTGTGTCTGTATATAATTTTTTCAGATACATACAATATTTGGGTGGAACAGTTATATAACTTTTTTCTATTTTTCCACATAAAGAAAAGGCTGTTTTTATAGGTAGTTGTTTCCTAAAATCTAAGGATACGTGTGTGAAAGTGCAGTGTAATGACACTTATATCTACATCTTCCAACGCAGATCACCAGAGTAGTTTCAGGGTGGTTGAACCACCATGGACCAAAATAATTTTGAGACCCAATGTGAAGTATCTGTAGAAAGCAATTTTCTACAATCAGCTACTGTATCCTATATTTTTGGTTGAGTTCAGGAGCCTGTTAAGTGGTGTTGGTCACTCTCATCTTTTAACCACAGCCGTGCAATGAAAAAGGGCAACATTATGCTTGTTTCAGAATAATTGACTGTAATTAAATAGCTGCTTCCTCTTGGTGGAAGGTAACTGTCTGGATCTGTGTGAGAAGTGCCAGGTCCCCATCCCCTCCTTAAAGAGTATCCAGTTGAGGTGTGTGTTTATATCAGCCCTCATATTAGAATCTGGTTCATCCCCAAAGGGGGTCACTAATAGCTCTGACAGTTTTCAGAGCCACTATCAGGAGATCCTGCTGCACATATAAAAAAGTCTCTGCTCTAAACCCCCCTTCAACACAGAAAGAATGGTCTTTATTTGCCACAAGGAGCTGCTGCGAGAGTGGATTAGTTAATGTTTCAACAATGTTTGGAAGTATTTATAGCATTAAACTAATCTTTATACCACTCAGTAAATACCTGTTATTTCTCTATGGCAGGCTGCATATATGGGCTGTTATGGTGATGCAGCCAAAGGGGTTTTTGATACTTAATTCCCATTAGAAATTGGGTGTAAGCATTTCCTGGGTGCTTTTGAAAACTTCTGCAGTCAAATCATTAGCAGCAGGAGGGGAGATAGGACTGATAATATGAAATGTGGTTTCTCCCCCCATTTCTCAGAGAAACTTGGTGAGAGGGAGCAAAGTGAGGTTTCAAGGGGGAGTCGAAGTGCTGTACCATCTAGCCAGGAGGTGCATAGGTTCCAGCTCTGTTCACTGTCTTCTGCTTTATTTCAGTCACACCTTGGTAGCCAGAATTGTGAGGGTGAATTTTAGATACCGCAGCTAAGCTGACTTCTTCCTCCTGGCAGCAGCGAACTGTTATATCCTCTCCCTGCTTCCAGCTGTGTCTTCCCATGTCTGCCCTGGCACAGGTCCTGGCGCTTGGCAGACCTTGTGCTGGGAAGATGCTCATGGATAACCTGTCAGAAGCAGGTTTGCTATATTTGGGCAGTTAGGTGGTTCAGTGCAGGGTCTGCTTAGCACCAAAGCCATGGCAAAGAGGATAAATGGGGGAGCATGAGTGAGGGGACCAGCTCCTTTTGGCACCAATGATCTGTTAGATTGGTTCAATCTGTACATCTGTGATTTGCATTAAGAGTAAAGATTTTTGATCCTCATACACTTTTTCACTTGAGGAAAAAGATAGTTTTAGGACAGCCAAAGCTGCAAAAGTGCAAAATGAAAAGTTGATTCATTTACTCCCAGCACCTTTGGGACCATTCTTCCAGAGAAAAAGCTTCTGGGTGAGGCAAAAAGTTCTGCCTTTGGATTTTGACCCTCACTCCAGGTGAGGTGGAAGAAATTCAGTTCCTTGCAGAGTTCTTGATGAAAGTGAGCTGCAAAGGAATTGTTTTGTTGAGATCAAAACCAAGTGAGGAGCTGGGACATGGGAAAGAGAGGAGAGGTGGTGATGCATGTTTCTATGGCTCTATCTAGGTAGTGCTGGTACAGAGCTGCCTGAGGCACTTGAGGAACACAGCCCCGTAGCTAAGTGTTTGTTGGCTTTAACTGATAATGTGCTCTATTGATCTTGCATTTCTTTTGATCGTGGCAGTTTGCTGTTCCTGCTCACGCACAGGGTGCTGGATGCTGGCAGGGCACTTTGTCTAGCTGCCTGAACAGCTGGGAGCAGAGGGTAATCCCTGACGTTGCTGGGAGGCTGAAAGAGTAGAAAAAGCACAGGGAAGCTTGATGATGGGGTCAGAGCTGTTTACTTAACCCAACCCATTGGCATAACACTGGGAGTCCACAGTTCAGTAAAAGATTCCCAAGATGATGAAAACTGGAAGCTCCAAGAATAACTATTAGGCACAAAAGGTGCTATTTCATAGTGTTAGGATTGCTTATATTTGCATACACATATACACAGCTGGGAGTTCTCTAACTCTCCTGGATGGGGGCCCAGAGAGGCTCTCCTCCTTCATCTGCAGGACAAACTCTGTGGCTCCCTTGGAGCACCGAGACTTTGTCCTGCTGCCTCTGTCCTGCAGGCTCTTGCCTGTCCTTTGGGGAATAGGCCCTCTCACCTTGCACAACGGCTGTCATGGGTCACTTCAACAAGCCAGGGTTGTTCTCTGCATGGGAACAGCTGCCACAAATCCAGTGCAGGTAGGAACCTGAATGAAAACAGATGAGCCTTGACAGAGAAATGAGATATCACAGGATGCCTAAGAGCTGGCAAAGGTCAATCTCTCTGCTGTGTCCCGTCGTTGTTTGTTCCTATGCCTGGCTGATGAAGAGGAGAGACATCATGTTACTTAGCTATGCAGGACATGACAGAGCACTTGGCTGGCCTGCGACAGGGAGAAACTCCTCTGACACCCAGCTGAACTCAAGGAATTTGTCAATAAGCTCCCACCTGCCTTGGAGAGCAGATTAGGAGCATCTGCTGAGAACCCTAATTATCCCTTTTCCCTGCCAAATATTCTGTGTTTGTCAGCTCAACACAGGTTTGTCATGGCAGACTCAGTCTGCGTGTGCTGACACTGCTACAAATGGGTAGATGCTAAGGACACAGTTACATTCTTGCTCCCCACAATGGACATCCTTATGAATCCAATTTTGCTTTAGCTACTGAGATTAAAGGCAGTGGATTAAGTGGAAGGAGGTGCAGGGACTTTGAGGAAGGCCTGTGGATTTCCTTGATGGCTGAACAGGCCGGAGATGAGCAGGCTGTCATCTGGGCTGGGGCTGTTTCGCTTGGGTGTCTCTACATCAGAGGAAACCATCGTTGTGTTCAGGTTTAAATAGCTCTTAATTAGTTTTGATGGAAAGTAGGCAGGCAAGCTACCCTCTTGAGCTGGTTTCTTCTAAACTGAGCCAAGGCACTGTCTTGGGAACTGTGACCCTGAGACTGCTATTCTCTTCTGCCCCAGGAGAAAGAGGCTTTCCGTTTCAGTAATAAGATGCTTGTTTCCTACATAGGATCACAATGCAGGGGCTGTCCTGCTTTTTTCTCAGGTATAAGCATTTTTTTTTCAGGACTTTTTTTTGTTTTGTTTCCTACTTTCCTTCCTCTAACTCTAAATCCTTTTAAAATACATCAAATATCTCCTGGAACGGCACACTTCTGAGCACGATTCTTACATTTCTTGTGTACAGGATTTTCTTTCAGGCTTTGTGAAGTCCTCTTTGTTAGAATGAAATGCAGAAGAGCCAGATGGTTTGGCTGGAGTCCAGTTACCTAAGAAACGTAGCACCAGGACCCTATCAGAAGCTATTTCCTCCAAAGATCAGCTCAGCCTGCTTTGTTCTAATAACCGGCTTAGAGTCAACATCGAGCTGTCAATACCTATTTTTTCCCCCCATAATTAATCTACAAGGTTCAGCCTGGAATCAATATACATGACCTCATGGCTTTTTTTTTTTCATTCCTCGAATAATGTTTCTCCACATGACTCCTCCTTCAGAGGTGTATTGAATCATGCATGCTTTTTTCCCCAGTAATGCTGTAGTGGAAATTTTTATGGTCTCTTGCTCTTTCTGGCCCAAAGTATCTGGGTTGTCTGTACATGTGGGGAAGCTGGAGGAGCTCTGATGCCTCCCTGGTCTCTAGGGCCTTTGGAGCTCCTGTAGCTTCTACAATTGTTCTGCCCTTTGGGAATCAATGGATGGATGGGGGATGAGGTGTGTGCTGCTTAGGTGTTGGCCTATATATCTGCTGCGTGCTGACATGCAGAAGTTTATATATGATGTTTGCGACATGAAGCTGGGGAGTACACTGTACGTTTATTTCCCCAAAAAGGACTAAAACTCATACAGTTGCTGGGTCCCTGCTGTGAAGGGATGTGGGTGTATTCAGTCATTCAGTGCATGTGAAGTGGGTTGGACGGATCTCTCCAAGGCCATCCTGCTCTGAAAGATGGCACCAGCCTCTTTACTGCAAGAAGCAGGTTCTGCTGGGAAAAGCTTTTCTTTTTTTCCCTAGCATGTTTGAGGTAACGTTAAATTTTCAGTCTTGATTCAGACTTGAATCAAAATCTGAGTTTTTCTTCAGCAGAAAATCTAAGGGAACATTTGGGTTGATTCAGTGGAGACATTCTTGCTTCGATTCAAATACTTTTCACGTTCTTTGTCTTTCAGATTGAAGTACTCTGTTTTGAGCCAGATTTTTTTTTTTATTTATTTAGAAAATGTTCGCTTAAAATCAAACATAAAGTGGGCAAAAAACTAAAACAATGTTGGGACATCTGCCCTCATCTCAGAGGGGGATGGCAGAGGGACAAAGAAACACATATGATCATGATCCCATGTGACAGGCAAAAATTTATCCCAGAGGCAGTACCCATCAGGATCCTTCTGACATGGAGGATATGATTTAGCAACTGCTTAGTATTATGCTACAAGCTGAGTGCTCTGGTATATCCATTGATTTTTTTTTTTGGTAGTGAGATAAGAGCTGATTTTTCTTTCCGAACAAGGCTCTGATTGTGAGCTGTAAAGCTGGGGAGAAATCTGGCCCCGTTGACTTCTGCAGTGTGACCTGGTCATTGGCAGAGCCTTAACTCTAAGGCATCTTTCTCTCTTCAGAGTTCATATGTCGCCAAGCCTTTTTTTTTTTTCAGTCCGTCTATGATTACTCTTGCACAATCGCTTCACTAAAGTAGCGTATCAAAATAATCGAGTGAAATTGGATGCTTCCTTTGCAGATGTAAAATTTATTGTCTGCTCGTGCCTTTGTGCTGAAGTTAGGATCTTGGGTTTTAAAAACCCTCCTCCTCCTGGCTATGTGGGAGTTTCCCCTAAAGATGTGGAATGTTTACTGCATACCAATGGCAAGACATTATGCTCACAACACCTACAATTTCTAAACCACATGTGGCCTGTGTGGATTTCCTTGTGCTGAATTCACATGGAAATACAAACACATGTGGCATTTTTGTTGCTTTTCTAGGAAATCACTGAGCACAGCCCTGCAAAATAATACTTCCTACTGTTAGATGCACTGCGTGTGGGGGAAGGTACTGTCTTTGTGTCCTGGGCTGTTGGAGCCACATGCCAAGGTTCATGAGTCATTCAACCCGAGTGTCTGGCTTTCCAGGAAGGCAAATCCCAATTTTATAACCTATCAGGGACCGAAGAGCACCGTGGGGAAATAATAAAGGAAAGGTCATCGAATGTTATCAGAACTGGAGATTTCCAGTGGGGATCATGCCAGGAAATGCATGATTAGAAATCGGAGAAACTGTTGTGTCAAGACAGCTGGAATAAAGCCAGCAGGATATGAAGTGGCTTCAGCCTGCTGTAAGGAAGGGTGAAGTGAGCTGGCAAGGCGTGAGAAGAGGGGAGGCTGGGGAAAAAATGTGAGAAATTAATAGCTGGCGTCTTGTTAGGTGTGTTCGATAGCACTGTACAGCTATCAGCTGTTCAGTCATTGCTTGGGTGATGTGAAGGGAAGGGGCATCTCTTTTGACTTGGTTGCTGCCAGGTGAATATCAGCATTAGTGTTGATGTTCCTCAGACCTTCCTGATCTGCAGTCAGGATCTCTCAGTTTGGCACCCAGCAAGGTGGTGCTGCATGGTCCTTGAGGGAGAGGTGCGCAAGTGAAGGACAGGAGTGGCAGGACCGATTTTGCTGCAGGGAAATGTTCCCTCTGCACTGGTACCATCAGCCTTCTGCCTTTCTGATGAGGGAGATGTCTTCTCTTTCCCACTTACAATCAATACGGCTGAAAAAAAAATCAGTTCTTGGGGGAACGCAAAAGTCCTTTGATTTCCTTGGTGCATATGGCAAGAACAAGAACGCTTCACCTCAGTGTCCTACCCAAATTGTGATGTAGCCTCAGTTGTTTTGTTTGATTACTTGCATAATTCTTTCTTTGGATATATTGAGCAAAATACATGTGCGCTACCAGCAGCTGCAGGACTCCACCCCAGGGATGGCTCCATTTCAGTGGTGAAATCACACTGGAATGTGCTTCTCATCCAAACGTTAACCCCACTTAACCTGAAAAAAATCCCAAACAAAACCACTCCAAGTTTGTCCTGTTTGAGAACAATTTACTAGCCTGCTTTTCTGTAACAGAGGGACTTAAGTGTTCTGTTTATGTCCCTGCTGACCCACCTCAACTGTTTGACAGAGAGCTAGAAGGCTTAGCCATATTATGTTCATATTGGTTTGGGGGAAAAGATATCTAAGTGGAAGAGAGAGAGAGACAATTTACTTCCCTTTTCAAAAAGTCCACTTCTGAAAAGCTTCCCAAAGACATATACTTTGTATGATTGACCTCTTGGTCATGCAAGCAGTCTAGTGTCTTTCATGGCCTTTTCTATGGCCTTTGCAACTTCAGCAGAGTTCTTCTAGTGGGGTCTCCTTTCCCTTGGTGATCCCTTAGCCTTCTTTGCTCAATGTTCATTTTTAGCCATAGTATCATGCCTCATATAACTGGCCTCTATTGTTGCATGCACGGAGATGCTTCCTCACAAGAAACCCAGAAAGCCCAACTCCTACTTAAATGACTTCCTACTGAAACAGGGAGTACTGCTCTGCAGAGTTGGTACCTACAGCAGAATTGCAAGCGTCACCCTTAGTGACTTCAATGTGTTAATGACTTGTACTGCAAGACTTTGATAATATTTTCTTATTGTGACACTGGCTATGAGTAAGCAGTTGGCACATGGTTTGTGATACCCCTAAAAAGCTCCTGGTAAGGAACTGCATCCCTCTAAGTTCCTCTGGGGAATGAATGCAATGTGACCAGATGCATCTCAGGGCTTGGTGACTCCCGTATGTGGTAACGCAGGCTATTTGGGCATAAGTATTTCACTGGTAGAAGTGATATGAGTTACCAGGTGGGGTTGCTTCATAGTTACATTGCCAGGGAAGAATATGAGAGATTATTCCCAAGAGGCTCACCATCCCAAGAGGCCCACTGATTATTTCAATCCAGATTGTCACCTCTCCTGTGGTTACCTTCTATGCTTTGGTCCCATTGCTACTAAAAGCACTGAAAACTCTGAATTTCTGGATCAGCACATTAATGGTTTTAAAAAGTAAATGAGTCTTTCAGTAAGTGGATCAGTTTCTCCACCTGGTTTGATTTGAGCTGCGTTTTCTATCACCCCTAGTAGTGACAAAGTACTGACACCGCTGATGGCTCTGGGACATATCAGGACAACTTAAGTCCTAGAAATCATTGTTGCTTCTTTTGCTCATTGTATTTGCATATTTTTCTGGCATTGTTATTCTGGAAACACCATCTGTTAGGCATGTTGATGAAGCTTTCATTCAGCATATACATCTGATTTGAGAAAGGGCTTGAGAGAAAATGCAGGAACACCAAGCTTCTTGATATGGCCACAAACAGCTGGTAGCATCGAAAAGGGCACACAATGTTGGTGACGTGCTAAGTTTTCACTGTTCTCAGAAGAAAGAAAAACAGGAAAACCCTGACAAGGATATGAAGGGAGAAACAAAAAAACCTGAATCATAGAATCACTAAGGTTGGAAAAGACCTCTAAGATCATCGAGTCCAACCGTCAACCCAACACCACCATGCCCACTAAACCGTGTCCCTAGTGCCGCATCTACACGTCTTTTAAATACTTCCAGGGATGGGGACTCAACCACT
>NW_008794881.1:878692-893961 GCF_000699145.1 Aptenodytes forsteri | reverse complement strand
AGGTCCTTTTCCGACAGGCAGCTTTCCAGCCCCTCTTCCCCAAGCCTGTAGCGCTGCATGGGGTTGTTGTGGCTGAAGTGCACGACCCGGCACTTGGCTGAAATGGGGGCTTAAATTGGTGGCATAAATTTTTTCCAGTGAGTTGTTAACTTCGTTAACAAACTAGACTTGACTCAACTCCTAAACAGGGTACGTAGTCTAACCAAAACACTGTGGAAATCAGATACTTCAACACTGGAAAGCAAACATCTTATTAAAATGCACCATCTGATTAGGTGACAGCTACAATTTATTCCCAGGGAAATCCATTTAATTAGTTAGAAGGAGTCAGGTTGTTTGATCTTCCAAGAAAGAGACGCTTCCAAGGGCTGGTAAATATGAATTCAGAAGAGGGATTTTGTGAGGTGTTCACAATGCCTCTGTTTGCTCAAACTTGTAAAAAATGATTACAGTGTTCAATTCTCTTGCAAGTCTTTGAATGTGATGACTGTTCATTCCAGCAAGTGCTTCAGGTTCACATTTCATCTGCAGTCAGCCCATTTTTCCTATCCAGCTCTTTCAGTTGCCAGAGAACTGAGAGGTGACCCGAAATTGGTTCAGAACTACCACAGCTCAGTGGAGAACCTGCACATCAGCTGTTGTCCGTAGTAAGCTGGTAACACTGTGGTCATGGACTCTGTGTGGTGTGATTTCAGGGAAGGAGGGTTCCCTCTTCCTCTAATGATGCTGACGGTTTTGGAGATCCATTTTCACAGCTACAGCTGGTGTTTGGTTCCTGTGGAGATGGACGATTTGGCACTTTTTCCAAATTCCCCTCCTTTCTGCACCCAGCTCTCCTCTGTGTGCTGCCAGAGCAGCCAGCACTAGTTTTACGTTGCTGGCTGTGTTCTGTGTTGTATGAAAAAAGGGGTTTTGATCCACAGGAGGAGACTTCCAGCCCAAAGGGTGTATGCGATTTCCACATACACATCAATGTACAGATATGGCACAAAACCTGATTTTGAGAAGCCTGGGGCAAGGGTCATACTTAAAAATTTTTTTGTCATTTGTAAGCTACTGTTTTCAAGCCACCTCTCCTGCCCTCCCTCACAGTGCTTTAATGAGCACGATGTAGAAATATCTCTACTCCTTTAACTTGCATTATTAGAACTTTGATTCAGATTCAGTGTTTTATTTATTAATTCAACCTTTGATATTTGAAGATGGTAAACTCTCCCACTACCTATTTCATAGGCACAGGACAATAGAATTTAGTGTCACTGTGTCATAAGAAAAAAAAAACCAAACCCAACAATAGAATTTAGTGTCACTGTGTCATAACAAAAAAAAAAAACAAACCCCAAACCCACCAGTATAGTGTATCCACAACACTGTTATATGCAGAAGCCGTTGCATGAATGGGCAGAGGTTGAGATGATTTTGGGGTAGATAGTGCCCTCCCAGTCTGCCCGTTACCAAGTGATTTGAAATGTCCCCACTTTCCTCTTCCATATAAAGCTCCAGCCCTTCATCCACCTCTTCCCCAAGTTAAATATTCCCCCTTTGACTGGGAAGTAGCTCTGTGAGGATTTCTAGGAGGAAGGAGGGGACAGCTAATAACAGCATTAAACCTGACCTTCTGTGTGTGCCTGAGTCTGCTCTCCCCAAAGCGGTGCATAAATTAACATTCTGGTAATAATACTGAGCCTGTTTAATTTTCTGTTTGACTAGAAACGTTGAGAAAATGTCATGCTATTTGATTTCATCTTTGTCTATTTTTTGCTCCTGCTGAATGAAGCTTATTGGACTCTCGAGACCCAAGTGCACACAGCATGTCTAGGAGCACATAAAGGGGCACTGTCCCTCAGGCATGTGCTCCTCAGCCATGCAGGAAGTATTGGGTTTTATGTTTGAAGCCTGGCTGAGGTTCCCTAATGGCTGTTAATCCACTGGTTTCTTTTGACTACATCCTGTGCCAGGCCCGGTCCCACCTCAGAAGTCTTGGGGTTTCTGCTTGCTTCACATAAGTGTTCAAAAATGTGTAGGAGCAGGAGGCTCCGTACCAGACTGAGTGTGCGGGAGTGGGATGGATTGAAGGAGCGGCTATAATAGCTAAATTTTCCATGCTGAAACAGTGAAAAGTTGAATGTACTTTCAAGCATTTGAAGGGGCGAGCCACTTTGAAGGAAGAGGAGCTCTAGCCCAAAGGGGCTTTAGCGTAAGAGGCAGCAGAGGAAGTTAAGAAAAGTTTAAGGGTGGGCTGAACGGGTCTGCTGCTGGCGGTTGTTGTAGCTTCACTGAAAGCTGTGGGAATTCATGCCAGATGGTGACGTGGCCTTGGGCATTGTTGATACAAGGAATGGTTTCCCAGGAGAAAGGATGAAAAACCTTAACCTGGAGAGATGGCCTGACACATTGCTATGATAACGAATCCTAAAAATAAAAAGTTTGGGAAGGAAATGAACCCTTTGCTCACAATCATCCTTCCCTTTCCTCAAGGTTGTTGAAGGGTGCTCTTCCCCTGAGTCCAGTGCTGCTCCCATGGCTGCGATCCCATGGAAAGCCTATCCCAAGAAGGCATTTTTCCTTTAGCTCTCCTTACAGTCTTGCAGTTATTCTCTTTATGCTCATCTCATATTCCCTTTCCCCATGGCTTCAGCTAGTCTCATTTGCTCTGTATTTATTTTTTTGAAGTGCTGGAATAAGAAAAGGAACAGGTTTTGGCAGTATCTTTATTCCCTGAAGACCTTGGGGGACTGCCTGTGTGTGCTGCAGGGCTGGCAAGCACCCATGCCCCCTCACATGGGGGCTGGTGGGCAGAAGGACACGCAGACCACATGGCTGCAGCCCCGCATTTAACGAAGGATGTGATGCTTTAGTGATAGAGCAGCGGCGCTGAAGGCAGCGTGATTAACCACTGCCCACGCGAGGAGCACACGCACAGAGGGGCCATTGAGCACAAGAAGTTATATATTATTTCTTTTCCCCACTTACCCCTCCTTGCTGAGGGATCCCAGGCACAACGGCCAAACCCCGCTTGCTAATCTCCCCCAAAAGGGAATCATGTCATTTCCAAAGAAAAGGGCCTTGCAAAGAGAAACAAGGTGGGGAAAAGAGGGAGAAGAATATGGGGGCAGTGGAGAAAGGTGATCTGGGAATGAGTAAGGAGGCTGGCAGAGCAAGGGGAAGTTTCTAACAAAAAGCCTCTAGTCTGCTTCTGGAGAAACATGGTGGTGTTGTCTGCGCACCCCTGAGCTGTGATACCAGGTGAGAGTAGCAGCTGTGTAGACATGGGGCTGGTTTATGATTCCTAGGGACAAATGTTGCAAAACTGTTCAGGACCTACAGAGGAACCTGAAGGAGAAGTACAGGAGAGCCCGTGGTGATATAGACTGGGTAGACATAAATGTAGGTGGCTGTCATTTTAAGCACATCTTCAGAAGGAACAGCCAAGCAGGGCAGAGGAGCAGCTTACCTGAAAGCATTTCAGAAAGGCATTTGCAGCCTATCTGGTCTCGCTTCAGGAGGAACCCCATGTCCTGTGCAGGTGATTCAGTACAGAATGGGCTGGGCAGCCTGCAGACAGATGCTGTGGGGACAACTAGCCCTCTGGAAAACACGCATCCTGCATTGTGTTACTGCCGGCTGGGAGAGGGCTTGAAAAGCTCACAAGGTTCAGCTTGTTAGAGATCAAATGTAGAGGTGATCATGCCAGCACAGACTTTTCACTCCTGTAAATTTTAAGTAATTGGATTTTTGGAGAACACTTACTCCTCTTAGCTGCAGTTGTTGGGCCTGAAGTTGAAACGTGTGCAGGGGAGACTTTGGCCTATGTTAAAAGTGATAAACACAAGATCCTTTGTTCCAGTAAATCAATTAATCAAGACTGCTGTGGTAAAAACCCCAGTGAGTCACTGGTAGCTCATGGCCCCCGAGCAAGAGCTCTCAGTAGTCCTGGGCCTTTCAGCCAACGGATGTGATACAGCCTCCTCAGTTTCTCGATGTGATTTTCATGGATTCTGTGCATCTCAGGGCTTAATCCCAGTGTGGAAGCAGAATGGGACTGATCAGAGATCATTAATGTTTTAGTAAGAGCTGCCAAAGAGGAAAAACAGTTGTGAGCTTGCTGGGTAAATGGCAGAAGCTGTTTTCAGCTCCTGTATCTCAGTGCTGTGCTGCTGTGTCTGCTGGCCAACAAGTGCCCATTAAGTGCCTCTGCCCTTACTCAGGAAAGCCTCGTTAGCATAGTCGTCTTCAGTCAGTTTGCAGCCACCATGAAACTGTAGGAGCCAAGACCTCTGAGTCTCTGGAGAGATGCTGGCTGAAAGGCATGTGTATTAGAGGCACGCTCACCGAACGCAGGCCCTAAAACCTGTCCCAAAGATTCACTCCTCATCCCCCTGAAAGACCTGAAAGGTGTTACAATCCCACCCAAAATTTCTCTTCAAGCTGCTCTAACAAATGATGGTTTCCTCAAAGCCAGGGGCCCCTTGTGTCATATGGCAGCGACCAGCTCATTGCCTGATAGTTGGGATTTGTGGTGCCCTGGAAATGGCTGGGAAATGAGGTATGGCCCGCTATGCCATGCCAACGCGGCACCTTACTGTCAAAAACAGTAACTTGCCTGGCCTTTGTTTGGAGGTTTGTTAAAACTGGTTAGATGCATTTTTTTTGACCGGGATTTTGAAGTTAAATGCCTGTAATAATGCATACAAAATATATCATTCTGGTGCAATGTGAAACATGCTGAGGGCTTAAAAGCAAAGTCTGTGACCGCTCTCCCAGGGAGCAGGAACATGGATGTGTGTAAATCAGGAGACTTGAGATTAGTGGTGTCTCCAAAAAGGTGTTTTAGTAGCTGGGCTTTCTTTTGGCATTTTATTAACACATCTGAGCCTAAACTCTTCATCATACTGTTTCATTCCTGCCAAGGAAACATAGACATGTTTGGTGAGGGGGGGTTACGTTCTGTGTCTCTGTCTACACACGTATATGCTACTTAGCAGCCACTGCTCATCAGCATTTGTGTTTTGACACTCTGGCTGACAGTGGCCATCCAGGCTGGGCAGAGCACACAGGGAAGGATAGCCCTGCTCCAAGGGGATTGCACTCTTACCAGGCAAGAGAGAAGAATGAGAAGAATTCATGACCAGTGAGACATGAATTTTTTTCCTTTTTTCTTCAACAGAAGCGCTAATTGTGTGGCTGGCTGAGAGCACGCAGGAACGGCAGTGCTAGCGGTGGAAGGGAAACCCAGATCTCCCAGGTACCAGACCAGCAGCTCCTCCAAGGATCGCTAGTTTTGCTCTGGTTACCGTGTGATGCTCAACTCTTCTGTTCCTGAAGTGGAGCCTGTGCTGGGGCCAGCGCTTGCTGCAGCTGATGGAGAAAACCCCAGCGTTTTGGAGGTGAGTTGCTCAAGCATGCTTTTCTTCTCAATGTTTCCTTCTAGGTAACTCCGGATATTTGGGACTTTTGGTCTGTAAGATTGAATTTCAGCTTTAAAAGCTTATTTGAAATCACCTTTTTTCCTACAAATTAACTGTGAAACTATTTTTACCATTAGACGCTGGATGGCTCTGAGGCGTTATTTAGAATTATCTGCTACCACAAATAACGTCCAGAAAACAAGTGAAGTTCTGGTATTTTCCATAGCTCTGTGTGCAAAATCGGTGGCAGAATCAACGTGTTAGTTAAACCTTGTCAACCTCAGGAAAAGAATGTGAATTCAACTTGATAATTTCATTTTTTGATGGGTTTCTATTTTGTCTGAGTTGAGCCTTGATGAAGTTAGCACCATTGCTGTCCCCGATGCAGCAGATTCGGTAGCTGGCGGCTTCTGCATGCAGACAGATCTCCTTGTTGGGTGCAGCTGCGGGGAAAATTTCAACCCACTTGTCCATCCGAGGGTACCATTTTCACATGGATGCTGCTAGCCACCCTGGCACTGCTTCTCTCCTGCATTCTCCATTTTGTGTGGTTTTAGTGAAAGCTTTTTTCCCCACTGCTGGCTCAGAGTACTTTCTCTCGTGGCGATTTTCATATTGTTTGAGTGGTTATTCATCCACCATGTAAATATCTGTATGCTTGAGTCAAGTTTGAAGCCTCTAGGAAGAGGGGGAAAGAGACAGACACCAGACCGCAATCAACCCTGATTCATATGCGCTATTGGTGGTAACAGTCTTTAATATGACACGGTATCGGGTAATCGTAAACAGCTTTTGTTTCGTAGCGGTGTCTCTGTCCCATATTAACACCCCCACTTGCCACAGAAAATCAATGCCTTATACTGAAAAACAGATGGGGACTCAGAAATTTTTTTTTTTTTCTGACCGTGATGTAAAAACCTGTAAGCATGAAGTAAAGTTTTCCCCTCCACCATACATTACCAGCAGGTCCTAGGGTGGAGAGTTTCTGAAGGGTCAGCTCTGCTCAGAGTGTTGAGAAGCAGATGGCTCCGCTTTATGGGCTGCACGCATTGGGAGTGATGGTGGCTCAGTCATTTATGACACTCAGTCCCTTGAGGTCGTTTTGCAACAGTGTTATTAAGAATATATTTCTGGAAGTTGTGCGTGAAACTGCTAAAAGATCAGAGGTGTTGGACAAACGGAGGGATTGAAGCAGCAAAACCCTAGAGCTCTGGTTTAACATTAAGCCTGAGATGTGCTGCTGCTAGCCATTGCTGCAAGGTGCATTTGGGACATGCACTGTAGACAACGGTTGTGCATCGTGAATCATGAGGGTCTGGCAAGCTGTCTAGGGGTGAAAAATCCACCCCACATTTGGCAATGCAATATTACAGGCTTTGTGTGGTTGGAGGGAATTCGGTAATCGTGGAAGCACAGAAAACAGTGGTAGGAAGGAGCCCCTGCAGATCTGTGTTAGTGCCGAAGGTAGGGACCTCTCTCTGCTCAGGACTGATGCTGCTGAGAAGACTGTGGAGTCTGGGAGCAAGGCCGGAGGCTCTGTGCTGAGGGGGAAGAGCATGTCTCTAAATTCAGGTGCTATGTTTTCTGCTGGATAGCAACAAGCCTGGCCTTGAAAAGCCCGCAGCAGGCAGTGGGAGGGAGCAGTGGGGAGGGAAGGTCTTGCACGACAGTACATCTCTGGGGCTCTGTTGTGGCCTTGGTGTGCCTTGGTGATCACCATGCCAAGGGCTCAACCTTGTGACTAGGAACTGAGGGTCTTTCACCAGCCCCTTCCCCAGAACAAGCTACTTGTCTGGCTCACAAATGCTCTACATCACCTGCTAATGAAGCAGATGGCAGGGGAGGTGTAGGAGGAGATACTGGTAGGAGTTCCTACTCAGGGCCTTATCAACCAGCACTATCAGGATAATGTGACTCTGACCTGACATAGTGTTTGGTTAGCGCCTAGCACCATGGAGACGTGATCCACATCCAGGCCTCCTACAGCGATGCACATAAATAACAGTGATTTAATGGAGAGTTACTGTGCTGAGTGGTCCAAGGGTCCCTTATCACTGCAGATGAATGGAGTCTTACAGATGACAATTCATAAATTCTGAGTTATTTACTGCATGCAACCTGTCCCAAGCAGTAAATCTTATTTTCATTTACCTGAAGTTAGCTTCTTTTTAGAAACAATAGCGTTGCCCATGAGCCTTTTGGAAGATGTATCAGTTTGTGAACTCATGGCTAATGGATGGTTTGGATGGGTTCCAAGGCATCAGGAAATCGGTTGTGCCCATTTTGGCTAAGCTTGAAAAAAAATGTCAGTGTGTAGTAACACTACCCAGAAGCAAGTAGAAAGTTGAAGCTACAGACAAGCAGGAAGAAAATACCCTCTCCTGCTGTGCATTATTTACCTCTGGTCTGGGCTACACGATCAATCCAGAGAGGTGCTGTGCTGGAAGTTGGAGGGGTTATTGCATAGAGCAGGACACCCTCCAGCAGGGTGTAGTGAATTGGGAAAACAGATTGGGCAAATCAGTGTAATACTTTGATGCCACAAGACAGGAAGGCGTTAGAGACTTCAGGCTCAAGGACACAGAAGCATATTTTGCACGTGTAAGTTGTATCTGTAGAAAAGCATCTTCCCTGACTACCAGGTTGCTTGACTTTAAGGGCAGTATTCCTATGTACCGCAGTAGGAAAGGACAATAACTTCTGTATGCAAGTAATTTTATCTGGAAACCAGATATATCAGGAGATTTAAAAATTTAGAGGCCCAGTTCTTAGATCTTTTGCACCAATAAATTGCTGTAAAACAAAAACAAGACTGCTGCCTGTACCTGTGGTACCTACAGATTGCAGGCAAGTCCTTTCTTTAAATTCTGTTCTCTGAAATAATACACTTTGCAAGATCTGTTTCATTCTGTATGGGAAATGAAATTTGTTGTGAGCATGGTCATTTTGCTTTATGGAGCTAAATGGATTGAGCGTAGCTATCTGCCTGATGTACTCCTTGGGCGTAATGGAGTCTTCTGACAATGTGAAAAAGAGGTAAGAGGAGAAAGGCAAACCACTTGCATTTTGTACCCCTGTGGATAAAGCGGGACATGATGAACCCATTTCATTCTCAACATGAGTGCAGACTTAAAGCATATTGCTTGGTCTGTGGTTTTTTTTTCTAAAAGCCAGTAGTGTGGGTTTTCTTTCTGCACTTGGGAAATGTGTCACAGATGAGCGATCCCACCAGATAACGTTGCCACTAGCACTTATGTCAAACTGGACTCTTGCAGGTTGTCCCTGCAGCAGTCCTTAGAGCTTTGCACGGCAGCTAACAAAGTGCTGAGTGAACTGGTAAGCACCCCCTTCACAGCCAGGCTGACAAAATGTGGCAAAAGGTACATTTGTGCAGGAGCATGTCTTCTGCACCCTACGATGTCTCCAAGAGTTTGGGTAGGATTTGCTCAGTAGTTCTAAATGGGGAAAAAATGAGTGCACGATGGCTTGAAGGTGGACATACTTGCCTCTTATTTGGTATTTCAGTGACCTCATTGAGAATATGGAAGTCTTCTTCCTTTTATTACTGGAAAGGGGTTAAGTTTGAACCTGTTTTTGCTTTGTATTTGTGGGGATTTGTGGGTTGCATAACCCATTAGAGCACTTCCTTCCTTCCAGAGCTCTAGTGATCTCATCTTTCTGAATACCTGTTTTCTTTCCCATTCTTTTTGTACCATGTCTATACAGACTTCAAGTGCTTCAAACCCTCAGTGGTTTGCTGCTCAGGTTTTTATAGTCTTATATACCATAATCTTTTCAGTAGTTGCACTGAAACCTCTCTGTTTCAAGTGTAACCAAGTGTGAATTACAACCCAGAAGCACGTGAATAGACCCTGTATCTAGAAAGAGGCAATTTTTGATACATCGCAAGCAGTAAAGTGGACTTGCATCAGTGGAGTTCCTTGTAATACAGTTACTAATGGTCCCAGTACAGATCTAAGTGGATCAGAGACCAAATTAGGTAGATGTTAAGGATGTTAACAGAGATACCAAGGGTACAGTGAGCATGAAGTATGAATGATCTTCTCCAACCCTACCTAGAAACCCTGCTAGTTTGGGCTGTTGTGCAGTGTGTCATGTCTCATGTGGTGGAATTTCTTGTATAGCTTGGAGATGTAGCTGAAAGGAAAAACCTGACCGAGTGTCACTGTTCAAACTTACACAGCCTCTCCTCTGTCCTGAAAAATAAATCAGCTCCTAAGGAAGGTGTGAATGGCTGAGCCTGAGCTTGTGCACCCTGCTGGGTCCTACCACCTTGGAGCCACATCCTGGAGGTCTGCTCTGCCTCCCTGTTCTGCCAGAGGAGAAAATTGCTGCCAGGCAGCCTTGCCCAAGTAATTTCCCTCTGTCAAACAGTACAAATGCATTTCCCCTTGGCCGACAATTTCTGAGAATTCATCAGCGTGGTCATTAGAGGGGGTTTCACCCCTTCGCGTGTGGTTTTGCAGTCATTGTCTCAAATGAGCTCAGCCCTGAGTCATTTAGGATTTCTTCAGAGCATTTGTGTCCCAATGGCCTGGCAGGCATGCAGGCGTTGTTCCTGGGGACGGTGCAATGAAGCGCTCTTTCCATGCTCCTGCTGTTGTGTGTGCTAAAGTTGTGTCCTGAGGCCACGAACTCAGTCAAGACCCAACTCATTACAGGCACTGTCCCGGCAAATGGTAAATTAGTGAGGTTTTTTCCAGAAGTGATTATAATAAGGAAGGATGAGACAAAGGGGAATGTGTCATTTTCCCATTATAGATGGCAAAAGGAGGAGAATACCTCTCTTGTTAGAGATGTGCTCAGCTGTCTTAGTGGAAATAATTCATATACCGATGGCATGGGTTGCACCAATAGAAAGTGTTTGTACTGCTTCAGCTTGGTCTCCTTCCAGTGCAAGAAAAGGTGCAGCAGCAGAGACAGCCTGAATGCAGTACAGGCAGGTGAGGTTGGGCTGAATGAGATGAACCTCTATTGGAGGAGTGCACTTTTTCATCTGAAGAGAAGACCCAAAATGCCTTTCCCAACCCACACAGGAAAGTGAGGGCAGCGCTGTTGTCCTAACCCCCTTCTTCCTTTCCCTGCCAGCTGATGAGTTTCATTGGGCTCAGTTTTCACACCAAAGTAAATTAAAGCTAAAGAAAACACAACATCAGGGAAAAGTCCCGTCATTTCTCAGCACAGCTCCCCTGCAGAGAGATATTTTTGACAATTCTGTTTCTTTATTTCCTAATTAGAAATAATGATGCGTTGTTCAGGTCAAGATGACCTCCTTTGCTGTGAAATGTTAGGCCGATTTTGACAGTGTAACTAAAAATAGGCATGCACACACACATGTGTATGCATGCACATGCACTAGTGGGAATAAGCATGCAATGCTCTTCACTTAATTGTGAACATACTTTCCTCTGGGGGAAGGAAAAAAAAAGCGCCTTTGCCTCCAGTTAGTTGGTTTTCAAGTAAATAGAGAGAAGGAGTTTTCTGAAGAACAGATGGGCTGGAATGAGAAATAGAAATATTTTCAGTCAAAGAGGGGCCGTATGATGTAATAAGCCACAGGAACAAAGTTCAGTTATTTTATGCTCTCATCCAGACCTCAGAGCAAAAATGCCTCTGTTGTTAATTTCAGATTCATCTGCTTTTGAAGGCTGGCTCTGTCTTTAAATGCTATTATAATACATGCGGAGCTAAACTGAGCGAATAGCGATTGAGCAATGATGGAAGAATATATTTGTCAGCACTGGAAGCATTTGGGTGGTGTTTGCACTGCAGATGATAGGCCAGATATGTGTTTGATTTTTCTGGAGGGAAAAGGATGTACCTTGGATAACCTTAATGGAGGTCCTCAAAATTTGCCTCTGCTTGACTGAAGTCAAGTTGGCTTTTGAGGTCTGGCATTTGAGGGCTCAATAGCTGCTCACAAATACTTCTAGAAGTATGGCTCGCTCTTATCCTGGTGACTAAACTCTCTCCTGCTCCACTTACATGCATAGCTCCTACTGGTGAGGGCTTCTAGACATGCACGTCCCCACCTTGGGCTGTTAGGGACCTCTTCGTGCTTCCACGGGCAAACCAGGGAGAAGCAGACATGATGCCCGCTCTGCAAGGTCAACTACTTTGGTCATGTTGGTTATTATCATTGTACCCTTTGAGAGAACTACTCATGAAATGCTTGTTGTCATCCTGAGTTGTAGACTCTTCAGGCAAGGTTAAGTGTCAACAGACTTGAGTTGTGTCCCACCAGGCAGAAGAGGGCCTTGTGCAAGGCCAAGACAGAAGAAAGAGCAGGGTCCCCATTACTCTCCCCTCCTCAGGAACTTGGTGCAATTTGATACCTCCAGTGATGAAGAATGACTGTGAGAGTTAAAATGACGGTAATTGGAACTGTTGGTGATGATCACTTTGCACTCAGGCTGGTCAGGCAGCAGCTCCTGAGGGAACCTGAGCAGGCTTCACTCTTATCTCAGAGCCACAGAGCTGGGATGTAGCTCTGTGAAGTGTTGGTGTCCCAGAGCTGGCTCAGAGGAGCGCAGTAGTGGTATTGCAATGGAAAGATGCTGTAGGAAGTGCAGAAATTCTTGCAGTGGGTCTAAGCATTGAGATTTTGCCAATCATTGATGCGTGCAGAGAAAGGTGGGGAAGGCGTGTGCAACAACCGCTTGGTGGTTCTGACGAGCTGGTAGAGAAAATGAGGATAAGAAATGCTGCAAAGGATGATAGGGAAGACTATGTATGAAGTGAGGGGTTCAGGGGTGGTCGCATACCTGCAAAAGCATTCTCCCTGCCTCTACAAAGCTACTTTTCAGGGCTCAACTTGTATTTCAATTGGAATAAAATTCATGCTGTTTGTTTCGGTATTGATCAAATTGGTCCCAGTCGCTTGCGCAGCACTATGCGCTAGTCCCGATTACGTTCTGGTTAACTCCCTTCAGGGACAACAGTGTTGCCCATGAATCAAACAGAACAATTTATTCGCTAAGAGAAGCCTAATGGATGGTTTGGACAGCCTCCAAAAGCTCAGCTCTCCCTATCTGAACAGCCTGAAACGTTTCAGCACTTGAGAACAAAATCCAGAGATGGGCAGGGCTGAGAGCCGCACAGAAAACTGATGGACCGAGATTGCTTTTTCCTTTCTCTGCTTCCTCAGTGTCTCAGGGAGACTTGACTCCTAGGAGGGAAGGATTTGGGAATCCAAATCCAGCCCAAATGCCATTGCCCCAAATCTACAGCTTTACCTTCTAAACTTCAAGGGTTGAGGTCTAGAAAGCTTCTGAAAAGTATTGTGATGCCTTGCAGGTGCAATGTGTCCTGGGTCCCTACATGGCTTTGCTTATGTATATTTGAATTAGCATGTCCTAAAGTCTGAAGTGACTGTGAGATCTGAAAAAAAATCAGAATGCAGGGCAATTTGAGACACAGCTAAAGGGATTTTTTTGATTGGTACAGGGTGGGTTTAGCTGTGGTTACAAAAAAAGTTCAGTCCAGTAGAGATTAGCCTGAAAATGTACTTTTGGGGGTTTTAGGGTGTGGTGGGTTGACCTCAGCCAGCAGCTAAACACTCACCTAGCCACTTGCTCACTCCCTCCCCCAGTGGGATGGGGGAGAGGATTAGAAGAGCAAAAGTGTGAGGAAAAACTCCTGGGTCAAGATAAAGACAGTTTAACAAGTAAAGGAAAAAAAAGAGGGGCAGGGAAACAAGTGCTGCAAAGGCAGTCATTCACCACCTTCCATCAGCAGACCGATGCCCAGCCAGTCTCTGAGCCACGGCTACCTTGCAAAGACTAACCCTCCCTTTGGTCCCACCTGTGTCCCCTCCCAGCCTCTTGCCCACCCCCAGCCTACTCGCTGGGGGGGTAAAGTGAGAAACAAGGAAGGTCGCAATGCTCTGCAAGCACTGTTCAGCAGGAGCTGGAACATTGGTGTGTTATCAACACTGATGAAGTCACAAATCTAAAACACAGCACCATACGGGCTGCTAGGAAGAAAATTAACTCCATCCCAGCCATATCCTGTGCATAGGGTTTTGGAAGGGAGAGGGCTTTGTCAGGTGCCTGTCTTTTAAAGTCAATAGGAGCTGGGGAGCAGAATCAAGAGGCTACATAATGCTTCCCAAAAGCGCAGTAGGAAGACACTATTAGCTGCAGGCCTGGACACAAAGCCAGTTCAGCAATTCCAGCAGTGATTTTGTTTGGTGATAAGTCATCCATGATACATGGCACAAAACAGGAGATAGAAAACAAATATGTTAGTGCATGAGTTAATAGGGTAGAGTATGCTTGGGTGATGGTAGTAGCATTCACTTCTGAAGGCCACAGTGGGCGCTGGCTTCCCGGATCAGTATTTGCACTGCTCTTCTGCCCAAAGAGGTGCTGTCAGCCAACAAGAGAATAATGCTTTGTAAGGGAAGGAAGCCTGCTGTTTCCTAAGGTCCTGCAAGTGGGTTATTTCCTATGGAGGCCAGTTTTCAGCTGGGAGGGTTGACTTAGGGAAGGTCAATTTGAGAGGCTGTTTGTGGAGCACGCACTGTCCCTTTCTGGCAAGGTAGCTTGAGTTTGTCCGGATGATACACGCATTCTCAGGGGCACAGTATGTGAGCACGTTGGACAGCAAGGCAACATGGGGCTGTGGTTCCTTCACGTGTTGTTGTTAGGAGAGGTGGTGCTGTGAGTGATGAGAGCCTGAAAATTCACTTGGCCAAAGGGCAGAGAATTTCTCCTGTGTCCACTCTGTGTCACAACCATCATCCATGAGTTAGTGCTGGCTGGTGGGGGTGTCTCTCATCTTAGCGATTGTCATAACTGGGCACTAATGGTCATTTATCCTTGCAGTTTTGTTAGAAAAATGCCAAATGGGTACAAAGTGTAGTCAAGTGGAGAAATCTTTACCCAGACATTGTAAAGGCTCCTTAGAAGCCAAGATGTGTTTGCTGCTCCATCCTTTGGCTGCAGATGGAAAAGAACCTCATGCTAAGTGCAAATTCCATGGAAGGAGACAGATAGCATTGGTGGAAGCGCACATAAACAGAAAATACATACAGGAGAAAGGGCAGGTATGTGGTGTCAAGTCTTGAATAGCTGCCAAAAAGCCGATCTATGTATTTAATCACTTGGAGGAATCCCAGAGCTTGTGTGGTACAGTAAGGGTCCCTTGAGATGGAAGCATTACTGCCTATAAGTAATGTTCCTGTTTACTCCCACTGATGCTTTATGTAACAATCCTGCTCTACCCCTGACTGCCTGTCAGATCTAAAATAACTTTCCTTCTGATGGATGTCTTCATGCTGGAGGGGAATTGTGGGGATTTTCAGTATGAAATGGCCAGCAGCAAGAACAGGTATTCTCTCTGTGCTGTCTTCTAGAGGAGCATGGAGGCTTGAAGGTGGATGATGAAGATCCAGGCTCTGAGCACTGCATTTGTTTTTCCTGGATGTTTCTTTACCTGGAGTAAGGATTATGAGAACAAGAGTCTTGCTTTGGGAGAGAGACTCTGTGATCAGTCAGATGCCTCCAGGAGTTTTCACATTAAAATACAAAGTAGAAATTCTAACATAATAATCTCAGGTGCTCTCTTTACCTGGTGTTTCCTGACTTCCTTGCCGTGTTGTATTTCCATTAAGTTAGAATCATGGAATAGTTTGGGTTGGAAGGGACCCCTAAAGGTCATCTAGTCCAACCCCCCTGCTGTGGGCAGGGACATCTTCAACTAGATCAGGTTGCTCAGAGCCCCGTCCAGCCTGACCTGGAATGTTTCCAGGGATGGGGCATCCACCACCTCTCTGGGCAACCTGGGCCAGTGTTTCACCACCCTCAGCATAAAAAATGTCTTCCTTACGTCTAGTCC